>NC_048298.1:60233807-60347465 GCF_013100865.1 Trachemys scripta elegans
GGGGGAAGGGAAGGCTGTTCAAGAATCATGTAGACAAGGGTGATCCAGTATATACAGTGTACTTGAACTTTCAGAAAGTCTTTGATAAGGTCCCTCACCAAAGGCCCTTGAGCAAAGTAAGCAGTCATGGGATAAGAGGAAAGGTCCTCTCATGGATCAGTAACTGATTAAAAGACAGGAAATAAAGGGTAGAAATAAATGGTCAGTTTTCACAGTGGAGAGAGGTAAAAAGTTCGGTCCCCCAAGGATCTGTATTGGGATCAGTCCTGTTCAACATGTTCATAAATGGTTTTGAAAAAGGGGTAGACAGTGAGGTGGCAAAGTTAGCAGACAATGCAAAATTACTCAAGATAGTTAAGTCTAAAGCCGACTGGGAAGAGTTACAAAGGTATCGGAGAACTGGGTGGATAACAAAATGACAGATGAAATTCAGTGTTGATAAGTGCAAAATAATGCATGTTGGAAAATATAATTCCAACTATACCTACAAAAATGAAGGGGTCAAAATTAGCTGTTACCACTCAAGACAGAGATTTTGGAATCATTGTGAATAGTTCTCTGAATATATCTGCTCAGTCAGCCAAAAAAACCCAACCCTAACAATGTTAGAATCTATTAGGAAAGGGATAGATAAGGAGATAGTAAATATCATAATACCCTATATAAATCAATGGTATATCCATGCCCTGAATATGGGTGCAGTTCTGGTTGCCCCATCTCAAAAAGATATATTAGAGTTGAAAAAAGTACAGAGAAGAGCAACAAAAGTGATTAGGGGGATGGAACAGCTTCCATATGAGAAGAGATTAAAAGGACTGGGAATTTTCAGCTTAGAAAAGAGACAACGAAGGGGCGATATGATAGAAGTCTACAAAATCATGAATGGTGTGGAGAAAGTGCATAAGGAAGTGTTATTTACCCCTTCACACAACACAAGAACCAGGTGTCACCTAATGAAATTAATAGACAGCAGGTTTAAAAATAAACAGAAGGAAGTACTTCTTCGCACTTCTTCACACAATGAGCTTGTTGCCAGGGGATGTTATGAAAGCCAAAACTATAACTGGGTTAAAAAAAGAATTAGATAAGTTCATGGAGGATAGGTCCATCAGTGGGTATTAGCCAAGATGGCCAGGGATGCAACCCCATGCTCTAGGTGTCCCTAACCCTTTGACTGCCAGAAGATGGGACTGAACAACAGTGGATGGATCGCTTGATGAATTGCCCTGTTCTGTTCATTCCCTCTGAAGTGAACAGGATACTGGGCTAGATGGACAATTGGTCTGACCCCGTCTGACCCTTATGTTCTTAAGATCTTGGGGGCATAGTTAATGTCTTAAATGTTTGTACAACTAGCACATTGTAGGTTTTGGGCATCTTCATAATACAAATAATGATATTTGCCTGGGAGGAGGCCCAAAAAGCAGAAGCAGAGAGCCCAAGGACAGCAGACTAGAAGCAAGGAGTTTCAGAGAAAAAGAATGCTCCTCCTTTCTAGGGGGTAAAGGCTTTTGAATTTACTAGAAACAACAATGGATGAGTTCCCAAGAAGAGTACCTTAGTAGGAATCCCAGCAGCTTTGGTGTGGGGATGGTCAGACTTTGCCTTCGCCTCTAGGCATTGTCCCTAGACAGAGAGACCTCTCAGCTTTAAGTCTTCCGGCTATTAGAGCAGTGGTCTCCAAACTTTTTTGATCGCGCACCCATATCAGTAAAAAATTTTTGAGCACGCACCCCCTGCTGCGCCGGCTCTACCATTTTTGCTGAAGCAAAAAAAAAAAAAAAAAAAAAAAGCACTCCTCCTGCCGTGCACCCCCAAGGATCCTCTTGCACACCCCACTTTGGAGACCACACCGTATTAGAGGTCTGGTAAATTTTTCAAGTCCTGGGTATTATGCATGCAAAGCAAAACTGGGTCAATTCCTCCTGCTGACTAACATACAAGAAAAGAGCACTAAACTTCTCATCTCAACCAAAGCAGTCCATGCTCTGCCCACTAGAAGATCAAAAATTAAATCAAAATAGTCCACAATCCATTCGTACTATATACAATCCTTTCCTGGATTCACCAAACACTAACCTGCTGACAAATAGAACAAACCTCCCCACCAAAAACTGAAAAATGGTCAGGATACTAAACCAAAACCTAAAATACCAATATATGAGTCATTGGGAAGAACAAATTAAACTGCTAGACTGCTTTAGGTCTCTATACAGAACTACTTCCTCATCAGTGAACATAAGCTAGAAGTGAAAATGAAACAGTTTTTTAGAGCTAGTTCAGAAAGGCACAGTCGTGCAAGGAGGACAAAGGACAGGTTGAGACAGAGACATTCTACTCTAATGTCCAAGGTACAAAGATGTGTGAGAAATTATTCTTAGCAATTTGAAAAAATAAGTTTTAATGAAAAATCCGCTCCCTCGCTCTGGGAAAAAGGAGAGAGATTACAGAAGAGGCATTGTGTATCTTTTCTGGCATTTTTAGTATGTTTCCTTTTTTCTTTCTCAGTTTTTGCCTTACCTTATATACTTTTCTTGTCCCGCTATGTTGTGTACTATGTGTTCTGTATTGTCCACTTCTCCCCAAAGTTTTAAATGCACTCTCTCTTTCTGGGTGCCTCCATTTTAGTAACATCAGTCAGTATCATCCTAGTTGTAAATATTTAAGGGAGAGAAAAGAGTGAGTGGATTTGGGAAGAAGAGGAGGAGGTGGTGGTGGTAAAGAGAGAGACAAAAAAGAGGTAGTAATAGATGCTGCATACACATAAAAAGATAGATTCTGAACTATTATAACAAAAAAGGAGGAGTGAAGCCAGAATGGGAAAGGAAGCAAAACAAAAGGAAGGAAAAGATGTAGAAAGTTATATTTTTAGAAGTTAACTAGAAAGTTGATTGAAGATTGTTAAAAGCAGGTCAGAATACAGTCACTGCCCCTATGAAATTTTAAAGGAATAAAACAGTATCATCCTATTATTCCTTTAAATTGAGGTTTGTGATGTTGGGGGAATGGTTATTTTTTACCTTGGCTAGGGTGAAACCAGAGTAAGTTGCAATGGTGTATTGTATTAGTTAGGAAGGACTATATGGGCCGCAAAAACAAAGGTGTTAATATGACCCTATAACTGTCCAATGTGAAACTGTTTTAAATAAGGTTCAGGGTTTGGAATGCAAAGATCTGAGCCCTCTTAATACGATGGCAAACTCATTATTAAACATTTTTAAACCCTTTATTAAAGATACAGGGGGAAAACAGAAAGTTAGACCATTTGAAATGTAAAGTATTAAGTAAGGCTTTCATTTTAAAAACATCCCTTATTCCCTTCAGCTGTGAAGAGTCTTTAGAACAGAGGTGGCCAGCCTGAATGCCAAAGAGCCACAGTAATCGGCAGCCCCCCCCCCATCAGCTCCCAGCACCTCCCACCCACCATTAGCCCTGCTGATCAGCACCCCCCCACCTTCCTGAACCTCCCAAAACAGCTGATCCGGGTGTGCAGGAGGCTGTGAGGTGGGGAGGAGCGAAGGCATGGAGGCTCAGGGGAGGGGCAGGAAGGGGTTGAGTAGGGGTAGGGCCTGTGGCAGAACCTGTGGCAGAGCCAGGGGTTGAGCAGTGAGCACCCCCTTGGCACATTGGAAAGTTGGCGCCTTTAGCTCCAGCCCCAGAGTCGGTGCCTATACAAGGAGCCGCATATTAACTTCTGAAGAGCTGCATGTGGCTCCAGAGCCACAGGTTGGCCACCCCTGCTTTAGAAGATTACAAAAATAGAAAAAGAAAACCTTTGTGTGCAGTCTTTTAGATGGTACTGAATATAGTAATTACTGTTATTTTTGAGAAAAGTTAGCTGAGATGGGCTGGAGCTGGTATTGTTGCTGTTATTAACATCTATCCATAGGAAAACAACCTTCCCCTTCTCTTGTCTTTTAGCCAGCCAGCATTCACCAGAGATAGCTTTTCCTCCTGAAGTCTCTTTTTGAAGACCCCAGAAAGGGAATGATGGGCAGAATAGCTCAGTGTTTCTCAACCAGGGGTATTTTTTATTTTTTTTTGAGGGGTATGCAGAGGTCTTCCAGGGAGTACATCAACTCACCTAGGTATTTGGCTAGTTTTACAACAGACTACATAAAAAGCACTAGCAAAGTCAGTAGAAACTAAAATTTCATAGAGGCAGTGACTTGCTTATACTGCTCTATATGCTATAAACTGAAATGTAAGTACAATATTTATATTCCAATTGATTTATTTTATAATTATATGGTAAAATGAGAAAGTAAGCAATTTTTCAGTGATAGTGTGCTGTGACACTTTTGTATTTTTATGTCTGATTTTGTAAGCAAATACTTTGTGAGGTGAAATTTTGGATATGCAAGATATCAGCCTCCTGAAAGGGGTACAGCCTGGAAAGGCTGAGTGCCACTGGAATAGCTCATCCCCTCCACCCCCCCAATTAGGCCTAATTTCCAACAAAACAGTTTTGGTCTGTTTATTTCCAGTCCAGCACTTCTCTTGTTTACCAGGCATGACCTTAACATAGTCCTTGAATTATATCAGTAGGCCTTTTTGTTTAGGTTAATACAGTCTTACTCCCTTTTGCACCTTCTCGCATCAACATTTGTTATAGGTTAGAGACATTTTATAAACTTTCTCTAACTTTTTACAGTTGAACTCACAATTAGTGTAAATTTGTAGGCCCAATCATCACAAGTGCAAGCTTTTGTTTGCACCAAGGCGCCACGTGTACATTAAGCATTTCCACTGGTGTAGCTATATCAGTGTGGTTACATCAGTACAAATATCCTAAGCTTAGATCTGATTCCTATTTTCACTGTTTGAGATTTTTGTCAATATTTTGTACCATATTGTAAATGGTTTTCCTGTCTGCTAGATTTTTGTCATCCATCACATGAAGTCCTAGATCTGATAGCGTGCTAGTTTGTTTTGTAGGGTACTATGGCTCATGCAATTCTTTTCTACTGGTCTTGGCATACATTACCTTTAAAAATAAGAGTGGAGGAGGACAAGGGACCTCTTACGTAAAAATGTCACATTTGTATCTTTTGGGCTGTGAGATGATCACTTTCTAGTCAGCCGTTAAATTGTTTAGTTTTTAAATAAAATTGGTAAAGACCAAATTCTTTGTGTACTTACAGTCTATGTGCACTTTTCTGCTGAACAAAAAAGATTCAGTAGATTTGACTCTTGGGAAGAGGTAGTCAAGATGGCATCATGCAAAGCAGCAATCCCATCTTCACTATATCCATGCCACCTGGCACATCGCAGGTAGTGGGTCTTATTATCTGGAAGACATTTTTAGTCCAATGTTTTTTTCAAGCTTTTTCGTAGCATGGACCTTGTTTTAATACAGAAAATGCCCCAGATTGCCTCAGAGACCTGTCTCATGGCATTCAGGTCTGCATAACATCTCTTTGGCATCTACAGCAGTTACCAGTATGGGAAAATTATGTTTGACCTAGTATTTTAGGTACTTTTAGTAGAGCTGGTTGAGAATTTTTGAAGTTTTGATGAAAATATGTCACAGAAGATTTCCACTGTTTTTTGACCAGCTGTTATTTTGAGTTGTCTTTAATGCCTTTTAGCAGCTTGAGAAAGGAGGCGGACCCACCAGCACCATGTGACCAGTCAGCTTGCCACCCAATTTGTGTACTGTAACCTATGTGTTAAGAATAAGTAATGATGGAAATAGATAAAATACAGTAGATTGGAGCTGCTTTATAACTTTGGATCTATTTTGCAAGAATTCCAAGTCTCTACCTGGTGACTCCGCCTTTCACACATTACAAGATGATTGGACTTGGGACTGGCTTATAAGAAACACTTTACACATATATTCTCATTAAGGTACTGTACATTACTAATATTAGAAGTTATTACAAGTAGAAACTTGTTCAGCCAAAACCATTTGAAAATTCCTGTTTTAATGCGGTGTTCCCCTGAGTACTATTAAAAAGTCAGGCCCCTGCCTGTGCTAAGCACCGTAATGTGACTGATTAACTTGATATGCAGCACAACTTCCGCCACTCTGTTCATTTTCCTGTGGTAAAATCTCTTCTGTGTTGTGACAGACTTTCTTTGCTGTTGTATAAACCAATGATTTTTTCAAACAGAGTTGAACAACTTAGATGATAAATATGTTTCCCTTAGATCTCTCTAAGAACAGGAAGTTCTTTTATATCTTCTTCCTGCTATCACAGGAGTATGGGGGCTTGATAGTGCTTTTCATAAGAAGAGTAAGGAGGCTTTTCTTGGGGGCTGGCAGGGAAGGGGGATGGGGGGGGGGAAATCCTGATACAATGAATGACCAAACTGAACTAATTCAGGTTATCCTTAACTCTGAAGTGTTCATAGTTTTGTGTTCCATAATTTATGGTAACTTACTGTTTTCTTTAGGCATTGGCAGTGCACACAGTATGTGAGATATTACACTTTTTGGAGACGCTCTAAAAGCTGGTTGTATTGGACTTCTGCTGAAACAATGAGTATTATAATATTGATTGTGTATGAAAAATTAGAGATTTCCTTTAATTAAAATAGATACGTTGTGGGCCTTTTTTAAATTTGAAAAACTTAGAATCTCTTATTAAAATCAGGAATTAACTCATAACATGATTGAGTTATATTATTAATAATTGGGGGAAACTATCCAGGGAAATACTGCTTATCTGGCACACCTGTTGTCAGAAGCAGTTTAGAACCCATTTGAGGGCTAGGAATGGGACTCTGGTTGCTGACAATTTTCCTTTATACCATGCTCGTATAAGAGAGTTGAGGCAGTTAGCATCTGTATCTTTTCAAGGACAGCATATACAGTGCCTTTTATTTATGTTACTTAGGCCCTTATTCTGTAGGATACTTTATTCAGGTGCCAAGGTCTGCCTGTGCAAAACATGGGCATTCTGATCTATATAGGTCTTTATACTGTCTGTCTCCTCACTGTAGTATCTGAGCGCCTTCCAGTAGTGCATGTTGTCTGTTCTCTCATCCTCTCCTCAGGTGGAGGAGCATGTGCAGTGGAGTGTCTTGTTTGGATTGGTTTGTTTTTTATACATATATCTGTTGCTATGTGTTTTTATTAGAGAAGGTGAGGTGAAAAGTGGGTAGGGTGACCAGACGTCCCGATATTGAGCAGTTTGTCCCGACCGAAGTACGGTCGGGACACCATTTGTCCCGATATTTTGTTTCGGGCGCTTTGTGCGCCCCTCTCCCCCCTTGTTACTTAGGTGGCGGTGACCGGCAGGGGGAGTGCCTTTTCAATTGTTACACTCACCCAGCATGTCCAGGTCTTTGTCAGCGGGTCCCGCAGTCGCTGACAGTATTCGACGGCATTTAAGTGGCGGGTACTTCCTTCTTTGGTGGCAAGGTTTATTATCTGCCGCCGAAGACCGTCAGCGACTGAAGGACCCTCTGCCGAAGTGCCACCGAAGATTCGGACGGGTGACTGTAACAATTGAAAAGCCGCTCCCCCTGCGGCGGTCCCGATATTTTGGAATTCTCATCTGGTCACCCTAAAAGTGGCAGGGTTTGTGGTGGTCCTTAGTTCCTGGGGGAGGGGGGAAACGGGGGCCATTCCACAGTCTCAAACTGTCCCCAAGAAAGTTCCGTCTCCCACACAAGTGAGCTTTACTGTGGTTGTAGAGTTCCATTGTGCCAGAAGAGTGAAGCTGTTGACCCAGTCTTTGTTTCGGAGCTTTAGATGGTCTTTTGGGCATCCTGGGCCCAGGTCGTGGACCACTTGGGAGAAAAAATTGAGACCTTGTACTTGATTTAAAGTTCTATGGGAAGCCAGTGTAGAGAGCAAAGGACAGATCTGATGTGCTCACAGTAGCCTGTGTTGTTGAGAAAAGAGACTGCAGCATTTTCTACTAATTGGAGTTTCCAGAGTGCTGAAGGTTCCATGCCCACCTATACTGTATTGCTGTACTCCAGCCAAGTGATGATGAAGGCATGAATAACTGAGGCCAGGTCTTTGTCCACCAGGATAGGATGGAGTCTCATAGCCAGCTGGAGATGGTAGCTATCACTACTTGTGGCCGTTGCTATGTGAGAGCTCAGTGAGGAATCCAAGAGTACTCCTAAACTATGGATTGAGTTGACCAGTTTTGCAAATTGTTATTTTTATTAGATTTTAAAGGAATCTTTCAGCTTGACATTTTAATTAAAACAAATGTGTTTAAAAGTAGTTTCAGGGATTACATCTGCTCCTGCACCCCTTGCTGCCTTTTGTGAGCTCACAATCGCAGGAAAATTCCCAGACTATAGCTGGGAAACAATTTAATTGACTACCCAAAATGATCTAAAATTAAGAAAGCAAAAAAACTTGAAAATTGGAGAAAAATCACTAGTTTCTTTCAGTTGTAATAGTTATTACTTCTAACATGTAGTTGAAAATATTAGAGTTTACATTGGTTCTTTAATAATCTGACTCATGTGAAACTAGCTTCTTGGAACCTACCTGTCTGGAGCATCCATACTTACACTGAGGTAGTACCATATCTTTCAGTACTCCTGTCATACTTCCTGGGGTTACCTAGAGTTGTGAGGCACTTCGCTACTACCTGCCCCATGCCCTTACCAGGAGAAAGCCTTGTCTGAGCCTGACAGGGGTCAGAACCCCACTCTACCAGCCACAGGCAACACAAGCACTCCTCCCTCAGCCTACTCAGGCTCCGCTCTTCCTCTGCAGGTTAGCGTTAGACACACTTTAGCCCTCAAGCCCTTTGAGGGTCCCCCTGAAGTGTCCAGCCCCATGTCCACTGGATGCTCACAGAATTCACAAATCCACTGCTCCCAAAAGAACAGTACCCCCAGCTCACCAGTTACACCTCAGAGCATAGCTCTGCTTGATACACAGCTCTTATATGTTTATAGTGAAAACAAGTAAAAATGTATTTAATAAAATGTAGAAGTTTGAGGAGAGCCAATAAAAGTATTGAAAACAAATGGATAAATATAAAATAAAAACATAACACATGATCTAGAATCTAGACTTACTTAATTAGTTTCTGTCATATCATATAGAGCAAAAGCTTATCCAAAATCCTTCCAGCATTTGTGACAGGGTCTGCTCACCACTAATAGTCCTCCTCCTGGCCATCCTGGGGATTGGCTCTTCCAGACATTGCACCCTTCTATAGCAGTGTCTTCACCCATCCTGTCTCGCCCTGTGGCCCCTCTTGCTCCAGGAATCGCAGCCTCCTCTTTGGGACTCAGCCTCCGCCTGGGTCACCGTACATATTCCCCTACTGGGGGTGATGTAACAAAGTCTTTCCTGGACAAACCATCCCAGGCAGTCTGCTGGGGGCACCAGCTAAAGGGAAGAACATGTGATCTCCCCATGTGACATCCCCACATGACTCCACCCCACCCCCAGCCCAGGTCTCCCACGCTCTCCCCATCCCCTCCCCACCCCACATTACCAGGGGGAGCTCTGTTCTCCCATTGTGCCAGCTCTGAGCATATCAGGGGGGCAGGGCAGGGCCCCGGCTCACTTGGCCGCTGTCCCCAGAAGCTGAGCCTGGGTGGGAGGCAGCCTGCTGCTGCCATAGCCAGTCTCTGTCCCAGTCAGCCGCTATACTGCACTGGGCGGGCAGCATCCTAGGCAATGGGGCTGGAAGAAGCTCTGTTCCCTCCTCTTCTCTTCTGGCCCCACCCCTCCTCTCCCTCCAGGGCCAGCTGCTGGGGGGGGGGAGACGGAGGGAGAGAGAGGTGGCACTTGACCCTTCATGCCCCTCCAACAAGTCGTCTCTGCGGCCAGGCCTGTCCTCTACTTTGGATTCCAGCTCAGGGGCCCTCCCGTCAGCAGCCAAGGCCTGCACTGTCCTACCTTGCTGCTTACCCCTGGGCCTTCTCCTACCTTCCTGGCTTCCCTGGGTTCACCAGCCTCCCTCATCTCCAGGAATAACTGTGACCTAACCTTTAGCCCCTAACACACCTCCCTCCTCCCAGGGAGTGACTGCAGCCCCTTTCTGCTATCTGCGCCCTGGCTTTAAGGAAGTCTTGCCTGTTTCTTTCCAGCTGAGCCTGGTCCCAATCAATCCTCTACTCCCTGGCTGCTCCTCCAGGTGCAACCGATGGAGTTTGTTGGACCACCTGGTCATATAACCCCTTCCAGTCTTGTGTGGGGTAGACACCCCATCACAGCATATTACAGCCAGTCTTGGCTGTGATCTTCCTTTCATGAGAAAAGTCATGCTATCCTCTTGCCTCCACAGTGGAAGGATATTATCTCTTTCCTTGCAATACCAGATCTATCACCTCTTGCTGTGTGGTCCTTTCTATCTGCTTTCACAATCTGTTATTTATTTTGCAACTTTGATTAGTTGGTGGCTCCATATGCAAATAGACTTCCATTGTGAGACATACAATGCACAATATATATCTGACCAGACAGGGAAAGGTAAGAGACTCCTAATCCCATGCCTGAACAGAATCTGTCCACAGACGGTCACATCCTGGTCACTTGCCTTTTACTTTAAGAACATAATTTTTAGTGTAGGTCTAAGTTCCCTGTAAGCTGCGCAGCAGCCTATTTAGCGCCACACAGGTGTTCAGAGAACCCACCTGGTCAGGACCTGTCAGGGAATGGGCACCCCAACCTAGCGCGGCCCCTAACCTGCTGTGGCCGGTGGCGGGGCGCCTCAGCCCCAGACCTGCCACAGCCTGGGGAGGGGCGTCCTGAACCCAGGCTCGGTCCGGACCTGCTGTGGCCGGGGGAAGGGCACCTCTCCCCCCAGCCCAGGTGCTGCTGCGGGGAGAGAGAGCTGAGGGGGAGTCCTCTCTCCCCGCCATAGCCCCGGAGCAGCCTTCTGCACCCCAAACTCCTCATCCCCTGAGCTCACACCCAAACCCTCTGCCTCAGCCCTGAGCCCCTCATCCCCAGCCTCACCCCAGAGCCCGCACACCCAGCTGGAGCTCTCACTCCCCCCTGCATGCCAAACCCCTGTCCCAGCCCTGATCCCCTTCCAGCAGTCTGAACTCCTCAGCCCCAGCTGTACCCCAAATCCCTCATCCCCAGCCCCACTCCAGAGCCTGCACCCCCAGCCGGAGCCCTCACACCCTTGCACCCCAACCCTCTTCCCCAGCCCTGAGCCCCCTCCCACACTCCGAACCCCTCGACCCCACCCCCACCACATGAATTTTGTTATGTGCACCAATATGAAGGTGATGTTTCACACATCACCTCAATATTGGTGCACATAACAAAATTCATTCTGCACATGTGTGGGAAAAATTAGAGGGAACACTAGTGTAGATACATAATTTCTTAAATATTATCCATACATACATTTCCATGTAAGCTACTGGCTCTTGGTAAAGACCTTACATGCCACTCTTTTGTTAATTATTATGCATGTACCTGACCAAAGGATCCCTATTAAACCTCGTGCATCCCCTCTGTGTCAGTTGGCATCAAAAGGACCCTGGGTCACAAACTCCTTATTTCAGAGATCACAAAAACAATGAGTAGTCCAGTACTCCATGCATCTGAAGAAGTGGGTTTTTTACCCATGAAAGCTTATGCTCAAATAAATTCGTTAGTCTTTAAGGTGCCACCGGACTCCTCATTGTTTTTGTGGATACAGACTAACGTGGCTACTTCAGATATTTGATATCACATAAACCTGCCATTATCTCACTTCCATTGTGCAGTTTCTCAGATATGCTGAACCATGGAACTTATAGAAATGTTGCTTCTCTTAAAGGAAAGTATCAGAGGGGTAGCCGTGTTAGTCTGAATCTGTAAAAAGCAACAGAGGGTCCTGTGGCACCTTTAAGACTAACAGAAGTATTGGGAGCATAAGCTTTCGTGGATAAGAACCTCGAAGAAGTGAGGTTCTTATCCACGAAAACTTATGCTCCCAATACTTCTGTTAGTCTTAAAGGTGCCACAGGACCCTCTGTTGCTCTTAAAGGAAAGACACAATTCCCACATTATTTGAAACCTTTTGTATTATTTTCCTCTATCTTTTATGGTCTCTTTGTGCCACATTTAGAAGCTGACAAAAGAATGGTTATTCAGACCTTTATTTGATTTTTAGTTGTTTCTTTCAATTGGAGGAAGGGAAAAAGAAGACTTCAAACTCTGTGACAGATTTTATATCTGAAATGTTAATTTTCATTTCTGGTAACATTTAGCTTGCCTTCGTTTCGTTCTTCCTGCCTCCCCATCTCTCTAATTGGTGGATTTTTAATTCCTCTGTTAATTCTTTAAATCTCTGGAGTAGTGTTTCTCTGTTTCATTAAGAATGTATTGATTTTCCTTTTAATTTTTGTGTGTGCAATATACTCAGTAACATTTATGTTTTTATTTTTAAGCTTGAAAAGAGAATCGACTGATCGAGAGAAAACATGCAGAGCACTTCCAATTATCTATGGCTTTTATCTGACGTTCTAGGACAAGGAGCCACTGCAAATGTTTTTCGTGGACGACATAAGGTTTGTGTGGAATAAACAAACTGGTTACCATATAGTAAATTTTTTTTTTTCAAGAACAGGGCTCCTTGTATTAATTCTTAAATAGTCTTCTTGTCGTGTTTCCTTTGTTAATGCATGGAAGTTGTTTTTCTTTCATTAATTAAAAGAAAAACTAGCTAGTCGGTGAATACTGCCTATATACTAAATCCACAGGCTGGATTCAGTAAGAAAACAATCATTAAATCTGGCACCTGTAATGTGAAAGCCCTTGAAATCTGTTCATCAGCCTTTTATGGAAAAGTTTTGATTTTTTTTTAATTGGATATGTTTGTGTAAGAAAACAACACAACTTTTATGATATTTTATCTTAATGTCCCTAATAATCAGGAAAAAATGTGTAAGATACATGTTTTTAAATATCTTTATAGTTATTAATAACACAATTAGTATTAATACTGAAATCGTTTGTAAAATGTACCATTTTTTTCACTGTGCTTGCTCAATGCCTTTTGCATTTTATCTAGTTTGGACAGTGAAATTAAGCAGTCATTTTCTGGTTCTTATGCACAAGTACACAATGCTGTTTCTGGTTCTTGTGCACAAGTACAGTGCTGTTGAGTTTCCAACAATGTAGGGAAATGTTTAAATAAACAAGTAGAAAAGACTCTTTTGGGGCCTAAATTACTAAACGTATATGTCCCTTTTAAATTGGAAATAAATCTCTCTCTCTTTCTTTTTAAAGAAACTGTTATTTCTGAACTCCTTTGGGGGTGGTGGTAATCTTCATTCCAGACAAATATTCTGTTTGGACTCTCTTTACCTAAACTTATTTTCTAATATCTGAATTTATTATTATTTAATATTATGATAGTGCACTAAGGCCCTAGTCAGGTTCAGGTAACCGTTGTGCTAAGTGCTATACAAATACAAAGTAAGACATGATCCCTGTCTCACTGTTTTTGTTTCCAGGGGTAGATTGGTTTTTAACGTTGTCCAGAGTGCTTAATTATGTCTTAATTTCTTTAATTGTCATACTAACATATATAAAAACTGTGAGAAAAATAACCCAACTGCTAATACCTTCTCTTGACTATAAATTATTAACAATTGTTTTATAATTTTAAAGGAAAACTGAAAGGATTTTTATCTACCAAGGTGTTTTTTGGGGGGCTTTTGTTTTCCCCTGAAATAGCTCAGGATATCACAAACTGTAAAAGCATATGGAGCTGCACTGCTGTTTGAGATGTAATGGCTATCCAGTGGTGTAGGAAAAAATGCTAAATCCCAGGATTCAGGTCAGCAGATAAATAAAGCCCCAATCCTGTAAACACTTTTACATGATTAGCCCCACTGAATCCGTGTGAATAACTTTTCCCAAGATTGGGGCATAAAGCAGGAACTAATTTTTAAGTGTGTTGTTCTGAACTGTATTAATTGTAGTTTTTAAACCTCTACATACTTGGCTATGGGTTTGGGGCCTTACACAAATTTTCTAGAAGAAGATTTTCAATTAGTCTTTGTACAGATATTAAAATCTAAAGTTACCCCTCAGATTTCGCCATCTTCCAGCTTTGTAAAAAATTATCCCCTAATTGGTGTTTATTACCTGAATGTAGATGGGAGTTGAGGCTGTTCTTTGTCATGAGATTATGTATTTTGTCTCTCTCAAATTGTCTTGAGTTTGCAATTCTTTGTGTGTCCTGGCATTGTCTGTTAACAACCCTCAAGTGTTTGTGAAGAAGTAGCTTATCTTGAGCCATTTTTCCTTCCTGCTTGTTTTTCCTTACAGCCCCCTATTAAACTAAACCAATATATTCATATAGTAAACATTCCAATAACCAGATGAACATACAATATTAATAAATTATTGCAGAAAAGCTGCAATTATATCATACTTGTATATAAGTTTGAAAAGTGTTCTGGGATCCTTCAGGAAGACTGATACTATATACATGTTAATTATTAAGGCTTTTTTGTACTTGACTTTGATTTTTTTTAAATAATTTGAATATTTTTCTGATAGAAAACTGGGGATTTATATGCCGTCAAAGTATTTAACAACATAAGCTTCCTTCGTCCTGTGGATGTTCAGATGAGAGAATTTGAAGTATTAAAGAAACTGAATCACAAGAACATTGTCAAATTGTTTGCTATTGAAGAAGAGGTAATTAGCTGATGTGGTTTGTAGTAATGCCATCCATGATCCCTGCATATGTATTTCATGTAAACTCAGCTGTATGGGATAAGGTTGTATTTTTATTAAGAAGTATATAGGAGCCTTTTCCTACTGGCTTCTCTCCTTTTGTTGAGAATCTCACCTGACCTGGAGCCACAGATTGAAAGATAGCAGAGGCTGAGTGGTGATACTGCTACTGAAATACATAACTGACTCCTAACAGCCTAGCACATCAGTACACTTGCCTTGCTGTCTTTAGCATACAATCAGGTTCAGTGCAACAGGCACTGAATCTGATCCACTGCATCCACATGTGCATATTATGCAGATACTGTCCTAATTTATAAAATCTGAAATTTAAATTATTTAAGATAATAGATTTTAATTATACTATTGTACATTTTTATATTAATATGGAATGCATACTACTGTCTGATTTGCTCTTGCTTGATAATTTTGCAGCTTATTCACAAACTCTCACTTTTTAAAAATATAAATAAAATTTCAGGTGTTCCACAAGATTGTCAGAAGATAGGCATCTTGCTGTATAAAGTTCACATAATGATAGAGCAGATGTAGAATTGCATCCAGGGATGAATTAAAGTAGCACTTCTCAAAGTGAGGCTGGCTAGGGGTTCACAGGAAAATTGCTAAAATGCAGAGGTCGGTAAAGACTTTGGGGAGGGGGAGTAATCGAAGGAGAGAAGTAAAAGTTCTGCTCCAGGCTTTCTCCCAATGTAGTTCCTCATTTTTCATTTGCCTATACTACCTGCTACTCTGAGAGGGCCATTTTAAAGGTGAAGAAGGGCTAGCACCCATAATCTTGTGGCCTCCCTAGTTTCTTCCACACTCAAGATAAATTTTAAAATGGAACCAGTTTTTCTTTTTTCTTTTCTTTTTTTTAAAAGCCATCAGAGTGAGACTTGTATATAAAATAGCATCAGGTTACAAAGCTTTGGAAATAGGAGACTATGACTTGATGTAATCTCTGGCATTATTAACAGTCTTCATATCATTGCCAAATCTTAATATTTTTTATTTTTCAGACAACCACTAGACACAAAGTACTTGTTATGGAATTTTGTCCATGTGGGAGCTTATACACTGTTTTAGAAGAGCCATCTAATGCCTATGGGTTGCCAGAGTCTGAGTTCTTAATTGTGCTGAGAGACGTGGGTATGTGGGATTTAATTTTTTTAACTCTAATTTGCCCTGTTGCTCAACTGTTGTTTGGTTTAGTTTGGAATTGGAGTGTTAAAATTCTTAGTTTGACAATATAGGTGAAATCATATGATTATAGTACACCTCTACCCTGATATAATGCGACCCGATATAACACGAATTCAGATATAACATGGTAAAGCAGCGCTCTGGGGGAGGGGCGGGGCTGCGCATTCTGGCGGATCAAAGCAAGTTCGATATAACGCAGTTTCACCTATAATGCGGTAAGATTTTTTGGCTCCCGAGGACAGTGTTATATCGGGGTAGAGGTGTATTACTTTTAATCTATGTCAACAAATGTAGTTGCATTATAAAACTATTTATGATTTTTTTCTAAAAATTAGATTTTTTTAAACGTAAAGATTTTTTTTTTGTCACACACTGGACTGCCTTCTTGACAGATCATCACAGAATAGATTGTGGGGAGTAATCAAGTCCAACAGTATCTGCCATCTATTGCTGTAGGAAATCTGGCAATTAAAATACGTCCACTTTATCTGCTCAGTGTTCCAAAGAATGATGGCGAAACCCATCATCATCTCTTGTTTCCTACATTATAGATATTTCTTTGGGAAGAGAATAAGATCACTAAGGATTATAAACTCTTACCTAAAATAATGGACGAAAATAGGTTTCAGGAAAGGCATTTTTGAGAGCAAGACATACCATTATTTGCTGTTTGAAGAAGAAAAGGCAAAGATGATTAGAATAGAGACAATAGGATATTCTAATCCTAGTAGCAGCAGTGGTTCTTGCCCTTCTCCTTTGCACATACTGAAAAACAGTAGTCTATGAAAGTATATATGCTTTTTTGGTATTTTAACATGTGTCCTGTCCGTGTTGATACGTATGTACTAAATGCTGTACAACTCTGTATTTAAGTGGCTGGGATGAATCATCTCAGAGAAAATGGAATAGTGCACCGTGACATCAAACCAGGGAATATAATGCGTGTTATAGGTGAAGATGGTCAGTCTGTTTACAAACTGACAGATTTTGGAGCTGCTAGAGAGTTGGAAGATGACGAACAGTTTGTTTCTCTCTATGGCACAGAAGAATATTTGGTAAGCCATTTAATTCATGACTGATGGACTTGTTGAAGCATGGGATATTGCTTAGGCTAGGTCTACACTAGGGGGAAGGGTTGACCTAAGATATGCAACTTCAGCTACACGAATAACGTAGCTGAAATCGGCGTATCCAATGTCGATTTACCTGGCCGTCAGGACGGCGGTGAGTCGACCGCTGCCACTCCCCCGTCAACTCTGCTTCCACCTCTCGCCGCAGTGGACTTCCGGAGTTGACGGCAGAGCGATCGGGAATCGATTTTATTGCGTCTACAGACGCGATAAATCGATCCCTGATTGATCACTACCCACCAATCCGGCCGGTAGTGTAGACATGCCCTTAGTGAAAACTGAATAGCTGAGAGACATAAATTTGGAACTAATTTACCAATGGCACATCTAGTCCAGTAGTTACTGTTATAACATCAATCCTACCTTTTGCATCTTTTGTCATGCCAGGCCTCTGCTGATCTGGGGAACAAGTGCGTTGAGGTCATTTCCTGACCCAGATTCTCCATGTTTCATTGCGTGATATGAAGAATTGCAGCATAGGTTTATTAGAGCTTCCTTGCCTTTCCCTCTCTGGATATTTTTAAGTGTTCTCGTGAACTGTTTGGATGATGCTGGGGTATTGCTCAGATCCACTTTCCTGATATTTGTATTGACCAGGCAGTGTGCAAGGGCACTGTAACTTGGAATTTCCAGTGTAGTGTTTTAAAGTCAGAGTATTTTAATTCCAAAAGAGACAGGTAAGGGAGCCATTATAGCTAAAATACTTATATTAAATTTGAAAGTAAGTATATTTTTGTGGCAAAACAGAAAACAGTTGTCCCCTCTGCTTCTGTTTACATGCCCCTCACATGCCAGTGTGCTAATACATGTTCTCAATGCTCTTTCTCTGTGTTCTTCTTAATGCATTTTCTGAAATAGTAGTTTTTGTAGTGTTTCTTTTCCTCTCCTTTTGTGTGGCTTTTCTCTCCTAATCTGTAATTTCATCTGAATTTTCTTGGCTAAATTCTCTTTACTAGATTTTGAACTTTATTGTAACAAGGGTGACTATAAACGGCTACTGGCTCTGGCTGAACAATTTTGCAGTATGTTCTTGAAGTGCCTGTAGTTTGAAAAGCTTATGCAAATTCTACAGCAGATGCTAACTTCCCGTTTTGATGAAAGAAATGCTTAGAAAGCTGGTGTGTCCTGCTGTGGTTGCTTGCTTGAGTTTTGGTGCTTTATAATTGTTTACAAATCAAGTAGTTCTAAGTTTCCCCCTTTTTCCCCCTTAAGCATCCTGATATGTATGAGCGAGCAGTGTTGAGGAAGGAGCATCAGAAGAAGTATGGAGCAACAGTTGATCTGTGGAGCATAGGAGTGACGTTTTACCATGCAGCAACAGGGAGTTTACCATTCCGACCTTTTGAAGGGCCTCGCAGGAACAAGGAAGTGATGTGGGTAATTTAGAAGGAGAGTTCTGTCTGTTTATAAATGAATTCAACCAATAAAAATATCTATATCCAGTGTTCTGTGCACATGCACACAGCAAACAGTGTAAAAATAATGCAAACGGTGGGCAGATTTCATATTTAGCAAGGCTAGTGCCATGGGAAGATTTCATATTTAACAAGACTAGTACCTCGTGCAGCACATTAGACCTAATGATGCAGCAGAGCCTCCAGAAAATTGTGACACTACCTTTTGATGCCTCTTGCCTTCTTTGCTGCACTTGTGGTCCAGTACAATCTGGAAATCTATCTTGTGTAATTTTCTTATGTTACATTCAATTAATTTTGAAGTGTCTAAGATCTTACATTTTCAGTGCATCAGACTTCTATTTTAACAAGTAACTGCCATTTAGGTGTTATCAAATGACAGCCAGAAATTTGGCCAATTGGGTGGAGGACAATTGGGAGTTCTGGCATTGAAGAAAGTATGGGAGCTGTTTTTGGTATCCAGGAGGCAGTAAAGTCTTTTGCTGCTGAGGAGGAAAAGCATCTTGTCATTCCCTCTCCCTTTACAGACAGGGATTTGGGATAAAATTGGAGTTAGAGGCTTAATATTTTTAAATGAAAGTTTAGATGAAGCATGAAAGATGATGTCAGTTAGCTGTTTGAATCTTCCTTATCTCTACACCATGCGTGTGTAAAGTAACGTTTTTCCTAGAGCTAAATACAATTTAATACAGAGTTCTCTCCTTTCACACTTATTCCTAAATTTTCTGTTCAGAGTTAGGAAAAAATTGTGAATGCACAAAATTGTGCCACAATCTGTAGCTATTTTAATATTAATGTAATCTCTGCTGAACCCAAACTATATTCCTTTTCTCCCAAATGAACATTTTTGGTAATATTATGCTATACGTTTCCTGGAACCTTGCAAGTTCAAACCAGTAAATGCCTGTACTATACGGACATAAAAATCTGACTTTAACATTTTTATTTTTTCCAGTGAGTTCCTGGATCCCCTCCTTAATTTTTCTCAATCCCGAGTCAGCCAAAGGGGCTTCTTCAGTTCAGCATAAGGTGTTTCTTTTCATTAAACATTAAGTGTATTATTTCAGCACCCTCTGCCAGTCTGGAGATGAGCCCTGAACATTGTACTCCTACTGAGCAGCAGATTGGCCTAAATTCTTGTACTAGCTTTAGAATTTTTAATTTACATTACAAGGTCCCATTAGAGGATCCATTTACTAGACTTGTATTTGAAGAGATAGTAATTCAGGATTGCATATTTAGTTTGCATATTTATTTTTGTAATATCTCATAGGTATAAAATAATCACTGGAAAGCCTTCTGGTGCCATATCTGGAGTACAGAAAGCAGAAAATGGACCAATTGAGTGGAGTCGAGATATGCCTATTTCCTGTAGTCTTTCTAAGTAAGCTTATTTTAATTTTTTACCAAATACTTCAGTGCTACCTGAGTAAAGTTTTTCTCCTTATTTTCTCAGTATATGATGTTTGGGACTCTGGCTGTGTCTGACTTTTTTCTTTGAATTTTTACAGCAGCCCTATATTATGTTCTTTTATGGGCTACAAAATGCCTCTCTTTCCATTCCATCCAAGTGCTGCTGTAACAGGAGGGCCAAATTTTTCAAATCAGATCAGGGACACCTGCCCCTCCTTTCACCAGCTTGCAAGTATGGGGAATGTGTTACTCTGGAGGATTTTGCAGCTGGTAAGTGGATTTCACCACTTGAATGCTCATTTACCCAAGAGCACTCAAGTGGTGAAAAAGAGTAATATGGCCAAGAACCAGCCTGTGCAGGGAGGGGGAGAATATGCTATTGCACAGGTAGGCATTAGCTCCATTACCAGAAGAGAGGATAATTATTACTGTGGATATACTGTAGTTTGTCTAAACCTTAAGTTTGACCTCCATCCTCCTGCCTGAGTGTCCTAAAGTGTCGAGGAGCTAGAAATTATACACATGAATTTAATGGGAAAAAAGTCACTAGAAAGTGACTTAAACTCTTCCCCTTCCTCCAGAACAGAGTCATCTTTGTAGACCTGATACCTTCCACTTAAATATCCAGTTCTTGATCCCCATAGAGCCTTATGAAAATGTTCCTCATTGTTGGTATTCCTGTATGTAACATAGGATTTAACATTACAGAATATTATTTGATCATTGGAACCATACCAGGCTAATTTAGGCACAAAAGGACAATTTCCCCTCATATATGTTGCAGTCAAACATTAAAGGAAAAATGAAGGTGTTTAAATTAGAATAATCCAGTTCTCAGTATTTTGGTAACTAATGCCTCATTTCAACAGATGCATAAATTGAAGCATTGGAATGGTTCAGTTGACTTCAATATGATAAATGAGAGAATTAAAATAAGTAAATGAGCCAAAAATACGTAAGTCAATGGAATTGCTCACATTCTTAAAGTTACACACAAACTTAAAGGCCTTGATTCAGCAAGGTATAATTACTAGGGCTGTCAAGCGATTAAAAAAATTAATCACGATTAATCATTTGATTAATCGCATTGTTATTAATAGAATCCCATTTATTTCAATATTTTTGGATGTTTTCTACATTTTCAAATATATTGATTTCAATTATAACACAGAATATACAGGAGTGTACAGGACTCACTTTATATTTATTTTTTATTACAAGTATTTGCACTGTAAAAAACAAATGAAACAGTATTTTTCAGTTCACTTAATACAAGTACTATAGTGCAATCTCTTTATCATGAAAGTTGAACTTACAAGTTTAGAATTAGGTAAAAAAAAAACTGCATTCAAAAATAAAAATTTAAAACTTTTGAGCCTACTCAGTCCTATTGTTCAGCCAATTGCTCAGACAAACAAGTTTGTTTACATTTGCAGGAGATAATGCTGCCCACTTCTTGTTTACAATGTCACCTGAAAGTGAGGACAGGCATTCTCATGGCACTGTTGTAGCCAGTGTCGCAAGATATTTACGTGCCAGATGTGCTAAAGATTCATATGTCACTTCATGCTTCAACCACCATTCTTGGAGACATGCGTCCATGCTGATGAGAGGTTCTGCTTGATAACAATCCAAAGCAGTGCGGACTGACACATGTTCATTTTAATTATCTGAGATGGATGCCACTAGCAGAGGGTTGATTTTCCTTTTTGGTGGTTCGGGTTCTGTAGTTTCCGCATCAGAGTGTTGCTCTTTCGAGACTTCCGAAAGCATGCTCCACGTCTCGTCCCTCTCAGATTCTTAAACATTGGGTTGAGTGCTGTAGCTATCTGTAGAAATCCCACATTGGTACCTTCTTTGTGTTTTGTCAGATCTGCAGTAAAAGTGTTCTTAAAATGAACAAGATGTGTTGGGTCGTCATCATCCGAGACTGCTATAACATGAAGTATACAGTATAATGCGGGTAAAACAGAGCAGGGGACATACAATTCTCCCCCAAGAAGTTCAGTCACAAATTTAATTAACACGTTATCTTTTTAATGAGTGTCATCAGCATGGAAGCATGTCCTCTGGAATGGTGGCCGAAGCATGAAGGGGCATACAAATGTTTAGCATATCTGGCACATAAATACCTTGCAACGCTGTCTACAAAAGTGCCATGCAAATGCCTGTTCTCACTTTTAGGTGACATTGTAAATAAGAAGAGGGCAGCATTATCGCCTGTAAATGTAAACAAACTTGTTTGTCCTAGTGATTGGCTGAATATGAAGTAGGACTACATGGATTTGTAGGCTCTGAAGTTTTACATTGTTTTGTTTTTGAGTGCAGTTATGTAACCAAAAAAAAATCTACATTTGTAAGTTGCACTTTCACAACAGAGATTACCCTACAGTATTTGTATGAGGTGAATTGAAAAATATTTCTTTTATCATTTTTACAGTGCAAATATTTGTAATAAAAATAATATACACATGGATTTCAATTACAACACAGAATACAACACATAGGAAAATGTAGAAAAACATCCAAAATATTTAATAAATTTCAATAGGTATTCTATTGTTTAACAGTGCAATTAAAACTGCGATGAATTGCGATTAATTTTTTTTAATCGCGTGAGTTAACTGCGATTAATCGACAATCCTACTAATTACCTTTTTCAAAATTAGTCTCCCTTTTTATAAGGGAGAGAAAAGTTGTTCTAGAGGTTCATTGTAGGAAAAGTGGCTCTGTCTTAAATGGAGCTGAAATGGAATGGCGTTTGTAGACCTAATTTATATATTCACTTTAGTTATTAAAATTAATTCCTAACTGAGGAATATTGGAATGAGATAAGAATTTCAGAGAATTATCATGTAAATTGCATGAACATTTTCTTTGCCTCACTTTGTGTAGTGACCTTTCCAGTTGTATTATTGTCCGTAAACAAACAATATTTTCCATCGTGGCAGTTTTGATAGGAGTGTAAATAGAAGTACACCTCTACCTCGATATAACACTGTTCTCTGGAGCCAAAAAATCTTACCGCGTTATATAGAACTTGCTTTGATCCACCGGAGCGCGCAGCGCCGCCCCCCCGGAGCACTGCTTTACCGTGTTATATCTGAATTCGTGTTATCGAGTCACATTATATTGGGGTAGAGGTGTAGAAAAATACTAAAGTGTGAACCAAGAACTAGCTGTAATATACAGAAACTGTGAGTCAATTAAAGGGACGCTATCAACTTGAAGTCTAATCAGCTTAAAAAAAAAATTTAAAAGTCGTTTCAGGTATTATGCCTGTGTCCTTCTGCCAATTTTTGAGGTTTTTACATTAATATTTTCTGATTTTTAAAATATTTGTATCTTCCATATTTTTGCATGGAAAAACATATGGGAATGTCACTGACTATACAGAAGAAGAAAAGAAAATGACTATATGCAGTGTTTTCCAATCAGTAAAGTAAACAAATGGGGAGAAAAGAGTGTTTTCCATGTATACTTTAAATTATAGTGATATTACTTGTTACAGTAGAAGTTAAAAACAATTATAAAGTAAAAGTATGTTTTTTAAGTTGAAGGTGTCCCTCTCACATTCAGATGCAGTTTGAGACTACAGATTTCAAAGAGCTCCATATAACATTAACACAACCTGATTTTAGCTTTTGAGTGAAGTCTCTGCCTCACAGTTAGTCATTTCATAGTTGGGGGCAATAATTTTTCCCATAAACTGTTGTGAAGAAAATAGAGCTGTCTCCATTAGAACAGGTTGGGAAAGCTGTACATTATTTTTGAAAGTGGTGCAGAGAGACCATGTTTAGCCATCTATTAGAAAACTATTCAGCTATAGGTTTGTGGGGTGGGATTTTCAAAGTGATTTAAGAGCACAATTTCTGTTGACTTTAAATGGGATCTGTGCTACTAAGTCACTTAGGCTCTCTTGAAAATTGCAGGTTTGATTTGTGTACACATACCAGCATGTTGTTAATATTAATCTCTGCATTAGCCTGTAATGAAGAACAGGTACAAATGCAAGATACACCTCTATCCCGATATAACTTGACCTAATATAACGCGGGTTCGCATAGAACGTGGTAAAGCTCTGACACACTGCTCTGAGTAGCATGTTAAGGGTGTGGGCCGGGCTGGGGCCGAGGGGCAGGATAAGGGGCAGAGGGTCTCGGGGGCGGTCAGGGGCTCCCCCCCCCTCCAGGGCCTGGGAGGCAGGAGCTGTGTGGGGGGCACTTTTGGGGGTCCCGCAGTCGCAGAGTGGCCCGGGGGATTAGCGGGGGGCCGGGAGCAGTCCGCTCCGCTTCCCGCGCCCCGGCCCCAGCCGTGTTGCCCAGGGGAGGGGGCTTGGGGGAAGGAATCCCCCCCGCACTCACTGGCAGCGGCAGAAGCGGAGCAGCCCAGCCCCAGGCCGCTCCACTTCGCCACCTCCCAGCTGCGGCGCTCCGCTTCCCGCCGCAGGTGAGTGCGGGACCTTTCCCCAACCCCAAACGACGTGGCTGGGGCTGGGGCAAGGAAAGTGGAGCGGGCTGGGGCTGTGGCGCTTCGCTTCCCACCACCAGTGAGTTCGGAGGGCGTCCTTTCCCCAACCTCCCCGCACTCACTTGCAGCGGGAAGCGGAGCGCCGCGGCCGGGAGGTGGCGGAGTGGAGTGGGTTGGGACCGCGTGCTCCGCTTCCTGCCACCGGTGAGTGCGGAGGGCGTGCTTTCCCCAACCTCCCCGCACTCACCGGTGGCAGGAAGTGGAGCAGCTCGGCCCCAGCCCGCTCTACTCCACCAGCTCCCAGCCGCACCACTCCGTTTCCCGCTGCAGGTGAATATGGGGGGGCGTCCTTTCCCCAACTTCCCCGCACTCACTGGCGGCAGGAAGCGGAGCACTGCAGCTGGGAGGTGGCGGAGTGGAGCGGGCTGGGGCCGTGTTGCTCTGCTTCCCGCTGCTGCCGGTGAGTGCCTGTCAGGGGCAGAGGGTGTGGATAGGGGTCGGAGCAGTCGGGGGACAGGGAGCAGGGGGGTTGGGTAGGGAGTGGGATCCTGGGGGTGATTAGGGACGAGGGTCTCTGGAGGGGGGCGGTCAGGGAACAAGGAACGGGGGGAGCAAAGCAAGTTCAATATAACGCGGTCTCACCTATAACACGGTGAGATTTTTTGTCTCCCGAGGACCGCGTTATATCGGGGTAGAGGTGTACTTAAGATGGCTGCTGCCCCACTTTAAAGTAATCACTTGAAATTTCCATAGAATCATAGAGTTGTGGGACTAGAAGAGACCTTGAGAGATCTTCTAGTCTAGTCCCCTGCACTCATTGCAGGGCTAAGTATTATCTAGACCGTCCCTGAGAGGTGTATGCCTAACCTGCTCTTAAACATCTCCAATGAGGGAGATTCTACCACCTCCCTAGGCAATTTATTTCAGCGTTTAACCACTCTGACAGTTAGGAAGTTTTTCCTAATGTCCAACCTAAACCGCCCTTGCTGCAATTTAAGCCCATTGCTTCTTATCCGATCCTCAGAGTTGAAGAACAACAATTTTTCTACCTCCTCCTTGTAACAATCTTTTATGTACTTGAAAACTGTTATCATGTTTCTCAGTCTTCTCTTCTCCAGACTAAGCGAACCTAATTTTTTTAATCTTCCCTCATAGGTCGTGTTTTCTAGACCTTTAATCATTTTTGTTGTTCTTCTCTGGACTTTCTCCAGTTTGTCCATATCTTTCCTGAAACGTTGCACCCAGAACTGGACACAATACTCCAGTTGAGGCCTAATCAGCGCGGACTAGAGCGGAAGAATCACTTTTCGTGTCTTGCTTACAATACTCCTGCTAATACATCCCAGAATGATGTTTGCTTTTTTTTGCAAAAGCATTACACTGTTGACTCATATTTAGCTTGTGATCCACTAATACCCCCAGATCCCTTTCCACAGTACTCCTTCCTAGACAGTCCTTTTCCAGTTTGGTATGTGCGCAACTGATAGTTCCTTCCTAAGTGGAGTACTTTGCATTTGTCCTTATTAAATATAATCCTATTTACTTCAGACCATTTCTCCAGTTTGTCCAGATCATTTTGAATTTTAATCCTATCCTCCAAAGCACTTGCAACCCCTCCCAGCTTGGTATCGTCCGCAAACTTTATAAGTGTACTCTCTTTGCCATTATCTAAATCATTGATGAAGATATTGAACAGAACTGGACCCAGAACCAATCCCTGCAGGACCCCACTCATTATGCCCTTCCAGCATGACTGTGAACCACTGATAACTACTCTCTGGGAATGATTTTCCAACCGGTTATGCACCTACCTTATACTAGCTCCATCTAGGTTGGATTTCCCCATTTTGTTTATGAGAAGGTCATGCGAGAGAGTATCAAAAGCCTTACTAAGGTCAAGATATACCACATCTACCGCTTTTGTCCTATCCACAAGGCTTGTTACCCTGTCAGAGAAAGCTGTCAGGTTGGTTTGACACGATTTGTTCTTGACAAATCCATGCTGACTGTTATTTATCACCTTATTATCTTCTAGGTGTTTGCAAATTGATTGCTTAATTATTTGCTCCATTATCTTTCCGGGTACAGAAGTTAAGCTGACTGGTCTGTAATTCCCTGGGTTGTCCTTATTTCCCTTTTTATAGATTGAGCACTATATTTGCTCTTTTCCAGTCTTCTGGAATGTCTCCCGTCTTCCATGACTTTTCAAAGGTAATTGCTAATGGCTCAGATATCTCCTCAGTCAGCTCCTTGAGTATTCTAGGATGCATTTCATCAGGTCCTGGTGATTTGAAGACATCTAACTTGTCCAAGTAATTTTTGACTTGTTCTTTCCCTATTTTAGACTTCGATACTACCTACCTCATTTTCACTGGCATTCACTATGTTAGACATCCAATCGCCACCAACCTTCTTGGTGAAAACCAAAACAAAGAAGTCATTAAACACCTCTGCCATTCCCACATTTTCTGTTGTCTTTCCCCCCTCATTGAGTAACGGGCCTACTCTGTCATTGGTCTTCCTCTTGCTTCTAATGTATTTGTAGAATGTTTTCTTGTTTCCTTTTATGTCCCTAGCTAGTTTGATCTCGGTTTGTGCTTTGGCTTTTCTAATTTTGTCCCTACATACTTGTGTAATTTGTTTATATTCATCCTTTGTAATTTGACCGAGTTTCCACTTTTTGTAGCCCACGAAAGCTTCTGCTCAAATAAATTTGTTAGTCTCTAAGGTGCCACAAGTACTTCTGTTCTTTTTGCCGATACAGACTAACACGGCTGCTACTCTGAAACCTGTCGCTTTTTGTAGGACTCTTTTTTGAGTTTTAGATCATTGAAAATCTCCTGGTTAATCCAGGGTGGTCTTTTGCCATACTTCCTATCTTTCCTATGCAATGGGATAGTTTGCTCTTTGGCCTTAATAATGTCTCTCTGAAAAACTGCCAACTGTCTTCAATTGTTTTTCCCCTTAGACTTGCTTCCCATGGAATTTTACCTACCAACTCCCTGAGTTTGCTAAAGTCTGCCTTTTTGAAATCCATTGTCTTTATTGTGCTGTTCTCCCTCCTACCATTCCATAGAATCATGAACTCTACCATTTCATGATCACTTTCATCCAAGTTGCCTTCCACTTTCAAATTCTCAACCAGTTCTTCCCTATTTGTCAAAATCAAATCTAGAACAGCCTCCCCTCAGTAGCTTTCTCCACCTTCCAAAATAAAAAATTGTCTTCAATACATTCCAAGAACTTGTTGGATAATCTGTGTCCTGCTGTCTTATTTTTCCAACAGATGTCTGGTTAGTTGAAGTCTCCCATCACCACCAAGTCCTGTGCTTTGAATGATTTTGTTAGTTGTTTAAAAAAAACCTCATCCACCTTTTCTTCCTGGTTTCGTGGTCTGTAGTAGACTCCTACCATGATATCACCCTTGTTTTTTTTACCCTTTTTATCCTTACCCAGACCAACCTAAACTACCCTTGCTGCAATTTAAGCCCATTTTTTCTTTTCCTATCCTCAGAGGTTAAGGAGAATATTTTTTCTCCCTCCTCCTTGTAACAACCTTTTATGTATTTGAAAACTGTTATCATGTCCCCCCTCTGTCTTCTCTTCTCCAGACTAAACAAACCCAGTTTTTTCAATCGTCCCTCATAGGGTAATGTTTTCTAGACCTTTAATCATTTTTGTTGCTCTTCACTGGACTTTCTCCAATTTAGAATCATAGAAAATTAGAGCTGGAAGAGACCTCAGGAGGTCATCTAGTCCAATCCCCTGCTCAAAGTAAGAGCAACCCCAACTAAATCGTATCTCAATTTGTCCACATCTTTCCTGAAATGTGGCCTCCACAACTGGACACAATACTCCAGTTGAAGCCTAATCAGCACGAAGTAGAGCAAAAGAATTACTACTTGTGTCTTGCTTACAACACTCCTGCTAATACGTCCCAAAATAATGTTTGCTTTTTTTGCAACAGTGCTACACTGCTGACTCATTTAGATTGTAATCCACTCTGACCCCCAGATCCCTTTCAACAGTACTCCTTCCGAGGCAGTCATTTCCCATTTTGTATGTGTGTAACTGATTCTTCCTTCCTAAATGGAGTACTTTGCATTTGTCCTTATTGAATTCATCCTGTTTACTTACGACCATTTCTTTGAGTGCTTCTTGCCCCTATCCCTGCCTTCATGATTAAATTAGGATTCAATATTTGCCAAATTACAAAGGTAAAATATTTGTTACTCAAATTTCAAAAAAGTGATTATGGTATGTAATGTCCCTATTCAGGAAAAACACTGGGCAATGTTGTTGAACAGAAACTGTCAAACAGTAAAGGAAAGGAAGTTTGTAGAATTTCTCAAAGCACAAAAATGTCCTCCTTGTGATCTGTCCAATAGGGAGATCTTATATAATGTCAGAATGAGAAACATTCCAACTTGTGGTGTCTCTTTTTTGTGTATCCACAGGGGCCTGCAAGTACTGCTCACGCCTGTTCTTGCAAATATTCTTGAAGCAGATCAGGAAAAATGCTGGGGATTTGACCAGTTTTTTGCAGAGACCAATGACATGCTCCACCGAAGAATAATTCATGTCTTTTCACTACAGCAAATGACCTTACACAAAGTTTATATTCACAGCTATAATACGTAAGCATTCTTTCCATATTTTCACTACTTCTGTTTTGTCCAGGCAAATAATGCTGTGACTTCAGATCACATCCGTATGACAGATTCAGTAGCCATTCCTTGACAGTTATCTGGTTGGGGGCAAGAGAAATGTATGATGATGTGGTGTGCTGCAAGCTTGTACGGCCCTCCTATGTCAAGGGGTGTGTGTGTGTGTGTGTGTGTGTGTGTGTGTGTATACACACCTTATCTTTTTGTTCTGGCCTCTTATTGGTTTGTCCCTTTCTTTTTCTCTGTGATTCACCCTTTGGCAACAGAGCCCAAGTACTATGTTCTCAAAGAAATTGTGACAGGGCAAGGTCCCACTCCTGTCTTCTGCTGTGTCTACACAGACTACTTGGAGACTTTCAATTGTTGTTCACCACCATGTAGTTTATTTACATTGTTTCCCCACCACCTTTAGAGATCTATACGCCACATTTACAGCATCATATTACACATACATCACCCCACTACTCAGTACTGGGTTTACCATGGCGCCAGGCCCAGGCTCCAAAGGGGCCCCAGCCCAACCCACTCTGCTTGGGCTGCAGTAAGGTCCCACCAGCTCTTCTCCCCCCACCGCTGTCTCCTGTGGGGGCAGAAGCTTGGTCCTGCTGGCTCCTGGGGTTTCTGCTGCAGGGTAGGTTCCGGCCGCACCCACCAGCACCCAAGCTCCCCCCTCCCCCACCTCTTCCCGTGAGTGTGCCGCGTTCCCACCCCACCCCCTTCCCCTCCCAGCGCTTCCCCTGCCACCGAACAGCTGTTTGCTGGCGCTCTGGAAGGGAGGGGGAGGAGCGGAGCCGCAGAATTCTCGGGGGAGGAGGTGGAGAAGAGGTAGGGGCGGGGCCTTGGGGAAGGGGGTGGAATCGGGGCAGGGTGGAGCAAAGGCGGGGCCCCTGCACTCCCCTACACATACACCCCCCCCCCAGCCTCCTGCCATGAGCCGCTCAGGACATGGGGCTGGGAGCACCCCCACGACCCGAGCCCACACCTCCACACACCCTGCCCTGACTCCTGCACCCCCCACACCCTGTGTAACGATGCGGTTCTGGCGGGACCCAACTGAGAGTGCCAATTCAGGACAAATCTCTTAAAACAGGGCAGTTACAGCCCTAGGCTGGGGTTTTTCCAACTCTAAGGCAAACCAAACCAGCCAGACAAAGAGGACTTTGGTCTCACTCCACTGGCTAACCACAAGTCACACAAGCAATTCCCTTAGACACTCCAGTTTCCCAGTATCACCACCAGTGCCACTCGCTATGGGGACAAATGGTTATGAAAACCAATACCCCAGTAAAAGAAAAAAGGTTCTCCTGATCCCAAAGGATCAAGCCCCAGACCCAGGTCAATATACAAATCAGATCTTACCCACAAATCACGCTGTTGCCAATCCTTCAGAATCTAAAATCTAAAGGTTTATTCAGAAAAGGAAAAAAGATATAGATGAGAGCTAGAATTGGTTAAATGGAATCAATTACATACAGTAATGGCAAAGTTCTTGGTTCAGGCTTGTAGCAGTGATGAAATAAACTGCAGGTTCAAAATCAAGTCCCTGGAGTACATCCCCAGCTGGGATGGGTCCTCAGTCCTTTGTTCAGAGCTTCAGTTTGTAGCAAAGTCCCTCCAGAGGTAAGAAGCAGGATTGAAGACAAGATGGAGGAGAGGCATCAGCCTTTTGTAGTCTTTTCCAGATGTAAGAACACCTCTTTGTCCTTACTGTGGAAAATTACAGCAAAGTGGAGTTTGGAGTCACATGGGCCAGTCCCTGCATACTTTGCTGACTTGCAAGGCGTATTTGCCTTCTCTCAATGGGTCAGTTGTATAGCTGATGATCCTTAATGGGCCATCAAGCAGGCTAGGCAGAGCTCACACCAACTTGTCTGGGATGTCTCCCAAGAGCATAGCATAAGTTTGAAATACAGACAGTATAGAGCCAATATTCATAACTTCAACTACAAAATTGATACACACATATAGACAGCATAATCATAACCAGCAAACCATAACCTTGTCTTAGACACTTCATTTGACCCCCTTTATACAAGATTTGGTGCCACAGGACTTTGGTTGCAACCATGTTCAGTATGGTCCCAGATTATATCAATAACGTCACACCCTGACTCCTGCACTCCCCCATATCCCCACCCCCACCCCTTACACCAAACAGGAGCTGCCCCAGGTAAGCGCTCCACGCCCCAACCTCCTGCCCCAACCCTGAGCCCCCTCCCTCACCCTAACTCCTGGCCAGACCCTGCACCCCAACCCCCAGCCTGCTCCTGCACCCTAACTCCCTCCCAGACCCTGCACCCCCAGCCCTGAGCCCCCTCCCGCATCCTAAGTCCTGGCCAGACCCCACACCCCAACGTCTTTTACATTTTTTTAATAAAGTGCTCTTATCCAAAGTGCTTTACAATAGTTAGCTAACAGTACAAACAGTATTTGGAAAGATCATTAAGAGGTCCGCCAAGATCCCCAGCATTTAAGGTGCTGAGTTTGATATATAAAAGCCCTAAATGTTCTGAGACTTTGCTTCTTGAGACACTGCCTCTCTCCGTGTGCCATACTGCCACACTTGCGATCAGTAGAGCTGACTCCCTGTCAATTTAAGAGAGGGGCTGAAAGTAGAGTGTTTTCTGTGAGAGGATCCAACTCTGGGTTAGGCTTCCCTCACTGGGTCCAAAGTCACCCTTTTCTGTTGCCCTTCAAAACATATCTATTTATGCAGGCTGTTGCAGAGATGGGCCTTTGAGAGAAATCCGATGTGTGGAAAGGAGTTTAGTGTTCTGCAGGCAATTTAATTTTATTTTTGTAATTTATGCAGGACTTCCCAGTGCCTTAGCTAGGCTGCGCACTGTTTATTATATGTATAAATCTAATAATTTATATAGGAACAAAACCAATATAAAAGGTATGTTTAAAAAAAAATTTATGAATTGTTTGCATCCTGTTACATTTTAGTAACTTTGATCTGGTTGTTTCCTAAGTGTAATGTTTTTCTTACAGAGCTGCCATATTTCATGAATTGGTCTACAAACAGACAAAAATAACTTCTCAGAACCAAGAACTGATATATGAAGGCCGCCGTTTAGTACTAGAGCCTGGAAGATTGGCACAACATTTTCCCAAAACCACTGAAGAAAATCCTATAATTATAGTAAGCAGAGAGGCTGTGAACATCGTAGGATTAATCTATGAAGAAAGTATGTTAAAGTCTTTTCTGCCTGTTCTTAAATAAACAAGATTAGGCTGCTTATAAATGTTCTTTGAAAATAGGTTTGATTACTGAATATTTCTGGCCTCTGATAAATATATTAAAAACTTGGATCAAGAGTTTGTCCATATTTAGGCACCTAAACAGGCCGGATTTTTCTAAGTGTGGAGTGTCCATCACTTCCCATTGACATCAAAAGATGCTGTTGGGTGCTTAGTACTCAAAAAAATCAGGCCACTTATTTTGATGCTTAAATATGGATTTAAAATCTAATTTTAGATAATTATTTTAAAAGTCCTGGTCCCTGAGCACTAATATAGGTAGGATTTAGTAATGTGCATAGAATTCTAAAATCCTTTTGTGAGCCACAATATTTAAATAAGTTGAAAGGAATTTTATAAAATAGCACTCCTAACTAATCTTATTCTAATTTCCAGTAATATCTGGAAATTCAAGTGTTCTTGAACTCTGATTAGTCTTTCTAGTCTGTTAACAGAAGCAGTTCATATTAAATTTGATGTTTCACTGAACACACAAAAGAAATGTTTCTAAACCAAAATGTATATTGTGTATTCACTAATGTATTACAGATTTATTACATATGAAATGTAAAATAAAAGTCCATCTCTTATGTTTCAGTTTCACTTCCTAAAGTACATCAGCGGTATGACTTGGACAGTGATGCCAGTATGGCTAAAGTGAGTATTTATTTAACTAGAACTAGAATTAAATTGCTATCTCAAATAAACTAAAGCTACCTAATGTTGAATTGAATAATACCAGCCATCTTGTTGGTCTTTTTTAATGGGTTTTGCTTGTGTGTGTGAGAGAGAGAGAGAGAGAGAGAGAGAGAGAGAGGATATCAAATGACATATATATTCACTCTTTCTCTCAATTAGTACCTTGGTTTAGATTAAACTATCCATTTTAAGTGGCAAATTGTTGTAAAATGCTTTGAAGGCAAAAAGCATTATATAAGTGCTGTGCATTATTATTCCTCATCTGCATTTTCCTGGTTTGTGATTTTCCTGAGGGGAAAGTCAGTGCTGAAGAAATTAAGGACCAAATCCCAAAATCATTGCTCAAGCAAAACTTGCATTGAAATCAATGGGAGTTTTTCCTGAGAAAGGGCTGAATTAAGATTTATTATACTACAGTGGGTTTCAACCTTTTTTCATTTGTCAACTCCTAAATATTTCAAATGGAGTTGTGGACCCTTTTGAAAATCATAAACCATCTGCAGACTCCCAAAGGTCTTCAGACCACAGGTTGAAAACCAGTTTATAGTAGGTTTATATGTCTAATGGATTTATACAAGTTGAGATCATTTACAGTGAAAGAAAATGTTTTCCTAACCACCCCCCCTTCAGAAGAAACATTTGCTATAATATACAATACTGTACAGTGCATAGTTAATGGTAGGTGAATATTTATTTAAAGGGTAAAAATCAATTAACTGGTAGTCTTTCGTGGTCTGTTATCCTAGACAAAATAAAAATATTTGAAAGTCAAGGTTATTGCAGAAAATCATCTAGCCTTATAAAAAAAGATTTTTTTAAAAATACCCTACAGGTTAGACAACTTTCTGATAAATAAGTTTTTAATCTGAAAAGTTCTGATTTTTATTTAAAAAATAAGTATTAAAAAAATTAACTTAATAAATATTTGTGCATAAAATTTCATATTGAGTTATGTGCATAGGAGACCTTCTAACGTTAGAAGAGAAGCAGATCTGAGACTGTCTTCCCCTGTGATGCTAAGCAGGAGAGAAATAAGAAGTTCCTTTCCCGAACTCTGCAGCAGAGTCTCAGGGACTCTGCAAAAGAGTGAAATCTCTGATGTTTCTTTCCTACAGGGTTTCTGAATCTCCCCTGCCTGACAGAACTCCATAGGAGAAAAGTAGTAGAGAGTCCACTTTCAGGCCTTATTCTGTAGCTGTAGTGTCAATCTACTGTTGACTTCACTGAGTCACTTATATGGTAGCTGCAAAATTTGTGCCCCTGTGAAGAACTCTGTTCATGTGCATCTCCCAAAGTGTGCAAAAGTGATAAGTATTTCTCCCTATAGGCCTCCTAAAGTCTTTCAAAGTACTGATATTTGAAATTGTACTCATCATAGTCCATGGCATAAGTGGTAAGCTATGAGTAATAATATCAATAACTTTTAATTAAAATAAAAGTTAAACTAGCTTCTGCTTGAGATTTTGTTTAGATGTACATTTACCTAAAATTCCAAGTGTTAAAACAAAGTTTATAAGCAGAATTGGGTGGATGCCAAAAAATGGGACCGCAGCCCTACAATTTTGAAAATGTATTATTTTTAAAAAAAATTCTTTACATTCCTATACACTACTGAACACATTTACTTGTAACTTTCCAGAAAATTAAATCTGAACATCAAGAGTATGTGGTATAACTTTGATTATGACAGACTTATTTTCATCCCTAACAAAGACCGTGAAATTTCAGTGTAATGGAAAACTCATCTTTGCTTTAACTATTCCCCCCCGTACACACTAATTTATGGGCAAAGTTACCCCATTTTTTTGTTACCATCTTCATGTTCTAATTTCTTCTAATATTAATCAATGTTGCTTTCTTGTGATCCATTGACTTGAAACAAACTACAGTGTTGTGAGTACTGAATTAGTACTGATATTGTTTATTTCTCTGTCAGGCAGTAACAGGTGTTGTATGCTATGCCTGTAGAGTTGCCAATGCTTTGCTGCTTTACCAGGAATTAATGCGAAAAGGAATACGATGGTTAATGTAAGTGATTGATTGAATTTTGCTGGGCATGGTTTCTTTACCAAGACTTGTTCTGGTCGTTCACACATTGCATAATTTTGTGGGCTTCCAATGACTTCTGAAGCTTTCTTCCTTCCCCTCGACCATGAGTATGAGTAGACTTTCACAGTCTCTCAAATGTTTCCTCCTCCCTCATCAGGGGAAACTCTGAAGACCCACTTTCTGAACACTAGATCCTAGGTATCCATGTTATTTAGTTTAATCTGCTCCTACAGAAGTTTGGATAATTCTAATTTAAGTATAGTATCGGACCATATGATCCAGCAAGGACAAATAATGAATTTCAAAATTTTAAATAATGATTTTGGTAGTTCATGTTGTTAATAGGATTGTGAAAGATCTCTCTAGCTACTAAACTATTACTGAAGTAATGTCTGCCAGAACATTGGAATAAAATTTTATGACAGTATGTAAAATCTTAGAGATATTACTCTCCATTACCAGCAATGATTACTGTAGGCAAAGATATGTGATAAGAAGGAAGTGAAAACTTTTTTTTTGATAGACTGGTGCTATTCTTTCCAGTGAAATAATCAAGGAAGACTACAATGAAACAGTGCACAAAAAGACAGAGGTTATCATCAAGCTGGATTTCTGCAACAGGAACATAGAGATAGCTGGGAAAATGTGAGTAGAAACACTGTATTGTTCTTTGGAAGTAAATACATTGCACTGCCAGTGGAAACTGGCTGACTTCGTAGTTTTTTCTTCTTAGTGACAGCTGTATTTAAAGATAACTTTATTTACCATGTGTCTGCACGCAAAAAAGGTTATTACTTTTTAATTACAATTGTTTCACCGATGGCAGTAGCCTAGCACCAAGTGAGGTCAGGAGTGGTCTTGGACCTCACTGAATGCTGCTCCTTAATTTAGTGGAAAGAAGAGTAACTACGGAGTAGTGCGTATTACTCTTCTCTCCTTCCCCCCTCCCTGCCTGAGTTCTCTTGATGGCTTAGGGAGCTACAGTAAAGGGTAGGACAAATAATGTAGGAGTTCAGTCATATGGTTGTGGCTAAAGCCATAAGCTTGCCCTGCATATGATTTTAAAGATGAATAAAAGTGTAATGAAAGCAGGTTGTTAAAGACCTGGGCTCCCTGTTACAGAGAGTGGATTTTAACATTGTAATACATGATTGCCTTTAATATTTCTATAAATATGACACACACAAAAAACTACATTAAAAGAACATTATTAAGGTTGCAAAGTCAAGCATTCACAATTTAGGAAATGCCAGAGTTAAGATTGCCTGTGCCTGCACACTTGAGGTTGCATGCCTTTACCATGACACCATCTTTCTCTTCCTGCAATCTTCTGTCTCGTTCACTACACACCCTTCAAAGTCTGCTGCAGAAGAAGCTGGGATACTACAAACAATAGTCTCTTTCACTATACAACCCTGATTCATCCCTAGAACAGGTTTGTCCTGTACACTGAAGGAGGCAGGGGTCCTATGAAAATTATAGTATGTGTTAATAATTTGTATAGTCGATTGTCTGACCACACTTTGGTTTGTTATTTCGTTACGAAATATATTCAAGAGACCAAATAACCAATTCAGTTGAGTTTATTAATATAGTACAGAAAAAGGGTTCTGCACAATACAATCTCCTGAGAGCAGTCCTGTGCAGCAGTATTACGTTCACCTTACGCAGAAGGTGTGCTCCTTTAAATTAGGTCCCTAAAGCCATCTTTTTATACCCTACCTCTTTACCAGTAAAAGGTATATGCATCACCTGAAACTGGATTCAATTAATCAGCTTTTTACCTTGTTTATTTCTGGTACTGTGGTGTACCCCTTTATCTATTGTTCCGAACCCATGCATTCCAGGTCATGATGCACCCTTAGTGTTGTTCTGAGCACATGCATTCCAGGTACTAAAGGGCGTGAAGACACCCCCTAGGCTTGTACCAGGATAAATAGGTTTGTGAGGGTAACTCTCTTACTGTTTCTATGAGGAAACAATTATATGATACTGATAGTTTTCCTACCTACTTAAGCCAAAGCTTTCTTCTGCTAATGGAAAGTGTTATGGGATACAAAGTATTATAGGATAAGTGAACAGGATTATAACATGCACAGGCTAATTTGGGCTACATATCTGCTATATTAATGCTTAATATGTATACTTAATACATCATATATATGTTTGCTATAAGTCAACAATATGTGATCATGCAATTAAAACCTGTATCATAATGTATACACACACAGGGTCAAATTAAGGTTGCCCAGGCGGCCTTAATTCTGGCATTGCCTAATTTTTGAGTGCTTGTCTTTGCAACTTTAAAAATATTATTTTAATGTACTGATTTTTTGCATGATTTCCTTAATTTAAAAAAACAAACAAACTGAAAAACAGAAAATTGCATCTTGTAGTATCACATTGACAACTTTAGATTCACCACACAGACCTCCGCTGCTTGAGTTAAAGGAGTGAGGGCTGAATGCTTAAAGAAGTTAGATACCCGGAAAAATCACTCTGATTCTCAAAGCCTTAGCATAAGTTCCTTTACAATGAATGGTAAGAGATAGGTGTCTTAGACTAGAGCCCTGCGCAGGACTATTTTTTTTAATCCCACTCTTATCCCACCCTACAATACCCACTTCCACCCGCTCCTGCATTGTTTCTTGCAATTTTATCCCGCTCCCACCAGCAATATATAAACAGAATTCAAGCACAATTTTTACCACTAAAAGAATAAAACAAATGTTGCTTAAACCATATAAAAATACTTAAACTCTTGTGATAATAGACATCAAATCTCTTTCTAGACCCCACTTAAATTTAAGTATTAAAACCTTTATTTTTAAAAAAGAGAAAAACTTGCTGTACATTGTGGAAATTCTATTTATGACAAACTGATGAGAGATTTAGTATTTTCCCACAGTTACCACAGTCTGTCACCTCCCCCCCCTCCCGAATCCGATCCTGCCCACAACAAACTACATTTTACCCACTCCTGCTATTATGGCAGCGGATCTTGCAGGACCCGTGGGATCCCAATCCCACTGCAGGGCTCTACCTTAGACTGCAATTGGCAAAAGCCACCACACTAGACATGGTGGCGCCTAAGAGAGCCACTGAGAGATGCTGATGAGAGGGGTATGTGCTAAACCCTGCTCCTCTCATGGAGATAGATGCCTATTTGCGATTCGGAAATCGGGTACTCTCTTTAGAGTTAGATGCCTTACGCTGTTTTAGCAAGGAGCTGTTTCCGGTGGTGGTGCCCACTTTCTAAATTTTAGACCAATAGTTAGAGCACTCACCTGGGATGAGGGAGACCCAGGTTCAATTGCCCCCTCTCTACCAGGTGGGGAGGAAGACTTGATCAGGGATTTCCCACCTCTCAGGTGAGAGCTCTAACTATTGGGTTATGGGATAGTCTCATGTGGAGTGCCCTCATTCTCTCCTGTTGAAGTTGTTGTACTCTGGATAAATAATTAGTCATTGGAGCACGGGAACTGGATCCTGGGTCTCCCACGCATTGGGTGAGTGTGTTCACCACCACGCTAGACAGTCATTCTCATTCTTCTATGTGCATTTTCTGTCATTTGCTCTCAGTTTCATTTGGACTCTGTATGTGATATAGGTGGTTGAACGCTATCTTTCTCCCTGTTTGTCAATCATTGTGTGACTTAGTTAGGAGATATGTGACAAGACACCTTCGGAGATGCAGCTGTTACTCTTGGGGGAATTCTGCACCAAAATATTTAAAATTCTGCACACAATATTTTAAAATTCTGCATATTATATTTGTCAAAATAACACAATATAATCACGCCAGTTTCAATTATTTTAGTAATTTATTTCAAAATACCTGTCAGCAAGTATGTCTGTAACAATAAAGATGATAAAAAAAATTCAGGAAATGTTTTTTGACAAATAGATTCCTTACTAGGCATATTAATACAGAACTCTGAGTAATAATTCATTTAAACTACAGTACAGAACCGTATTTCCCACACTTCTCAGAAGCAGTGCAAAGACTTGGGGGAGTCAGGGGAACGGAGGAGGTGAGGGAGAGGGAAGTAATTGATGGGAAGGAGCCTGGGTATGAACTTGAAGGGTTGTTGGGTATTCATGGGAAAAGTATGGAACAGGTGTTCTTGGGGGGTGGGGAGGGATTGTTAGGGAGCGTCCCCATGCCAACTCTGCCTGACCCTTAGCCTCTCCCATTCAGTCAGGCACATGTGCCCCTGTCCCAATGTGTCTTTGTGCTCCCATTCAGCCATCCCCCTGCCGCCCTGTAGCTCTACCCCCTCTGCCCATGTGGCCCTGTGCCTCCGCTCCCATTCAGCCCCTGCCTCAGTCTGTCGTCCCCCACTAGCCCTTATGAGTCCTGTCTGACCTCTCAGCAGCCCCATAGCTGTCTGTCTCCCGACCTGGCCTGACAGGCACTGTGAAGAAGGCAGGCTCTTTCTCTTCCCATCATAGCTGGGGCTTGCCAGGAGCGGTTGCTGTGTTCTAGCGCCACTGTGCCTTCTGGTAGGCAAAAGGTGGAACTGCAGCAACTTTTCAGCTAAAGCTATTTTCTGCAAAAAAAAAAAAAAAAAAAAAAAAAAAAATTAAAAATATGCGTGGTACATGAAATATGCACACACACAGTGATGCAGAATTCCCCCAGGAGTAAGCTGTGTGCATGCTCAGAGGCAGAAATGTAGGCACTTAGGGAACTTTTAGTGCAAAAATTTAGGCACAGAGCGAGTGTAGACATCTGCAGGGTTTGGCGGGGGGCGGGGTTGTGCGTTGCAATGGTACCAAACCCAGGTTTTAGCTGCCTGTAATAGGGACATAGGCACCTAACTCCTTTTGAGCATCTGGGCCTAACTGATAGCAGTAATACATTGTTATCCTCTATGTGGACCCGCACTAAGGGGGGATGAAACGCTTTCCCCATGGGTTTCACAGATATTTGCTGAGAGCAGAGGAATGGTGAGACTCAGGTGTTTGGGGTTCCATTCCAGGCTCTGCAGAGGAGTGTGTTCTAGTGGATACAGGCTTTTCTGCCCATTCCCCCGGAGCATGACCACTTTTGCCCCATCCCACCCAACCTGTCCCTGTCAGAGTCCTATCTCTTTCTCATCCCAGCCCTATTCTCCTTACGTAGCAAGTGACCGTCTCTAGTCCTCAGATTTTTCATCCCAGTTCTAGTCTCTTCCCCTCTCCTTGTCTGATCTGTTGCCCTTCTCCTCCTCCCCGGCCAAAGCTCCACATTCCCCTGTCCTGTTCTCTTTCCCCAGGCTTCAATCTCAATGTCCCTCCCTACTCCAGCTCCTTATCCCAGTCTGTTTGTCCAGCTGGTCCCAGTTTTACCCCTACACCCTGGCTTATAATATCTGTCTCTCCTGCCGCCACATTTCCACCCCCCACCCCCATCCACTGGTCTCTTTGCCCAACCTGTCCCAGTCTCTCCCCCCAATTTCTAGTCCCAATTTCCCTCCAACACCCCACCACCACCACCAGCCTACAGTCCCAGTCTGCATCCCCAGATTCCTTGTCCCATCTTTACTCCCATTGCTGGGCTGCCTCTTGTACTCTCTGTATTCAAATCAGGCAACTTCCTCTACCACACTGACTGGACCCAGTAGAGGGTGCATTTTGAGAACGGGAGAGACAATCTTCCTGTTTTTATGTCTAGTGTCTGGTCCTTCCACGGAGCACAGCAACCAGAGCTGTAACTTCAGGAAAAGTACTGCTCAGCCCCAAGCTGGAGCAAGCTCAGTGTGGACAGAACGTTTGGAGATTTTAGCTGTTAAACTCTAACTGTTTGTATACACTGCAGCTGCAGGTATGATTTGTAGCTAATGTAGACGGACCCATGCTTGCTGTACTCCAGCTAACTCGCTAAAAATAGAAGTGAGGACGCCACAGCACGGCTGCACAAGCGAGTATGTACCCAGTGGGACTGGGTAGGTTTGTACAGCCTACACTGAAACTTGCATTATGGCATCCTCCGTTCTCTTTTTAGCAAGCTAACTAGAGTACAGGTAGGGTGGGTATGTCTATATGAGCTGCAAATCACATTTGCTGCTTTACTGAGCAAATGAAAACTACAGTTTTTCAAAGGCTTATAACTTGGTCAAATTTGAGCAGATTTTCACGGGGGAAGCAAAAGGCATATCCCTGATACAAAGGCCACCTCAATGCCAAATTTCAAATCCTCAGCTCCAAAGTATGGTGATGCAAGTACCACCACCCCCCCTCCCAAAAAAAAAGTCACCAGAATTTTTTAACACAGGCAAACAATATGTTTTTTCGTATCCTCGTTCTTGGACACAGCAGAATCATTTTGGCTGAATCTTTCTGAAAAAATTCAGTCTGAGGCAATCACCTGGCATTGAAAATTTCAGCCCAAAGGGTTAAAATTTAGCAAAGCTATAAGCAATTGAAAACAGGGTCTTATAATGAGAAGTGGTTGGGTAACCTTAATAGGCAGTGCTACCAGCCCTACGTATAATATTTGGTTATAACCCAGGTTTTCCAAGATGTTTCCATAGTCGTCGGAGAACTGGTGCTTGATGTGTTTGACTATTTTTTAAGGGGTACATTTCAAAAATAGATTGAAGTGATTATATCAGACATTTCAGCCTTCTGTAGACTATAAGTAATGAGTGAAAAGCAGGAATGCTAGGAATGCAAGTAGTTTAAAACTTTTTTACGGTTCAGTGAAAATATGGAATGAAGTGGCAAGAGTCTGTTTACTGAACTAATGTTTTGTTTGTTGTTTAGGGAAGCTTTTAAATTGATTGCTTCTCAAAGTTAAACATAATTTTGGTGGATTTTTTTTTAACTTTCTAACTTTTGTTAGGACAGGGTAGACAATTGTATTAACTTCTTTTTTTCAGTTCTGGGAACAAAATGATCTCCAAAACATGTTCTTTGTTTATTTAATACAAAAGTATGAACAGCAGTCATGTTTTTAACTGAATTATGTTTTTATTGACAGATACAAGAATCTGATGCAGATCCACTTGGAAACAGAAATGGATGAAATTTCAGAGATACATACTAAACTATTGCTTGTAAGTGTCTAATATTGTAATAAGAAGTTCTCCTCAAAATATTGAGTGTATCTGCATAAAAGTCCAAAGGTGCAGTTTTGAAAGATGCTTTCTACAAAGGAAAACCTCTACATGTTCTTAGCAGCTTTTCTCTTCTTCTGAGAGTTTCTTAGCATACAAAAATTGTGATGCGGTTATTTTCTAAAGAAAAATACAGTAAAAGCTGTGTTATCTGACACTTTACCAACCGGAAAGCTCTATAAACCGGCATTTCGGGTATAGGGCATGGGCTCTAGGAGAGAGTTTGGGTGTGGGATGGGGCTCAGGACGGGGGTTGGGGCTTTCAGAGTGTCGGATCTGAGTGGTGGTCACCTCAGGCGACTCCCCACAAGTGGTGCCATGTCCCTGCTGCTCCTAGGTGGAGGCGTGGCCAGGTGGCTCTGCACGCTGCCTCCACCTGCAGGCGCCATCCCCGCAACTCCGATTGGCCGCGGTCCCCAGCCAATGGGAGCAGTGGAGCCAGCGCTCATGGTGGGGCAGTGGCAGCGCATGGAACCCCCATGGTTGTTCCTCTGCCTAAGAGCATTGACCACAGAGCTGCTTGGCCGCAACTCTGCCTAGGAGTAACAGGGACATAGCGCCACTTGCGGGAAGTCGCCCCTGCTGCTCCTAGGTGGAGGTGCGGCCAAGCAGCTCTGCGGTCAACGTTCCTAGGCAGAGGAACAACCACGGGGGTTCCATGCGCTGCCCCTGCCCCACCCTGAGCGCTGGCTCCGCAGCTTCCATTGGCTGGGTACTGCAGCCAATCAGAGTTGCGGGGGCAGCGCCTGCAGGTGGAGGCAGCGCACAGAGCTGCCTGGCCGTGCCTCCGGCTAGGAGCAGCAGGGACATGTTGCTGCTTGCAGGGAGCTGCCCGAAGTGACCTCTGTCCAGATCCGGCACCCCAAAACCTCTCCCACGCACATTCTAGTGGAAAGAGCAATGTGTCCACTGAAGGAGTCATCCTAGTTATCAGACTCTCAGAAAAATAATCTTAGCACAAAGCTTTAAAAAAATCTAAATGTGCTTCTTTTGCATTTCATTTGGAAGGATCCCAAAGTTCTTCACATACTTTGTAAAATGTATATGAATCATATCACTACCATGTCCTTTTAAATCTGCAGAGTTTTAAATTAGAAAAGGAAATTTAAAAATATTAAATAATGGAGAATTTAATATTTGTCCCAGGATAGTAGTATAGCAAAGTTGTTCCTCTTCCATAGGCTATGTAAATAGGAGAATGAAAAAATATAGAATAGTTTTAATTGTCAGATACAAAACAGACCAGGAATATTCTTGTGGGATGTAGAGAAAGTGAAGGTTTGAGCTTCTCACAGAAAGAGCTAGTATGGCATATAATCCTATCTAGTGCCCTACCAGATTTTAGCTGTCCCTGTGCCCACACTATCTCCCCCTTGTGGCTCATCTTGGGGATGGCGATTACATCTCCGCCATGCCAAGAATCTCATACTCAGGGTGATATATTGATGGTGTCTCTGATGGGCTCTTTGTTGATTCTCTGCCACTATTGGTCTCCTGAACCCAGTCGTCATGAAATAAAAACTGATTTTATTAGCAAAATGCAGAAACAGAATATTAAAGTAAAATGGTAGGCACATAATACATTCACCTGGGCAAATATCATAGAAAGGTGGTGGTGGTGTTCTATTTTTTTAGGTAGGTCATGTGGTTAGAAAGTTTTTTTATGACATTGTGGAGTTCCATGTTTGATATTGCTCAGTGACTTCAGATCTCCTCTGTTTAAAAGTCTGTGTCTGTGTGTATAGTGGATCATAAGCCAGTTCATTTATAAGCTGACCGCCCCCAAGATGGATAAGTAAAAATGGAAATTTTTTATGACCCATTCATAAGCAGACCCTATAATTCAGAGGTCAGCAAACTTTGGCTCCGGGGCCATCAGGATAAGCCACTGATTGCCCGAGACGGTTTGTTTACCTTGAGTGTCTGCAAGCAGGGAGGCAAACCTAGAATCATGGAATATCAGGGTTGGAAGGGACCTCAGGAGGTCATCTAGTCCAACCCCCTGTTCAAAGCAGGACCAATCCCGAGACAGATTTTTGCCCCAGATCCCTAAATGGCCCCCTCAAGGATTGAACTCACAACCCTGGGTTTAGCAGGCCAATACTCAAACCACTGAGCTATCCCTCCCCCAAGTGTCCTGGCCCGCCAGCTGCTTACCCTGATGGGCTGGGACAGCAACTGATGGGGAAATTTCGGGGGGGGGAGGGGAGGGAAAGCTGGGGGTCAGGGGAATAACCCCTGTGACCACCCACCACATGACCGCACCCCCAGCCTGGTGCCCCCACACTCTCCCCATCCCATCCCTTCCCACCTTAGCTGGGGCGGCCCAGGGGAGGATGTCTGTGGCCTAGGTGGAGCTGCTCCGGCAGGCTGGGCAGCACAGCTGCAGCCTACTCCGGCAGGCCAGACCGGGCAGCATGGCCGCAGCATGCTCTGGCAGGCACGGGTGGCGCAGCCACACCCTACCAGCCCTGGAGCTGCAGCTGCTTTGGAAGCTAGGGGGAGAGCAGCGTGGCCAGAAGTGGAGAGACTCTGGCCCTTCCTCTTCCCTTCTGGCTCTGCTGGTTGTGCTGCCTCTCCTTGCCCCCTCTGTTGGGGGGAGGGACTGTGTCCTACCTGTTCATAAGCCAACCCCCTTCTCTGATGCTTCCCTTTTTTACTAAAAAAAATCAGCTTATGAACAAATATATATAAATAAGTGTGCGTGTGTGTATGTGTATTTAGCTGCCAGCTATGCTCAACCTGGAATCTGAAAGTCAGTCTGAGTTCTTTCTGGATTGCACCTCAACAAAATAAAGATCATGCAATAAGAATTCAGTTAATAGTTTTTTGATATGCAAGCCAAAACAAAAGACAGCTTGCTATCTTTAAGCAGTATTGTTTCTGTAGCGTTAAGTATGAATAAACAACACGAAATGCATTGGGAGATCTAGAGGAAGACTATCTTACTTTATTTTTCTTGTCTTTTGTAATGGGTTGGTTGCAGCATTTATATGGTTGAAGGTTGGTGTTAGGAGGCTTCATGGAGAAAGAGTTTGATGCACTGAAGCAGGGAGGAAGTTCCAGGATTGGGCAGCATAGGAGAAAAAGCATGAAGATAGGTGAAAGAGAGAGACAAAGAGAAGATACTATTTATTGAGAAAATAAATGTTAATTAGCAGAAATATTAATTCCAAAGAAGACACTTTTCCTAATAATGCCATGTTTTGTATGTTCTTAAAGTGAACATTTGAGCTGCTAAATACTTCATAAGTTGTCTAGGCATATTCCTATGGTTGGAGACAATTAGTCAAGTGAGGACTAGGTGGTGGTGGTATAATTATTATTATTTATTTTAACTATACTAAAGTGAAAATGCACCGAATCCCATCTCAAGTGCAAGATAACTTGTGATTTTTGGCAATGGTAGTGGTGAAACTGTTGTTCTTAAGCAGCTTTCTAGCTCTCGGGGAACAATAGAGACCAGTCTTCAGGACACTGAAAATAAACTGTCTCCTGGTGGATTGCTGAGTGATACCTGGGCAAATCAGGAAGGCACACATCCCAGAGACAGAAAGTAAGTGACAACTTCACATTCATTGCTTGAACATATTATGATTTCTGGACTGACCTACGTTCATTATAATTAACCTTTTGTTTCCACCCACCCTCACCCCCTTCTAGTCCAGAAAAGCTACAAGTATTGCTGAGTTCTATCACAGATATTTATTATCAGTTCAAGAAAGACAAAGCAGAACGTAGTAAGTAATTTTATTTTTAGTATACATTAAGAATAATTAAAAGTATAAAGGACAAGTCAGCCTTAAGTCTGTTCAGATATTTTTAATTGTGATGGGGAGAGATGGCCAACAACAGTGAATATGTCCTCAGTGCTCTGTAAGCAACAGTTAGGAAAAGAATCTGAGGGAATAAGTGAACCACAATTTTCATTTTATAAATTTAAACATCTGCACTGAAAAAACTAAATGTCCATGCTTGCTACCTAACACTCACCCAGACAGGAAACAAACAATTCTGTAGGATGATGGCTAAATTAATAGAATTAAATCAGTAATATCTTTGATTTCCTCTGATACTAGGACTTCCTTATAATGAGGAACAAATCCACAAATTTGACAAGTAAGTGTTAAAATTACATTTAAAAAAATATCACTTGTGCTAAGGTCCCTGACAAATCTTTGGTGGTTACCTTTCCTGCTGGTTCCTCTTTGTTTGATATAGATTATAAGCTCTTTCGAACAGCAACTTTCTTTCTTTTAATTTCTGTCAAGCATGATGAGAGATTTTATGCATATTTATTAATCATAATTATCTGCTTCCTAGAGATGGGGTAACTTTATATACCTTGAAATGTGGATGTTAATTACTTGGTCTTTGTCTGAGGGCATATATATATGTCCGAGTGCATGTTTATGTAAAATACCTTGTATAAAAGTAGACATTTTGTAATTCCTGCCTCCTTTCCAATTTGCTACTTTTAAGGAATGTCTTTCCCTAAAGTGTTCTGCCTTTGCTATTACCAGTGGAGCTCCAGTGTTTTCCCTTTGGAGTCTCCAAGTGTCACTTGGGATCCTGAGCACATCTCATTTTACTCCATACTCTCCCAAAAAGAAATTGCTAGAGGATGGCATAAAGTATTGCTTTCTGTTCTACGACTGCAGTGACTTCAGTGCTGGTGGTCTGAGAACTCAGCTCCTAGATCTTTGGTCTTTTTGGTGGCAGCAGAATTACTGGCTGGCCACTCCAGTCTTAATTGTAGCACTTTATCACTGGGTAGGAAAGTGAGCAGTGTTCATTTCAGCTGCTTCCTGGGTGGATGACAGTTGTGTGAGAAATCAGGTACTTTGGCCATATATAAACCATACAGGTAAGAGTACCAACTAGCCATCATTCAAGACTTTATTCAGTAAAAGCCTAAAAGCTGACATGGAGTTGCAGTCTTTCAAAATTTCACATCCCATGATTCCACTTCCTAGTTCACACACACAAGCATGGTTAGTGCTGAGACCACTGCCTATCAAGCTGACCAATATTGTCTGACTGTGTCCTCCTTCTTTGCCCATCTGTATCCACCTCTTGTCTTATGCTTAGACTGTAAGCTTATTACGGTATGGGTCTGTGATTTTGTTTTGTTAGTACAGTGCCTAGCACAGTGGAGTCATGGTCCATGACTGATGCTGCTAGGCACTATGGTAATACAAATAATTAATTATAATAAGAAGCTCCTCTGTCCTTTCTATCCATCATTTTCTTTCCTTAAATATAATCAAGGTTTCAAATTTCAAATGGAAAAAGTAGTATGAGTGCATAGTGTGACGGGGCCAGGCCAGATGGCTATAGTAAAGTAGTGAGGAACAGGTATGTTAGCCCCAGGCTAAACAAATCCCTGGTACCATGGTAATCAAATGGCAGTTGCTCCAAGTTAATCAAGACACCTGGGGCCAATTAAGATCCTTCTAGAAAGCAGTGGAGATAGTGGTTGATTGGGACACCTGAAGCCAATCAAGGGCTGGCTGAAACTAGCTAAAAGCCTCCCAGTTAGTCAGTGAGGTACGTGTGTGTCAGGAGCTGTAGGAGAAAGTTGTGCTGTTGGAGAGACTGAGCAGTACAAACCATATCAGGCACAAGGAAGGAGGCCCTGAGGTAAGGGTGAAGTGGATCTTGAGGAAGTGGGGGCTGCTGTGAAGAAGTGGCCCAGGAAATTGTATGCATCCTGTTTCTAAAAAATCAGCTACCATAGCTGATACTATTAGGGTCCCTGGGCTGGAGCCTGGAGTAGTGGGTGGGCCTGGGCTCCCCCTCTTTGCCCCCTGATTAATCTCTGAGACTGGGAGACAACAGAGACTGTGCAAGGGAGGGTAGCTTCTCCTCACCTCCCTTGTTGGCTTATGATGAAAATGGCTCAGTAGGCTGTGACCCTTGCCTTTAGAGAGAGAAGGGCTACATGGAGGGTCACAGTGAGCCTCTGAGGCTAGTGAAATCCGCCAGGAAACGTGGGACCCACCGAGACAAGGACAGAGCTTTGTCACAATAGTTTGTAAATAATAGTTAAAACTAGCCAAATTTTTGCCTCAAATGGGACATTTGAAATTGGAACATCTTGGAAATTAACTTTGAAATATAACCTGGCAGTTCATTCCCTATAAACACATTATAGTAGCACACAAAATAAGTTGGATAAAGTATTTAAGACATTTTAAATCTTCATATATAGCTCGTATGCCTCAAAGCTTTAAAAAAATAATTTGGGGAATGAAGTCCTGCAAGTGATATAACAATATTCTGTTGATTATTTCTGTATTGCAGGCAGAAGCTGAATTTACATGCCACCAAAGCCATATCTCTGTTCAAAGATGAATGTGTCAGCAAGTATGAGACATTTTTGGACAAGGCAGAGGACTGGATGAGGCAAGAGATTGATTCATTAGAGTTCAACATTGTGACAGCACCATGATTTCGCTGATTGCCTTTTTAAAATAATTTTTTTTTGCTTCCAGAAAGATGCTTCATTTAAGGAAACAGTTACTGACGCTCACCAGCCAGTGTTTTGATATTGAAGAAGAGGTAGCCAAATACCAGGACTATATAAATGAGGTATACTGGTCCTAAACTATGTCCAGTTTTTAGACTGAGTGAGCAAAGGATTCTATTCCATTTCCCTCATCACCATCAACAGGATAGTTTACCAAGTTCCACTTACACCTATGCAAACCTATTGACAGTAATAAGGCTGCACAGATGTAATAGTTTGGCCTGTAGAAGCTGTATTGCTGGTGATGTGTGAGCTGGATAGAACTCCACCTGATTCAGAGTCCGACTGAGTTTACATGATAAAGCAGTTTAAAAAAAAACCTGAGCAACTTTAGATGTTTTTCAGTGATTCCATATCAATCTTTTCTATGTGGCTCCCATCACCATAATATCTGAGCATTCTGAACATTAATGAATTTATCTTCATAACCCTCTTCTGAGGTTGAGAAGTATTATCCCCATTTTGTAGATAGGGCATTGAGGCACAGAGACTTGCTTAAGGTCTCTCTCACTCTGTGGCAGAGTTAAACCAGGATTCTTGTGTCCCAGTCTTGTGCCTGAAGAACAAGACAATGAAACCCCGCAATGCCATTTCTACAGTCATTCTTCAGAGTAAAACCATACTTTAGGAACAATATAAAATGGGAAGAAACTGTTAAAATCTCTGCATTGAGGTAGGAATTATTGAATTTTTTAGCATTCGGACAGTTGCCATTTGGAGTGCAAATCTATTCAGAGCCACCAGAATCAGTTCAAAACCAGGTTCCTGGGGAAAAATCAGAGGCATGAAAGTGTATATCTTGCTTTTTTCTGCAGAATCTAACCATTCATTAAAGATGTGTCAAACATTATATGTATTAGTCTTAATTATACAGTGTCCCCAAATACAGAAAGAAGTCTGAGGGCAAATAAACATATTTTAGTACAACAAAATGACTTTTAAAAAAACACAAGTGTAAAAAAAGGGGAAAATCCAGCTGATCTCCCTGACTCAAAAGTCTGAGAGGAGCAGGGTAATTACTATATTTATTAATAATGTTACTTGTGCCTAGGGGCCCCAGTCATGGATCAGATCCCTTTTATGCTAGGCACTGGACAAACATACAACAGGGATTGTCTCTGTTCCAGAGAGCTTACAAAGTGTAAGATGAGAGAATACAACAGACAGACAGGGGAGAGCACAAGGAGTCAATACTACTCCGCATGATAGGCCACACACAGCTGCCCAACCATTGTCATGGCTTTGGTAGGGGAATATTTCAAGGAGGGATTTGAAAGTGGACATTGAAATGCACATGGCAGTTTGTTGGCCTGTGATCATGTTACTTACTTACCTTATTTATTTATTGCAGTTACAAGAAGCTCTGCGACAGAAAACGTTTGCAGCTTCCACTGGGATCAAACATGCAATGAATCCAATCTATCCAAGTTCAAACACTTTAGTGGAAATGACTCTTGGGTAAGAATTAGATGGATAATTGTAATACTTTCACATGCTTCCTATAGAGGAATTAGAGAAAATGTGTGTTTTTTATTGTTGACTTAACTTGCCTTTCCATTTTTAAAGCAGTTAAGTGGCTACTGCATAAAGGTCGGGCATTTTCTGTATGTTACAAAAACAAACTGGTATTTCTGAATGCTAATGTACTTATGGGCATGAGGGAAAAATCATACCATTCACTGTTTCCATTGATCACTTTTGTCAGATTTTGTTCTCAAGCCAGCCTAATATGCTTCTCCTTTATTTTGTACACGATTGCAAGTTACTGGAAACTTCATTGTGATGAGTCACTCTAATGTTTGGGCATCTTCAGAATATTTTTTCTTCCAATTTTATTATTAGAGAAACTGTTTCTATTATACCATTTTGACACATTTATTTCATAATGAATGTAACATTAAAACTGGCATGCAATGGATAAAACGGTTTATAATCACTGAAGACCTTTCTTTTGCTTTTTATTATACAGTATGAAGAAACTGAAGGAGGAAATGGAAGGTGTTGTTAAAGAACTAGCTGAGAATAACCACATTTTAGAAAGGCAAATAGTAATTTTTACTTTTTGGTGGGGGGTGTTATAAGTTGGTATGGAAGTTAATGGATCCAGTGACCAAGAAAATGGGAAATTTTATCTCTTGGACAACTGCAGTATAGATACCTGTTTCCAAATTGTTGCTCTGAGACATGTTTCAAGCTGATTTGGTCACAGTTGTTGTCTTTATTTGAAAACAATGCAATTTGTTCCATTACTGTGGAAGTCAATATGTGATGCAGGTAAAAGCACCAAGAGAGCTGAAATTATCTAGGGCCTCTTAACGAAAATAACTGTTGCTCAGAGTGGTGAATGCTGGATTTACACAGTATTTCTTGTAGTGATCCACAGGCTCTTATCTAAACTTTTTTAATTTTCAGATATCACTTAAAGTTTAATAACTATGGAATGATACCAATCTGTATTAGTCATTCTGCAGTTTTAGCATTAGCTGTAATGAAATAGGACTGAGAAAAAAAGTCACATATACTTTCTATAACAGTGGGTCTAAAACTTTTTTTTACTGGTGACTCCTTTCACATCACAAGCCTCTGAATGCGACCCCCCTAATAAGTTAAACATACTGTTTAATATATTTAACACCATTATAAATGCTGGAGGCAAGCGGGGTTTAGGGTGGAGCTTGACAGCTCGCAACCCCCCATGTAATGACCTTGTAACCCCCTGAGGGGTCCCTACCCCCAGTTTGAGAACCCCTGTTCTCAACCATGTTGAAACAATGCTTTCTTTAATGGCACCGAAAATGATTCTGTTCTGTCTATGCTAGCAGTCAAATAATTTTCATTCAGTGGTTCAGGGGTATCCATTGCAGATGGTAGCTATTAGTAATGGGTCCATTTCCTAGTGTAGATAGTGCTACACAGGTGTTATGATCTGCCTAAGGCTTCCTAGTGAATTAGTGAGTCAATGGTAGCAGTGGGCTAAGAACTCACTTGTTCCTGGTTCTCAGTCCTATGCTTAGATCATGCAGTATCCTGTTGCACACTCTTCATGTGTCTCCAAGAATATTATTTACTATTTTAAGAGAAAAATGTGTGTTGGGGTGTGGCAAAGAACATAATTAAGTTATAGTTAAATGAACTCAAAAAAGAAACACATTTTAATTTTATTCTAGAGTAAGGGTTAATTTATTGTGTATTAAATCAATTTTAATCAGCTAAGAATAAAATGTTTCTTTCACTTTAGATTTGGTGCTTTGATTGTGGATGGTGGCCTACGGAATGTAGACTGTATCTAATCATCAAAGGAGCATGAAAGGACTGTTCATTTTTCACAGAAAAAAAAAACGCTATAAGGGGCATTTAAATGCAGAAAAACCATTCTGTACAGCAATTTTTTTCTGCAACTCTAGTATTTAACAAAAGTATGTAAATATGTATATACTGTAAATATAACAATTATAACAGTCTTTTTTGTTAATGTTAAAATAGAATTACTGTTAAGTTTTCTGAGATGGTTATACATTTTATCCCTTTAAGGAACTCTGGCAAATGATTACGGCAAGCATAATGCTATATACACATTCATGGAATGTTGACTTTCGGGTCATGATTTACTTTTGTTTCTTGAAAGGGAACTTGTAGCTTGAACTAGCCTGCATTCAGAGAAGTTATGAATAGTTTTTAAAGCAGTGGTTCCCAAACTTAGGGGTGTGTGGAAGAATGGTTGGGGGCACAGAGCGGGGTACCACTATTTTAAAGGGTGCCTGGGCTCCCCTTAATACCAGTGTGTTATTTCAGAACCTAGTCAATGACTCCTCATCAGCTACAGTACTTGAATGAAGACCATTTGATCTTGTCTTTGCTTCTGTAATTCAATGTGAACAGCATGCACTTAGGACAAAGAGAGGAGATACGTTTCTTCCCCCTTGTCTACCAAGTTAATAGTCCACTTGTGTGTCAGAAAATAAATTCACAAGGTTTTTAGTCGTGTCCGTGTTGGGTGCCATGTTCTCCACGATAATCATTTGGCTAAGTATTATGGAAGTTTAGTGTTGGAGTCCATAAACCATTTTCCATCTTGTTTCAATGCTTTTAACATCAGCAAAATAACTATTTAAAAAAATGTAAATCAACGAAGTACAATGTCACGGCTTATGACTAATAAGATGTTAAACTTGGGAGGGAAAATAGAGTAATACTTTCTTACATCTGTGGTACCCCATCCTGGAGGCTTCTGGCATCTAACAAAAAATATTTTAAACCAAAAGCACCTACTAAATAGAAAAGTTAGCACATTCAAAACCAGTAACTGCACCAGCCCAACCCCAAATACAAAGGAGCCCAACCCTGCTCCTCCAACACCACAACTCAGCCCAAAACGTGGAGAAGAAAACTGTCAGCTCCAAAACCTATGAAATTAAAAAGGAAGCAAATATCCTGAGTCTTGCCACCTATGTAGTCTGCTGCGTATTGTTGAGGAAGAGCATTCAAGGATCATGGGCTCTCTGAAGCAAAGGCCTCATCCTTTCTCTTTTGAGACAATGCCATGGATGGCCAACAGTTTCATCTCTGCCATTCCTATTTTCAATATGGCATGTAGGGTAACATAGTCCCTCAGATAGATTAGTCCTAGATTATTTCATGCTTTCTATAACAACAGGAAAACCTTGAAGCATGCAACCAAATAAGAAGCAGCCAGTAACAGGTACACGTGTGTAAGACTCAGTTTTGTGATGTTTATTCCCCTGTCTTTCTGCCCCATCACAGTATAGGAATAAAAATTTCAAAATGTATTTTATACTTAAAATAGAAGTTATGAAGTTGGTGTTTCTGGTTGGTTGCTCCAATATTAAAGCAGGATATACACTGTTTTATAGTCTCTGATACTGGGTTCCTGTCCTTGCCTGTTCAAATATCATTTACCCCTACATATAGTAAAAGATGTTCCTCAGTTTGCAAACTTTTTGGAAAATATTGCTCTGCAAAATGGGTGCAGCAAAAAAAGAAGAAGAAAAAAATCCATTTTTTCTGGTTTAGCCATGTCATTTAAAAGTGTTTATTTACTTTTGAAGTATTTAAATTATGGGAATATTTTAGGGTCTGATTGTGCTAGCATGCACATGAATGACTTCATGTCAGTAATCCTGCTGAATGGTAGTAAATTTTATGTGCATAGATGTTTGAAGGATCAGGTCCTTAAACTGTACATAAATGTATATTAGAATCACTGAGATTATTTCTATGCTTATGTTATTTTGTTCGTTATTTTAAGATATTTTAACTTTGTAAAACCAATTATATTGGTTGAAAGATCGAATCAGTTAAGCATATTACTGATTACTTTCTTATGAAACATCCCTTATTGGCTTTAGTCCTTGATGCATCGTGTGTGGTGTACCATGAGATTCGCTGTGTTCATACCAACTGTCATAATATTGTCAGTCCTTAATATGGAAAGTAATAGGTTTGCCAAGACAGACAATTGATAGTTTGGTTTTTTTTTCCCCCCTCTGAAACTGAATTACTACTTTAGAGTTATAGTGTTAAGTAACTGATTAAAGCAATATATTAGCAAGCCTGTCTACATATTAATTGTAAAACTGCATGAGTGAATGACTTATATACATAAATACAATATCAACAACTTATTCTAAGATATGTCTTTAATTTCCAGGCTTCTTTTCATCATTTATTTTCATTTTGTTTTGTAAAAACTGGCTTTTAATTTTCATGATATACTATTATTTCCCCCTTAAGCCCAAATGAAATATAAGGAATAAAATTACAAGTGTCAAATCATTATTTAGATTGCAGTAACAGCAGAAGTGTGCTCAGTACTGTCCTAATACAGAAAAGAGAGTTTCTGTCCTGCACAATAATGGAAGCACCAGCATAGAGTAGGTGCCAGCGGCAACTAACTTTACCACTGTATTGTTTAAGCTTGTTTTGAGCAGTATGGGTGTGCACATGTTGTGTCCCCTCAGTGCCCATCCTATCTGATATCTTTTCTGCACAGGAGCTGAATCATTGCTAATACAATAGCAGAAGTTTTAAGAAAAGGGTCACTGTAGCCACAGTATGTGGGACTTCATAAAATACCTAAAAGGTATAATGCTACAGCATGGATTATAAAAGGCAGCAGGAGACACTTCAATCATAAACATTTTAGAAAAGTTGAACAACCCTTGAAAGGGAGCAAAGGTGAAACAAGGAACAAACAAGCTAGAGAAACCGGTTTGGGTAAAATTAGAATCAGTCTCTAGCCAATTCTGAAACAGCTCACTCTTTCATTTAAGTTTGACTGCCAAGTATTCCAATATGTAACTTTCATGCATGTTTCCTACCTGTCACTTTCTGATTTTTTATTTTTGTTGATGGATGTATAACTGTAATAGTTCCAAAATGACTAGCCTCCAACCAACCTGAGACTAATAGTTTCATTGAAACAGAGAGGAAAGACATCAACTTTTACAATAATGCTTGTTGGAAAGCACTAGGGGTATCTCTGGTAACCAGAGGAGACTAGGGTCTGGTCTATGCATAAAGGGTTTACCACCACAGCTGTGTTGGTTAGGAGTGTGGAAAAAATCACAACTTAACCAACATTGCTATGCGGGCAAAAGCCCTAGCATAGATGCGCTTATACCAGCAAAAAAAATCCTTTTGCCTATATAGCTTATTTCATGCAGGGAACTCTTCCCAGTATAAGCTACTTTTCCACTACGAGGATTGGCCAGAGTAGTTATACTGGCAAAAAATCTAGTGTCAATGAGATCTAGGCATGCATGGAAGAACCTCTGCAGTACTGTAGCAAGGTCATGTAGCAACTGCTTTAGTTAAGGTTATAAAAGTTACTGTAAACCTCCTTTTTCAATCATTCAAACTTTCTGAAAGCTTTGCCTCTTGAGCTGAACTTTTTCATGTATAGTGCCAACACAAAGTTTCTTTTGATTAATTGGAGCAGACTTCAGTCAAATCTGAGTTCTGTACAGCTTAAAAAGCAAGTTTTCCTATTTAATAATAGTGCAAGTTATTTGTATCACAAAAACAGATGAACTGTTTCATGTGAAACTTTGTACAGATATAGACCTTGCTCTGCAATGTACATGATTCACTACAGTTTAGAAATATGGGGTGAAGAAATTAGAGTTGTTGCTGTTTAAAATTTGCCCAGCTACTCATAGAAAACACAGCTAAGTTCTGAGTTATTATATAAACCCTGAATGTGCCACACAGGTGCGCAAAGCTAACTTAGCTTTCCAATAAAATCCCTAGTCCCTTACTTGCTAAAAAACGGTGCGAGCATTTTTTCAAAAGGTTAAAGGAATCCCAGAACTTGGAAAAGGGATCTCTCTCCTGCACTCCTCCAGTATTCTCCACCAAACTACTTTTGCCCATGGCTTGGGGCACATAGGTACATTTTGCTATAAGGTAAAGGTTGTCTGTGCAGGAGACAGTTTTCTGAGCAACGAGTCCAAGACTGTGGCACAAATTCTCAAAAGAACTAATCAGCAGAAACCTTAGCACCTTCCCCTCTAAGTGCCACTTCTTCCACCTTGTCTTTTCTAATAAATATGTGTATTAAACAAACAAAAAACTCTACCAAAATGAAATACTGCATTGCACACAATTCTCTGGGGGAAGAGGTTGAGAGCGAGAGAACAAACTACATAAGAAAGATGTTAGTCATGTTCCATGTACTACTGGAAGGTGCTCACATACTATGGGGACGAGGGCAGGTGGTATAAAAGTCTATTATGGTATAGTGGTAGCTGTCCCATAGTTAAGATTGCATTACAGTTTTAAGAAGAATTTTAAACTTGTATTTGTAAAAATCTCAAAAATGGCAAAAAAATATAAACTTTGAGCATTTTGAAATTTTCATGGTGGTTTGATTAAAAAAATTAATTGATACAGACAGAGTTAAAAAATCATCCTGGTGATTTTTTCCACAAGATTGTCCCGCTTTTCTTTGTACCCCTTTTGCAAGAAACCTAAAATACTGTGCAATCTGTCTTTTGGGTACCATTTTGCTCCTTGTTTATTGATTCTTAGAATATCAGTTACACAGTTGTGTATGTCTATAGAACAGGGGTCAACAACCTTTCAGAAGTGGTGTGCCGAGCCTTCATTTATTCACTCTAATTTAAGGTTTCGTGTGCCAGTAATGCATTTTAATGTTTTTAGGAGGTCTCTTTCTATAAGTCTATAATATATAACTAAACTATTGTTGTATGTAAAGTAAATAAGGTTTTTAAAATGTTTAAGAAGCTTCATTTAAAATTAAATTAAAATGCAGAGCCCCCCGGACCAGTGGCCAAGACCCGGGCAGTGTGAGTGCCACTGAAAATCAGCTCGCGTGCCGCCTTTGGCACATGTGCCATAGGTTGCCTACCCCTGCTATAGAATATTTTATTACTTTTTAGTCATAACAAAAGATATGTCAAATTTTAATTTGGTGACATATTGGCTTTGGGAAGGAGAAAATTCCTGAACTGGGAAAGAGAAGAGCAGGAGTGTGTATAGTCTATTTTAAGTGCTCTTGCAATTCACTACCCTTATGATTGATTACACCCACAAACCCCAACCTAGAAGGCAGGGAAGAGGTGCTGAAACTCTTCCCCCTTGCCCTCTGCAAACAGAGAATCTAGGCCTCTAATATGACAAATCCCAATCTTGTCCACTGCATCACATTGCTTCCTTTCAGAGTGAGTAAACCAGATTTCTTTTCCTTTCTGTAACTACTATAAACCACACTCCTCTCCCAAAGCCAAGTATAGAATTCAGGATTCCTAATTGCCAATATTCTACTGCTGATTGGTAAACAGTTATGTAATCCATTGTTAGTGTGTGTCAATTCCTCTTCCAGTGGTTGTTCTAGAACAGGACTAGTAATTATTTCTGTAGCTCAAAAAGTAAAGGCCTAAGCTAGGGATTTGAAGGTCAAAGAATTCAAATCCTGCTACTGGACTATATGAAGGCTAGCATGGTCACATGTGATTCACACAGTAAAAAGCCGTCTTTAAAACAGGTTTGTACCTAAAAGCTATGACAAACTGTAAATATAGTGTGAATCGCCAAAATACATGTCTCGTATTTCACCTCTCTCACTTTGCTTGTAGCCCATTGGTCGAAGTGTATGTTGTGTCCCCTCAGTGCCCAACCCAGAGAGGATGTGAGTCTGTAACAATTCTCACCGTGAGAATGTGGCTCTTCAGCACAAGCCATAAAGGCTCATGCTTTTAGTTCTGAAAGTTATTGTTTCAATCACTGGTGTTGGCCAACATGGCAGCCATCACACTTTTGGGTGTCCATATTGGCATGTTTGAAGGTTTAAAGGAATGCTTCATGCTGGCAGAGATAGGGGAGAGCAACCGGCAGACATGGGGGTATAATGCAGATGTGTACATGCTGGAGCCGCTACTGGTTGTATCCAGGTTCTAGAAGTCCACAACAGGCTGTGGAGTGTTTCAGTAAGTGAATGATTACACAGACGCCTTCTCAGAAATTCCCTCCAGATGACAGGTTATACCGGGGTAAACTACGGCCCGTGGGCCAGATCTGGCCCACCAGCCATTTTAATCCAGTCCTCTAGCTCCCACTGGGGAGTGGGGTCTGGGGCTTGCCCCACTCGAGCCGGGTCGGGGGCCACTCCACTGGCTCCCAGAAGCAGCCGCATGGCCCCCCTCTGGCGCTCCAGCCGGGGAGCAGGGTCAGGGGCCGCGCCACACAGCTCCTGGAAGCAGCAGCATGCCCCCCCCCCCGGCTCCTTCATTGTAAGGGCAGTCAGGGGCCTCCGCTCTGCATCCTGCCCCAAGCGCTGCCCCTGCAGCTCCCATTGGCTGTCAACTGAAGCCAATGGGAGCTGCAGGGGAGGTGCCTGCAGATGAGGCAGCATGCAGAGCCGCCGGGCTGTGCCTCGCATAGGAGCCAGAGAAGGGATGTGCCTCTGCTTCCGGGAGTCGCTTGAGGTAAGCGCCGCCCGGAGCCTGCACCCCTGAGCCTCTCCCCATGCCCCAACCCCCTACCCCAATCTTGATCCCCCTCCTGCCTTCCAAACCCCTTGGTCCCAGCCCGGCGCACCCTCCTACACTCCAAACTCCTCATCCCCCAGCCCCACCCCTGAATCCGCACCCCACTTCCCAGCCCGGAGCCCCCTCCTGCACCTTGAACTCCTCATTTCTGGCTCAACCCTGGAGCCCTCACCCCAACCCCAATTTTGTGAGCATTCATGGCCCACCATACAATTTCTATTCCCAGATGTGGCCCTTGGGCCAAAATGTTTGCCTAACCCTGGGTTATATTGTCACTGCTAAACGTGGAGGATTGCTCTGGGTATGTTTACTTACAGTAACTTTAAGGTAAAATCTTACACAAAGATATTACTAAGGTACTAGCCTCTCATATTCTTCTGTCAGGCTGACATAGAAGCAACTTCATAATCACTGTTTCTCCCTGTGATTCCCCAGCAGGTACAGATCCTCATTTCTGTGAATCTGGGGAGCTATCCATGAGATACACCAACACTGTATAAAAAAAGCTAGACAATTAGCAAACAAAAACTACATGTAGTGACAGGTAAGGTGGTGTTTCAGGAGGGGACACATCCCAGCAACCCAAAATATTAAATACAAAGAAATAAGGGGGAAAACTCATGCATTCCTTTCCACCTTCATAGTGCTTTATCACTGTTGATAATATATTCTAATACTCCTTAAAACTCAGTTCAATTTCCAACAGATACTCAAAAAACAATTCACATCCTAACTCCACCATGTTGCAGTCTAATCCAAAACCTTGACAGTGACTTCAGCAGTGCTAACTCAGAATAACTTCCCAAATGCTTGGAATGTGTAACAGTCAGATATGCTAATCTGTCATACAATGTATATAAAAGCATATGAAGTCACTGTTAACGTTTTGCATTAATGTCCAAGTTTGACAAAGCTGTGTTATGATGCAACCCTGTCACTAAACAATTTTGTTTGCTAATACAGATGCCCCTGGGTTACGCAAACCCGACTTATACAAATCCGCACTTATGGAAAAAGTTAAGTAAGCTAGAAATAGGATTTTTGTTTTGTTTGTTTGTTTTTGCATAATTGTCAGGTATATGTTTCCGATTTACGCAAAATTTGAGTTACGCAAGGTGTTCCGGAACGGAACGCCTTGTGTAAATCAGGGAGCATCTGTATCAAATAGAATGGATATCCTCCCTAGGGCTGGATAACGAGAATTTCTGAATTCTGGTCTTATTACTTACACTCCTGTTCTTAATTTTCTGTGCTTCCCAGAAACTGCTGGGGAGTGTGGTGGGAGTCAAATATTACTCTTATTTACAGATAACCTCTTTGTACCTCAGGGAGCTTCAGGCCTTGGCTACACTTGCGAGTTACAGCGCAATAAAGCCGCCCCCAGCGCTGTACCTCACTCCCCGTCCACACTGGCAAGGCATGTACAGTGCTGTATCTCCGTGGCTACCGCGCTGCTGGAATTCCACCTCCCCGAGAGGAATAAAGAGTATTCAGCTGCTGCGGCGCCAGTGTGGCCGCCCAATGTGCTCTGATTCGCCTCCAGAAGTATTCGGCAGTATCCCACAATGCCTGTTCTGGCCACTCTGGTCATCAATTTGAACTCTACTGCCCTGGCCTCAGGTGACCAACCGTCAGACCCACCCTTTACATTCCCCGGGAATTTTAAAAATCCCCTTCCTGTTTGCTCAGCCAGGCGTGGAGTGTATCAGTGAAACTTTCCAGGTGACCGTGTCTCCATGCGCCAAGCGAGCCCCAGTATGGAACAATGGCGAGTTGCTGGACCTCATCAGTGTTTGGGGGAGGAAGCTGTCCAGTCCCAGCTGCGCTCCAGCTGTAGGAATTACGATACCTTCGGGCAGATATCAAGGGCCATGATGGAAAGGGGCCATGACCGGGACACCCTGCAGTGCAGGATTAAAGTGAAGGAGCTGCAGAGTGCCTACTGCAAAGCCCGCGAGGCAAACGGCCACTTGGGTGCTCCCCCTGCGACCTGCCGATTCTACAAAGAGCTGGACGCGATACTTGGGGGTGACCCCACCTCCACTCCGAGCACCACCATGGATACTTCAGAGCGGGGGAAGGAGAAGGAGGAGGAAAGCGGGAGTGAGGGTGCTGGGGTGGGGGGAGACACCCCGGAATCCCTGGAGGCATGCAGCCAGGAGGAAGGTAGCCAGTTGCAGCGGCCAGTACTTGGTGGAGAACAAATAGAAGAGCAGGTTCCCAGTAAGCGGCTTTTTTTTTTTCGGGAAGGAATTTTTTTGGTGCGGGCTCTTTGGGAGAGGAGGGTTAGGGCTGCATGCATGCCTTGATGTGGAATAGCGCAATGATGTGGTCTATCACATTGCGGTAATCGGCCTCCATAATCTCTTTGAAAGTCTCATCCAGAACATGGGCAATGCGCTTGCGCAGGTTTCTTGGGAGAGCCACCGTGGTATTTGTCCCAGTCAAGCTAATGTGTCCGCGCCACTGTGCCGCGAGGGGCAGGGGGACCATTGCTGCACACAGGCAAGCTTCATATGGGCCACGGCAGAAGCCGCATTGCAGTAGAAGACCCTCCCTTGCTTCCCAGGTCAGCAGTGAGATATCTTCCAGGATGAACTCCTGTGGAAAATGTTGGGACAGTGTTCAGAAACCCAGAGGACAGTACAGCCGTGAAACAATCAGTCCCCCTTACTCACCATTTTGGGGCTCCCGTGGGTTATGTGCGCTCTCTTTAGGACAGGAAAATTATGCTATTGTGTAGACTGTGTGTGCCCTCCTTAAGTGTGGGGGAATCATTACTCTGTCTGGTATAAACAATGCTGCCTCTGTTAAGTGTTGCATTTTGCCTTTACAGATGCAACCTTGAGATCTCAGCCGTCCATGTTATCACCAGCTGAGAGACTGCAAAAACTCAGGAAGAGACTGTGAAAAAGCAAAGAAGACATGCTGCAAGAAGTGATGCATCAATCTCTTAAAGAGAAACAAAAAGCACAGGAGTGGAAGGAAAGCAAAAGCAGGAAAACGCAGCGCACCGGCGGCAGAGCACCGGCAGCAAAGCACGGATCGGCTGATAAGCATCATGGAATGCCAAGCGGACTCTATCCAGGTGCTCGTCGCCATACAGGCAGAGCACTACCGCGCCTGCCCCCCCTGCAGCCCTTGTCCCAAAACTCTTTCCCTTGTGTCCCCATGTCACCTCCAACCCACTTTCCCCAACATCCGGGTTCTTACCGCCATGAGCTGCCTCCAACACCTGTATCTTCACCACCCAGCCCTGAAAACCACGACCCTTACTCTCTGCACTCAACCCCCATCACCATGCAGTATAGCCATCCTGAAGTGCAGCACACATTGCACAACACTCCAGACAGGACATACGCAAATCTGTGATTGTACTGTTCCCCCCTCCCCCCTTGCCCTTTCTGATTCCTAAACAGTTGTGTTTCTTTTCAATAAATGGATTTTTTGGCTATGAAAACATTCTTTATTATTTCATAAAGTAAAAGATACCTTAGCCCAGGAAAGAAACAGGAATTGAAAATCAGCTTAGCAAACACAGATTCCTATTAATATTGTAACCACTGCACTTCACTCCCGTGCAGGGCACCAGACATTACTGCTGGTTTTCAGCTTCAAATTGCTCCCTCAAGGCATCCCTAATCCTTGCAGCCCTGTGCTGGGCCCCTCTAATAGTCCTGCTCTCTGGCTGTGCAAATTCAGCCTCCAGGTGTTGAATGCCTGACTGAATCTTTCACCCTTCCCTTCACAAATATTATGGAGGGTACAGCACGTGGATATAACCACGGGGATACTGTGTTCGGCCAAGTCCAGCTTCCCATACAGAGATCGCCAGCGGCCCTTTAAATGGCCAAAAGCACACTCCACAGTCATTCGGCACTGGCTCAGCCTGTAGTTGAACCGTTCCTTGCTGCTGTCAAGGCTCCCTGTGTAGGGTTTCATGAGCCACGGCATTAACGGGTAAGTGGGGTCTCCAAGAATCACAATGGGCATTTCGACTTCCCCTACTGTGATCTTCCGCTCTGGGGAAAAAAGTCACAGCCTGCAGCTGCCTGAACAGGCCAGTGTTCCGAAAGATGCGTGCATCATGCACCTTTCCGGGCCAGCCTGCGTTAATGTCAATGAAACGCCAACGGTGATCCACAAGCGCCTGGAGAGCCATAGAGAAATACCCCTTCCGATTAACGTACTCGGATGCTAGGTGGGGTGGTGCCAGAATAGGAATATGTGTCCCATCTATTGCCCCTCCAGAGTTAGGGAAACCCATTTGTGCAAAGTCATCCACAATATCCTGCACGTTACCCGGAGTCATGGTTCTTCTGTGCAGGATGTGATTAATGGCCTTGCAAACTTGCATCAACACGATTCCAATGGTCGACTTTCCCACTCCAAACTGGTTCGCGACTGATCGGTAACTGTCTGGAGTTGCCAGCTTCCAGATTGCAATAGCCATCCACTTCTCCACTGGCAGGGCAGCTCTCAATCTCGTGTCCTTGCGCCGCAGGGTAGGGGCGAGCTCCTCACACAGTCCCAATAAAGTGGCTTTTCTCATCCGAAAGTTCTGCAGCCACTGCTCGTCATCCCAGACTTGAATGAGGATGTGATCCCACCTCTCAGTGCTTGATTCCCAAGCCTAAAAGCGGTGTTTCACGGTGCTGAGCATGTCCGTGAATGCCACAAGCAATTTCGTGTCGCAGACCAAAATGGAACACAGATCGTGCTGCACAGAAACTGTTGAAAGATGGCGTCAAATGTGGATGGAAACACAGGGATTGCTGGGATGCAAAGCGATGCATCACGGGGAGTTGGGACAGCACCCAGAATGCTCCGAACCCCCCGCCGCCTTCCCACAACCCATAGCGCCAGAATGGGAAGAGGTGCTCTGTGAGATAGCTGCCCATAATGCACCGCTCCCAATGTCACTGCAAATGGGCCAAGACAGTGCGCTGGCAGCTGTCAGTGTGGACAGACTGCAGCGCTTTCCCTACTCAGCTGTACAAAGGCAGGTTTAACTCACAGCGCTGTACGTTTGCAAGTGTAGCCATACCCTAAGGGACTTCTCACCTTCACAGAGGAATTTTGTAGCAGAGCTGGAAACAAAGTCCATCTTTTTGTTGTGCTAAACCCATGAGTTATCTCCTAAATTAGCTTGCATCTCCTTCAAATTGCTTCATATGTCTCTTCTTTCTTATGCTCTGCAATATACTAGTAATACTTCTTTACTTTTTAAAAATGCTTTGAAACCTATAGCACAAAAGTGCAATTTATGTTTATTGGTCAATTACATTCTGGCAGCTTTGGTCAAGGGTGGCTGGGTTCATCAATCGCAGAGCATTACACAAAGTTTGAGATTTTTTTAAGAAGTCTATTTTATTTATGAGCTCTGTGTTTAATCTTTTGCAAGCTAGCAGAGCAGGAAGTAGTGGAGACCGAACCAATTTATTTTTGAGTGTCTCCTATGCAGACGCTTGAAGCAGCATTAGAGTTAAGCCCTCCAAAGTCAAGAAGCCAGTTAAAATGAATGTTGCAACTTTAACTTTATCTCCTTGAGCCTCTGCTTCATGACACTCTTCAATTACAAATTTAAAATTCAAAATGATCTGGACAAACTGGAGAAATGGTCTGAAGTAAATAGGATGAAATTCAATAAGGACTAATACAAAGTATTCCACTTAGGAAGGAACAATCAGTTGAACACATACAAAATGGGAAATGACTGCCTAGGAAAGGGAGCTGGGGGTCATAGTGGATCACAAGCTAAATATGAGTCAACAGTGTAATGCTTTTGCAAAAAAAAGCAAACATCATTCTGGGATGTATTAGCAGGATGCGAGAAGTAATTTTTCCCCTCTACTCCACGCTGATTAGGCCTCAACTGGAGTATTGTGTCAAGTTCCGGGTGCCACATTTCAGGAAAGATGTGGACAAATTGGAGAAAGTCCAGAGAAGAGCAACAAAAATGATTAAAGATCTAGAAAACATGACCTATGAGAGAAGATTGAAAAAATGGGGTTTATTTAGTCTGGAGAAGAGAAGACTGAGCGGGGACATGATAACAGCTTTCAAGTACCTAAAAGGTTGTTACAAGGAGGAGGGAGAAAAATTGTTCTTCTTAATCTCTGAGGCTAGGACAAGAAGCAATGGGCTTAAATTGCAGCAAGGGAGGTTTAAGTTGGACATTAGGAAAAACTTCTTAACTGTCAGAGTGGTTAAGCACTGGAATTAATTGCCTAGGGAGGTGGTGGAATCTCCATCATTGGGGATTTTAAAGAGCAGGTTGGACAAACACCTGTCAGGAATGGTCTAGATAATACTTAGTCCTGCCTTGAGTGCAGGGGACTGGACTAGATGATCTCTGCAGGTCCCTTCCAGTTCAATGATTCTACATGATTGGTGCCATTTTTCTGGTACAATAGTTCTATGACCTCTCATGCCCACTACATGGTACCATCTATTCATTACCCTTCCTAGGCTAAACAGCCCATCACAGTAACCTACAAAAAGGAAACCTGATCCCTGACCTACAGCTTCTCTGCTCTGACCAGCAGGGCCCTGGCAGAGGGTGGAGGGGGCTATGTGACACCGGATCCGTCCGCCGTCTCCTAGTGCTGCCCTGACTGTAGTGACACCTGATTCCCCACGCTGAGGGGCCCAGGCAGAGAAGGGAGGGGGCAGGGTGGGACACATGATTCACCCCCACACACACAAACTCCCCTGGGCACTGGCAGAGGAGGGAGGGGGGACTGTGGGACACATGATTCACCCCCTACACACACACACACACACACACAAACTCCCCTGGGCACTGGCAGAGGAGGAGGGGGCAGTATGGGACACATGATTCACCCCCTACACACACACACAAACTCCCCTGGGCACTGGCAGAGGAGGAGGGGGCAGTATGGGACACACGATTCACCCCCCCACACACACACAAACTCCCCTGGGCACTGGCAGAGGAGGGAGGGGGGACTGTGGGACACATGATTCACTCCCTACACACACACACACACACACACAAACAAACTCCCCTGGGCACAGGCAGAGGAGGAGGGGGCAGTATGGGACACACGATTCACCTCCCCACACACACACACACAAACTCCCCTGGGCACTGGCAGAGGATGGATGGGGCTCGGCCCTGGTCTGCTCAGCGCCCGCCCTGGGCAGGTGCAGTCGCAGGCTGCGCGGTGCCGCCTGCCTGGGCGGCTGCAGCCGGGCGAGCCCAGGCGGCGCGTCCTACCTGAGGCGGCTCCCGAAGCTGCGGGCTGCGCATGGCGGCGGCCCCCCAGCCCGGCGGGGCCCCCAGCCCGCGGGAGAAGAGGCGGAGGCTCCCGCGGGTGCCGGTGGTGAGGGCGGCCCGGCCCCCTGCGCTGCCGGCCCTGCCGCTCTTCATGCCGCTGGGGGAGCAGCCCCGCGTGGGCAGAGCCGCAGCCCGGGGCCCGGTCTGCGGCCGCCGGCGACCCGGCCCGCAGCGCCCCCGCCACGTCCGGACCATCTTCGAGCCCGAGCCCGAAGGCCAGCGCGGGCAGCGGCACCGCTTCAGGCTGGAGGAGGCGGTGAGGACCTGGTGCGACCTCTGCTGCCACTTCATCTTCTCCCAGAGCCTGCGGTGCGCGGGTGAGAGCGCCTCTCCCCCCCCGACCCCAGCTGCCCAGCGCTGGTGCCTCCCCGGCCCTCTCCCCTGCCCTTGGCATCGTCTCTCTCCCCCTTCCCTCTCCCCGCCCTGTCCTGCCTCCTCTTCCCCTGCTGCTTTTCTCACCCCCTCTTCTTCAGTGGTCTCAGCTCCCCTCCTTCCCCCCTTCTGTTCCCCTCCTTCCCCGCCAGGGCCAGGGCGATGTTTGCTTAGAGCCACGTTCAAACAAAACTCCATGGTCTAGGTCTGTACCTCGCCTTGCACAGGGCCTTTGAACATGGTTGGGTACCTGACGCGAACCAGCTAAAGCTGACTAGAAACCTACTTTGGTCACAGTCATGCTTAAGCCAGGTGCCTAGTTATGAAATAGGGTTGTAAGGCATCTAATGACATGAGAAATATCTACAAGTATTTGCTGGTGTAAACACCTGCGAGGGCAAGAAGCTGCTTAGGGTGGTTACAAGGAAATACTGAATGACTGAGTAATGGGGTGGAATTTAACAGAAACATTTAGGTTGTACATCAGGAAAAACTGGCTAATACTGAGATCTGTTCCTGTGGAATAGTTATCTAAAGGGCGTGGTGGAAGCTTCATGACTTGGAACATTTAAACTAGACTAGACAAAAAACTGAAAACACACAGTACGGAACAACCTTATATTGGCAGAGGAAGGGATTATGATTTTCGAGATCTTGCTCAGCTCTGACTTCTGTATTACACAGAACTGTTGTAGGTAGAATCATTGTAATTATTATAATTTTTCATATTCTATAAGTTAGAGAAGGAAAATGTATTAGGTCATCTAGTCCATCCCTCTGCCATCACAGGGTTGTCCTTGCAGCATGTTTTCCAGTAGCAGGGTTTTATTTTTTGTATTATTTCTGATGTGGGGAAGAGGAAAGCCAACTACTGGGTTTTAAGTACAACCATTTTCTTAAGATCTCAGCTAGTTTTAGTTATATCTCCATCATTTTCAGTCTCATTTTTATGTTGTCATTGCTCCAATAACATACTTCATATATTTGTATAGGTGTGTTTTTGAAAGTTTGTACATGTAACAAAACCACTACAAAGAAAACAATAATTATGCTCTGTGAACCTGCTTTTGTGTGTGAAGACTAGAAGGAGATCTGAGGTGGTTTTTAACCTGGTGCTCTGAAACTATGGTAGTTTTATCTTGCTCAGTAAAGCTGTTTTGCAACCCAATTTTCAAACTATACTTCCTCCTTTTAGCAGAACACCATAGCACATACCTTAGACACAACAGATTTGTGATATAATTTATGGAAGTGTGCCCTATGGACCAAACTAACCTTTCCTGAAGCAGTCCTGAGATTCAGTCCAGACAAATATGTTTCCTTCAGATCATTGACACCATAGACAGGTTTGTGGTACATCCTCAATCTGGTTTTCAGCAGTAAGTATCTTAAGTTTGTTGAAGAGACACCATCAGTCTGAAGCCTACTCAAGTCTACAAAATGAGTTAAAAGTAGCTTCAGATACTACACTTGCCCTCGCAGCTACCTGCTAATTTTTGTCATTTTAGGACCATATTTGTAATCTGATGTTAACACTGAAAATGCCTTTTTCTGTTTATGTGTATTAAAATTAGGAGTTGAGATGGGATAGGACACTGGTTCACATTTCTTCAGAGGGGTACTGATATGTCTTTTGCTGTTTACACAACAAACCTAATCTGAAGGAACTGCATGGGCACAGTAGGGTCCAAATAACTATAGAGAACATGTAAGGCCAAGCGCCCTAGCTACATATATACACTGCTGCTGTGGCTGGATTGTGGTAACTTCTGAAACGCAAAAAACAAATGAGGGCCACTAGAGCAGTGGTCTCCAAAGTGGGGTATGCGCAAGAGGATCCTTGGGGGTGCGCGGCAGGAGAAGCGCTTCTCCCTCTCCCCCTTCGTCCGAGCGGCTTTATTTTATTTTATTTTTTTGCTTCAGCAGTTCGGGTGGGAGTCCAAGCGGCTTTTTTTTTGCTTTGGCAAAAATGGTAGAGCCAGCGCGGCAGGGGATGCGTGCTCAAAATTTTTTTACTGATAGGGGTGCGCGATCAAAAAAGTTTGGAGACCACTGCACTAGTGGGCCAACAAACTCTTTGAAGGGATACTACCCAATTCCTACACACTATCTGTACAATGAAGAGTAGTCATATAATGTAGTCCATTCCCATACACTTGAGTTTTTATGTGTCCTCTATAGAGACAATATGCCATTAACTATGTTTCTAATTTGTGCAGTTTCACTAGCTAGTCATCAGCTTCTCATAACTCATTTTAGACTAAGATGTCCTTTTCTTCTACCAGGTGAAATACTAATTAATTGTTCCATTCATTAGTTCTTTCATTTTAATTACAATACTGTAATATAAAGTACATACACACACCTCCTCATTGTTATTTGTTACTTTAGGAAAATGTTCTGTGTTTAAAATTTTTAATTTAGTGCTTGTGAACAATGCTAGCTTGACATCCTTGCAGTCTGAAGTTTTCTTTTTGTCACATAAAGGATGAACAGCTGCAGTGCAAGGTTCCCCGCACTATCCTACCAATATCACTCTACCATGTTCGGTAGGGCTCACTTCTATGGCTGTAGCTATACTAGCCTTTGTTTCTAAAATTTCCCACTATTGCTTACAGTGCTGTAGTCCTAATGGTGGTAGGAACAGTGGGGGTTTTATTGAACACAGTGAGTCGCTTGCATTTTTACCATCATGTCATCTAATCCTGATCTGAGCAAGTCTGGACGATGTGAAAAAATCACCAGCAGTGAGAGCTGCCTTGTCTAAACTACATCTCGCATTGATGGGGGTGCAGTAGGGTTGGCAACATTGGGAAATTTTAGGGAAAAAGCCACTGAAGACAAGGAAAAAGTTAGTGAGAGGGTAGTTGTCTCCATATCCGTTTAGTGCTTCTGCTTTAGCTGCTATTGTATCAACACCCCTATGCATCTTATTCAGGTTTGAATACTTGTATACATTATATTGAGGGGCAAAGGTCTCCTTATATGACGATTGCGGTGAGATCCATTCTTAGTAAAATAGTTCCAGTTCAAAAAACTGAAACAGTTGTCATACTATGCTACTGAGATTAACCTAGTGTAATCCTCAGTGGACTGAAGTGTGAGACTGTAGGAACTGTTATCTCCTTTGCCTTTGATTCACATCACCAAGCCTTTGATTAGCAGCTGATATTTGAAACTCAGGGAAGGACGGAAAGATCAATCAATGGATAATTTTCTTATATAACATTCCATTCTGGCTGAAGAGAAGGTAGTAAACTTGTATTAGTTTCTGTTAAAGCAATTCTTATACTTTAATTATTCTCCTTGCTGTTCCAGCTTTACGCAGTACTGTATTGGTTTGAATGAGAATACTTAATACAACTTGATTGTGTGTGAAAAACAATTTAGGTTTGGTATAACGGTGAGAGGACCCATAATGTTTTTATATAAAAATTGACTTTTTAAAAAAAATATGGAATTTATTAGCTTATGTGAGGGATCAAAAATTCTGGTGCTAGCAGGAAAAAAAACCTTAAAATTTCAGCCTTGATAATATATCCTCCAGCAAAACTTTCCCTTCACCGGCACAGCTTTCAGTGATTATATCTTCTCTAAAACTAGTGCCATCTTTATGTCAAATTGCAGTTTCAGTAGCACAGGAAATGGGCAGATAAATAATTTACAACCTCTACATGAATAAATCTTTTTAAAAGCTGTAAACAATAGCTCAGATATTTCAAAAAGCTGATATTTCATAGTTTTGTAATATTTTTTTTTGTATTGAGGCAGTCATTGGCTTTATTTTTTTCAGCATGAACTCAAACCAAAGCCCAAAATACTAGAAAATCCTGGAGAAAGGATGGGGGATGGGAAAAGTAAGCATATGGTGAATGATTTTACCTCAAAATTGGAAAATGGTAATTGCCTACCAGGGCCATCAGCATCATATTTTTCACAACCTACCCTTTGCAAGTATTTTGAAAGGACTGAAACTAAACTAGATCCAATAGTAATGGTTTATATATCTATCTATCATGCCTTTCATTTGAGGATCTTGCAGCACTTTCCAAACATTGGGCCAGGTCCTCACCTGCTATCAATTGCCATATATTCACTAACTTAATTACAGTGATTTAAACCTGCTGAGGATCTGGACCATTAATGAGTTTACCCATGCTATTATAATTCCCATTTTATTTATTGGGGAACTGAACAGAGAGGTTATTGACTTTCCCTGAAGACATCTCTGATAGAGCCAAAACTAAAACTCAGATCTCCTCGCTCTTAAGATATGTCTATATTTACACAATATTTGGATGTGTAATTCTCCCCTAGTGACATTCTACAGGTAAGTTATCCCCACTCCTTTCCTCAGCTCTTCCTCATCTTCCTTCTTGTTGTCCTCCACATTTCAGTTGCATTTTGTAACGATCGTGGTTAAAATTAAATGAATCAGCAAACAAGAGGTAGGGGGCACGCAAAGACAGACATCAAGGTTCAGTTGGAGAGTTCAGATCTTTCACTCTTCTCTAGTTCCCAAAAAAATGACTATTTGTAGAGTATATATGTGAGTATTCCCACGTATGAATTCCCCTCCATCAGCTGTGGTACTTGGAGAGGCAGGATAGTCTTCTGATTAAAGTACAGCTATGCCAGTAGTAGCAATGGTGGAAGTTGCAAGGTCCAAGTATTTTTACAACTGTATCATTGAATCCTGCAAGGGGAACTCACTTGTATTATATTCCCACAATTCAACAATAAGGTATTCTGACAGCTGAAGCAGAGGGAGGACTGGCTGACTAGTAGGCTAGGTCTGATATTGCAATGCCAATAACCTATAAATGTTTCCACAGTTATACAGAATTTAGCAGTCAGAGGAATTCCTAAATGCTTTAAAACTCACTTTACCCACCACTAAAATGGTTTATACCCCATGTGTTAAATAGTAGATCACACCATTACACCACATTTTAGGAAAGGAAGTGACGAACAACAATAACGTTATATTGAAACTCAGATAATTTAGTTAATCACAATGTAGTTTTCCTAAACATAAACTAGACTAAGATGCCAGGACTAACAGCCCTACTTTTGCCAAAAATGTCTTGGGTTTTCTAATGCCCACAAGAGTTGTATGTCTCATGTGAAAGTCAACACCACCAACACAGCAGCATCTCCCAGCTGGATCATTGGTATGCTACTGGGAAAGAAGTAACCATGTACCAAATCACCAAGATACACACATTTCAGGATCACCAGAGGTGGTTGGGTTTTTTTTTTTTTTTTTTTTAATTTTTTCCCATCCAAGTTGTGACCAGGATCAATTCTGTTTGGTTTGACAGCTCAGACAACATCAGAACTTGAGGTGCTCTCACTGTAGACAAAGGAACATACAATTAAAGAGAACGTCAAAATAAAATTAACTCAGAAAGTTCTTTATGGCTGTATCAAAATATCATGTATCATAAAATAGTGTGCGCGCACAGGCATGTATGTAGTACCGACTAAGAGAAAATGACTGCAAGATCTTTGCATCAGGGACTGTCTTTGTGTTTGTTGTATTTAGCACAATGGGACCATGATCTTCATTGAGGCTTTTGGGCATACCACAGTACAAATAATTCAGAATTACTACATTGCTTGAAGAACTGTCAAGGACATGACCGGGATGTCAGGTCAGAATTCAGTCAGATCTAATGGTCAGAGCCTTGGGGCTAGCCAGGCCTGCAGTTTAGAGCAGAGCCAAGGATCAGGGGCACAGGATACCCCAGGGCATAGTCAAGAGCAGAGCTGAGAGGGTCAGAACCACAATCAGAAGCCAAATACCCGAGCCAATGGGTGAGCCAGAGACTTGGTCAGGCAGCAGAGCCAGGGCGTGTCAAGGATGGAGAAGGGTAGGGGCGGATGGAGGTACAAGAGCAGGTTGGGCTGGAGGTGGCACAGGAAGCAGGACCAAGCACCACATATTGAGCAGCCAACAAGTTGTGGCTGTTGCTGGATTTAATAGTAGTTAGCTCCACCCCTCCATCCATCAGGAAGTGCATTCAATCAAGCAGCCCCTCTAAAGATCAGCTGTGTCTAGTGTGTTGCTAGGAGACTGCCCCTGCTGCATCTGGCTCCCTCATAACTAAATACAAAATGTTTTGGAGGGAAACCCAAAAGTCTTGTAACTGATTGTTTTCAGACATCTGATACAGACTGAAACATATTTTTGAACAACTTGGATGAATAAGATCAGGATTGAAACATACAGTTCAAAGGAAAATGTTCTTCCATTTCGGAAGCAAAGGGACAAGGTGCACATTATACAAGCAGCAAAGAAGCAGATCTTATTTCTTAGAATAAACTAAAACACTGATTGTATCTTTATCTGGATGGACATCAGCCCAGAAAGACAAATCAAGTGCTGTGAACTACTTCGGTTAACAAGGGACTTTGTGGTTGAGCCCTTGTTGCTGTTTGGGGAGACTTTTCAAGGGAAGTCTTTCATTTTTTTAGGAGACCAGAGTTGCAAACAGCCTTCTGAACCTTCCCATCCCTAATTTTCCAGATTAAGAAATAGATAATACTCCAGATCTACATAATGCTGTTGTCTAATTTGACCTATACAAACAAATTGGTTTGAGACTTGTGTGGTCTGGATTATTCAGATTGAAACTAATTTAATTTAATGAGTTATAATAAAATACAATTTTTGTCATTTTTTTAAAGATCCAAAATACTGAATTTAAGAATTCAATGAAGTAATAATCATTAATTGCTTGTGTTTTGCTACTGGCATCATAATTTAATGTTATGTACTATAGAAAATGTGGTGTTCTTGCATCATGTGACCTGTTCTGGCATTTGGAAAAAAATAGGTGTTTATATTGTTGTTAGTTGGAAAAGACAGATTTTTAATTTTTGGCTGCCAGGATTTGGAATATTGTTTGTGGGTTTGGAAGAATAACATTTTTTAATCTGGTTCATGGAGTGGATGCATGCTTGTTGCAATGGGAGTAAAGTGAGTGATTTTGTATATACTAGCTCTACATTTCCTAGTGCACACACACATCTCTGGAATAGTTTTTCTTTTTCCCTTTCCTCAGTCTGGAGGCTGGCATTATTATTTATAATACACTGGTTCATTGAATCACAGGAAAATGTTACTGATTATTTTCAGAAAATTTATCCATGGTGATTAAATCTTTTATTTTTTTAGCCTTATTAACAGCATGGGTATGTATTCCCATGTATGATTATTATAAGTATACTTTTAAAATATGCAAAACTTTGCATACCTGAACAAAGACAAGTTAGGGAACCCAACTGTTTATGCGGAGAAGAGTCCCAACTTCAGGAAAAGATTAAATCAGATGATATTTAGAGGCACCATCAATTAAGAATAGGCAATTCCTTTTAGGCAATTCCTTTTAAGCATTTAGTGATGAAGCAGTTCTGGGAACTGCCAGACACTCAGTTTAAAAGCTGGCACTTATGAAGTGAAATCTAATGCTTTTGATGACCATACTCTGTATATGTAATTAAATATATACAAATGTAAAAACTGTAAGGAACTGGGAACCAAATAAAGATTTTAAAACAGGTTAATGCATGTGTTGTGCTTGCCAGGGCTGCCCAGAGGATTCAGGGGTCCTGGGGCAAAGCAGGGGAGCTTGTACTCACTGGGCGGCGCTCCGAGTCGTTGTCGGTGGCGGCATTTTGGCGGCGGGGGGCCCTTCAGTCGCTTCATGTCTTCGGCAGCACTGAAGGACCTGCTGCCGAAATGCCGCCAAAGACCCGGAGTGACTGAAGGGCCCCCCGTTGCCGAAATGTTGCCGCCACAGACTCAGAATGCCGCCAGGTGAGGAAAGGGATTCTCGGCCAGGGCTCACAGGGCTCCTGCAGGGCTCAGGGCAAATTGCCCCACTTGCCCTCCCCCCCCGGCGGCCCTGATGCTTGCATACTAAAAGGAAGAAACAATACTTGCATCGGAGTTCTGACATTTGAAAATCAAATACTCCTCGCTTAACGTTGTAATTATGTTCCTGAAAAATGCGACTTTGAGTGAAATGATGTTAAGCAAATCCAATTTCCCCATAAGAATTAATGTAAATGGCGGAGGGGGTTAGGTTCCAGGAAAAAATTTTTCACCAGACAAAAAACTATATATATATATATATATACACACATACATACACATATACATACACACACACTAGAAGTTTTAAACAAACAATTTAATACTGTACACAGCAATGATGATTGTGAAGCTTGGCTGAGGTAGTGAAGTTAGAGGGTGTGTGGTGGGGCGACGACTCACCGGCGTGGCACCTCCTACTGGTTGTCTCGGGAATTAGCTCTTCCAGCCCAGAGCACCCTCTGCAGGCCGGTGTCTTGCCTGCCGCTGGCCCCCGTGTCCTTCCCAGACCCCGGTGCCCTTTGTCCAGGTGTTCTGCCCACTGCAGTACCCCTCCAGTCTGGGTCTCCCCTCCCAGGGGAACCCCCAACTCCCTTTCCCCACCTTGCGTCAGTGGCTACTGCCAGTCATCATCTAGCCCCTGCTCCCTGGGGCAGATGCAGTTTGTAAACCACTTATCATCAGCAAAGGGGGATTGGACCAGCTGCCTCTGCCTATATCTGGGCTACCCCTCTGCAGCCCTAGTACCCTTTTGTGGACCCTTAGCTTCGCCTGCAGCCTGGGGCTTTGCTAGGCTAGAGCTCCCCAGCTTCCTCTGCCCTTCCCCAGCACTACTCCACCCTCGACACCCTTCTTAGCTTCCCAGGCAGCCAGGCCCTTCTCTCTCTGAAGCTAGAGAAAGTGTCTTTTCTTCAGCTTCTGGCCCGCAACCCTCTTATAAGGGACAGGTGGGCCCTGATTGAGCTGGCCACAGCTGTGGCTGCTTCTCCAATCAGCCCAGCTTCCCATTCCGTGCCCCCACCCCCACTGCTGCAGCCCTCTCCCAGGCAGGGCCGGCTTTAGGAAGTGCGGGGCCCGATTCAACGGGGCCCCGGCAGGGATGACTCACCCGGCGGCGCTCCGGGTCTTCGCTCCGGGTCTTACGCTGCACTGAAGAACCCGCCGCCGAAGACCCGGTAGGGAACCACCTGGTGAATACATCCCCCCCATCCGACCCCCACCCATGTCCTGCCCCCGACTGCCCCCCTCAGAAACTGCAACCCATCAACCCCCCCGCTCCTTGTCCTATGACCACGCCTTCCCAAGACCCCCCACCCTAACTGCCCCCCAGGACCCCACCCCCTACCCAACTCGCCCTGCTCCCTGTCCCCTGACTGCCCCGACCCCATCCACCACCCTTGGAACTCCCACGCCCCTTTTCCATCCCCTGACCGCTCCCGCAGAACCTCTGACTGATCCAACCCCCTCCCACCTGCTCCCTGTCCCCAGGACTCCCTGCCCCTGCCTTATCCAAACCCGCCCCCCCCTCCCTCGGCTCTGGTCTCTTAGCATGCTGCTTACCCACGCCGGGGCTGCGCTGGGGCCGGGACCGGGGCCTGGGCCGGAGCTGGGGCCCGGGCTGGAGCCGCACTGCCCGGCCGGGGCCGGAGCCGTGTCACCCAGAGCTGGAGCCGTGCTGCCCCGCCAGAGTCGGGGCCAGGCCAGAGCTGCACCGTGGGGCCAGAGCTGCTCAGCCGGGGCCGGAGGGAGCCGCTCGGCCGGAGCCAGACTGGGCCTCGCCGCGCCTCCTTGGAGCCCTCCTTGCGCCCCCTCGCCCCAGCTTACCTGCCGCTGCTTGTTTCCAGGCTTCCCGCGCAAACATCTGATTCGCGGAAAGCAGGGGAGGGGGAGGAGAAGGGGGACGGAGCATTCAGGGGAGGAGGGGAAGGGGAGCTGGAGCCGGGGGAGGGGCGGACAGCTGCCGGAGCTTGGAAACCGGCTCCAGCTCACCACTGGGCACGGGGCCCTCTTAGGCATGGGGCCTGATTCAGGGGAATCGGCCTAAAGCTGGCCCTGCTCCCAGGGCTGTTTTATGCCCTTTATGCTTTGAGCACTATTTTAAAGGGATCTTTTAATCCTTAATCAGTGTCCTGCTTTTATTGTAATGTTGTAATTTATACATAAAACATTGCTTTATGCCATGTTCTAATAGGTTATCTACACTAACCATGCGTAACCAATATAGGAATACCAATGTAACTATACCAGCAAAGTTGTGGTTTGCACAGGTGTGGTAAAATCATCTCCCATGAACAAGACAAGTAATACTGGTAAAATCTTTGCTGGTAAATAGCTGCATCTACACTACGGGCTTCTGCCAGCACAGTTATGTTGGTCAGGGGCGTGAAGAGGTCTGTTCCCTGACCAACATAGCTGTGTTGGTGGAAGCCCCTAGGGTAGACACAGCCTAAAAGATCTGTCAAACTTGGGCTATATAGACTTTCTTGGGCCCTGAGGCTGCAGAGATCTTTGCACAGCCAGACCACTGCTCCCTTGCAGAACTCAATTGACTTCCATACTGGCAGATCTGATTGCAGGATTGAGGCTCCATTTTGTAGTTCCTTTTATATTCTTTAGTTCTTCCTTTATTGCTTAGATTCGATTGTTACGTTATGCTGCATAAAGAATATCGGGTTATAGTAGGGTGTTGGTTTGTCTTTTACAGTTGAAATGCCCCAAACAAGAATCTACTATTTGCATTTCTTTCTCTCTCATTGAGAGGATCTTCTGTTTTCCCCTTCTCATCACCAAAAGGATCATTGTTCACTCAATCTTCACTCAAAACTGGCACGGTTTCTTTTGGAGTTCATTGGTGACATTCCATTTTTCCACCAGAAGGATGTAGTGGAGAAGTACGTGAAGGACTCATTAATATCCTCATAGCACTTGCAGGAACCAAGTTTAATTTTTAACAGTATTTTATGATGATACTCAGAATATTCAGTAGAAAGCTATTACTAAAGCATAACAAGCTCAGTGCAGGTTAAAAGGATATAAGATTTAGATATTCTTCAATATGTAGAATATGTATGTAACCAAATGTCTTTTTGGTGTGTGAGGAAAAGAAAAGAAAAACACCTAAATCAAACTGACAAACAAATAAAAATCCCGTGTGTATCAGAGTATTCTAAATGCCTCCTAATTATCAACAAGGTTGATGTCCTCCACTGAAGAAGTGAAGGGAAAATGTGGAGAGGGAAAGCTTAAGTATTTTTAACATGTTCCTCTCACAAATATTTCTTTTTTTCTCTTTGAAACAAATGTGTGGAACGTACTCTTGAATTTTATGCAATAGCAATTTAGGCTCCAGGAACTCTCTTAAAATGTTATTATACACAGTGAGAACTGAAACAGCTTCTGGATCAAACTAGAAAGGGTTGTTAATTTTTTTCTTAGGTGAGTTGTCTTATGACATCCAGATTCTCCATGTTAGAAATATCCCAAAAATGTTTTTTGAAAATCAAATTGCATTGTATACAGGTCAAACTTGCATTCAGAATATTTTACTTTAAAATTGTTACATAGCAATTAATGCTGCTCAATATTTAATAAAGAAAGTGTTCTGCTACTTCTTCATTTGGCCTAACAGGCTCCAGGCCATTCATCACTTAATTGTAGTGTACCCATCATTTATTTCCCTTCTCCTCTTGTCAAGTTTTGTCTTCCCTCCTTTTCTCTTGGACAGTTTCTTCCTTCCCCTTATTAATCTTTCTCCCACCTAACTTGGCCACAGAAGCCGCTTTTGCAATGGTTCTCTCTCAGCTCCATGGGAGGTAAGCTTTTCAGGACAGGTGTATTTGTACAACATCTAACGCAATAGGCCTCAATCCTGCTGACTGACAATGAAATTGAGGTGGGAGATCAATGTGCTATCTCATTGGATGGACCGATCAGGGTATTTAAGTGCAGGTTGGCAAAGTGTCGCAGGAAGTAAGTAATGACACCTTTTTTTTGTTTAGATGGAGTTTTGGGCTGTAAGACAGTTTAGTTTTTCCTAGCTTACTCTGAATACTGACAAACACCTTTTTGATTTTGCTCATTAGTGTCTCAAAAGAACACAGAGTGTATGGAATCTTAGGCACAGTAGTCTGAGAGCGTGTGTGGGGGGTGGGGGATTTGAAGGAAGTGAAAGGAGTGTGATGAAAAATAGACTCATAGACTCATAGACTTTAAGGTCAGAAGGGACCACTATGATCATCTGGTCTGACCCCCTGCATGCTGCAGGCCGCAAGACCCTTCCCTGGACTCTGCCGTTGAAGTCCCCAATCCTGTGTTTTAGTGACTTCAATCGGCTGAGACCCTCCTGCTAGTGATCCCTGCCCCATGCTGCGGAGGAAGGCGAAAAACCTCCAGAGGCTCAGCCAATCTACCCTGGAGGAAAATTCCTTCCCGATCCCAAATATGGCGATCAGTAATACCCCGAGCATATAGGCAAGAGTCTCTAGCCTGGCCCTTGTTGGCCATTATGCTATTCACGTACCATTGCTTGGTTGTGCATTACCTCTATGTATGTTTTTCTTTCGTCTTCCAATTCCAGTTAATATGTTCTAACAGCTGCCAAAACTATGTCAAAAAGTAGAGGGTACAAGATACATCCTTCTGTTTTCTACCTGTGGATAGAAAATTCCATTCATTTGAAGTGCAAACAGCTTGTAATCCCTAACTCCAAATGCAAGCTTCAAAAAAGGATATTTACAGCATTACACTACGTAAAGTAGGTTCAAACTAAAATTTTGTCTTAAACTGACCAAATTAGAATACAATAACATAAGAACAATAATCTCTAATTGATAGGTGATAGGCTTCATGGTTAACACAGTAATATTTTCTGTTTTCTATCTTTGACCCCGTTCCCTTTGTAGTTAGCTCTGTGCAAGCTCCTAAAGAGAAATCTACTCATTTTGGCACATAGTAAACCAAAGCCTACAGGCAAGGTGATCTATCATCCACTGAGTCTAATACTGTGTGTCAAATCATATGATAAGACTGCTCAATATCCCCTCTCCAATCTTAGCCTTTGGCTTTATTTTCCTCTGTATTCTAGAATGTAACTGCTTACAAGAGTGACCTTTCTTGCTGACTGTCAAATCAAATACCAGTCACTTATAATTAATTATTATTATGACAACAGTACCTGATAGCTGGCTAAAATTAAGATTAATTTGCTGTTTCCATTATAAACCTCTCTTTTAATCTATTAACAGCTTTTTGTGTTTAATTCATATTTAATTTTTACATACCTACACACACACACACAGAGTACATCTACAACAACTACCTTAAAGAAAGTTAAAGTTGCAATGTGAAGCACAATATAATTTCCCAAGAATTAGCCCATTACCATCATACTTAACCACATCAGCGTACATATACCCTCTCTAATTTTCATTTCAGCATTAGCACTATTCTGTCTTGACATCGCCACATTTCAAACACCAAAGAATACAAAATAAATCACATATGCCAAGTTACTTACCTTATCAAAAATGTAAACAAACGTCTCCTCTATATTTACATTGTGAGTTATACAAAATCAGCTGTATTATACTGTACAGCACAGTAAAAAAGAAAAAAAGCCCCAAATATTATTGAAATGTACACAAAGACACTTATCAGAGGGGTAGCCGTGTTAGTCTGAATCTGTAAAAAGCAACAGAGAGTCCTGTGGCACCTTTAAGACTAACAGAAGTATTGGAGCATAAGCTTTCGTGGGTGAATGCCCACTTCATCAGACGCAAGTAATGGAAATTTCCAGAGGCAGGTATAAATCAGTATGGAGATAATGAGGTTAGTTCAATCAGGGAGGGTGAGGTGCTCTGCTAGCAGTTGAGGTGTGAACACCAAGGGAGGAGAAACTGCTTCTGTAGTTGGATAGCCATTCACAGTCTTTGTTTAATCCTGATCTGATGGTGTCAAATTTGCAAATGAACTGGAGCTCAGCAGTTTCTCTTTGGAGTCTGGTCCTGAAGTTTTTTTGCTGTAAGATGGCTACCTTTACATCTGGGTTGTAGATCCATCCTGGACAATGATCCCTCACTTTCACAGACCTTGGGAGGCAGGCCAGTCCTCGCCCACAGACAACCCACCAACCTTAAGCATATTCTCACCAGCAACCACGCACCGCACCATAACAACTCTAACTCAGGAACCAACCCATGCAACAAACCTCGATGCCAACTCTGCCCACATATCTACACCAGCAACACCATCACTGGACCTAACCAGATCAGCTACAACATCACCGGCTCATTCACCTGCACGTCCACCAATGTTATATATGCCATCATATGCCAGCAATGCCCCTCTGCTATGTACATTGGCCAAACTGGACAGTCACTACGCAAGAGGATAAATGGACACAAGTCAGATATCAGGAATGGCAATATACAAAAACCTGTAGGAGAACACTTCAACCTCCCTGGCCACACAATAGCAGATGTAAAGGTAGCCATCTTATAGCAAAAAAACTTCAGGACCAGACTCCAAAGAGAAATTGCTGAGCTCCAGTTCCTTTGCAAATTTGACACCATCAGATCAGGATTAAACAAAGACTGTGAATGCCTATCCAACTACAGAAGCAGTTTCTCCTCCCTTGGTGTTCACACCTCAACTGCTTGTTTCCCATGTATATTCATAATATGTTATATAATGAAATAACAAATTAACTGGTTGGAGTTAAATTTGTACTTTGCAGTGTGATTTTCTTCCTTCATAAAAGCCAGCAGTGGAATTAGAGAATTGCAGGGAGTAGGAAGGCTCCTCCTGGGTTGGGGGAAATCTAGAGTATTTATGACTCTCAAGCAGATGGCTTGAAGAGTTTAATCCTGCAGGGAGTAGGTTAGGTAGGAAAGGGAGTAGAGAGGCTTGCCTTGAATCCCAGGCAGATATAGTCCCATTTTACAGAAGTGAAAATTGGAAAAACAAAAGAGGTTAAGTGACTCATCCAGACTCACCAAGGTTCATTAGAATCAGGACTAGAACTTGAGTTTCTGTTTGTCTGCCCTGGACTGAGTCCACTAGATCAGATTGGAGTCCACAAATCCACTAGATTTCTCAACAACTGGTCTGTGGACTGGAGCCAGTCCCTAAGATTGCCCTTAGGAAGTCAGCAAGCTGGTCCATGGTATCAAAAAGGTTGAGAAACACTGCACTAGATCACACTGCCAGAGTACTTGAAATCATTTTTGGTTTACTACAGTGGCAGGATTGGACATGGACACAGCTATACAGTAGAGACTCACTTCTTTATTTAAGTCTTTATTTTAGAAGTGTCTTTCAGGATATAATAATAATGATAAGTAATGTATCTCAGGATATCTAAATTATATTTATTCCTTCCTCAACTTGAAAGATTTGTTTTTTGATTGGATTTATAGAGATCCTGTTGTATTAAACACTTTTGGCGGTATCATCCCTTCCCACAGGAGAAGGCGTACTTGAAAAACTTTAGGGTGTTGACCCGATGGCATTCCCAGTGCACCAAAGAGTCCAGGACATGGTACTATGTCTCTCCAACTGCTGTGGGCCAGCTGCAGGGAGGACTGGTACATCCATGCTATTCACTGTTCTGCCTTCCCCCATGACAAAATGGCTCCTTTGAATGGGTCAGCATTAACATATCACATGCTAGAATTTCCATGGGTGAACAAAAAGGTAATGCACAGAAAAAGTTGCATAGGTTCATAAAAGAGAACAAAGCGGCTTAAGCCCATCTTTCCCGTTACATGCTTTCTGTCCAGTTTTGGACTCAAAAAATGAAGGCAATATTTTGGCACTTTAACAACAGGTTACATCCTAATCCCAAAAGCACCATTTCTTATGTAACTCCCACTGAAGTCAGTAGGAGCATTGTGTATGGAACAACTGCAGGATGTTCAGTGCTCAGTGATTTAGATACACCAAGTAATGCATCTTGGTGCACCAGGATGATTGTCCGGTGCAATCTTAAGTTAGTTGGTTTTAGCACTTTTTTATGTCTTTCGCTTATAACTATAATTCATGTAATATTTTTATAAGGTTTCTGCCATTTTTCTCCTTTCCCTTCTTAGTCCTTGTTTTCTTTATTTCAGGGTGACATTTACATTTCTGGTATCTAAATAATGAGAAATCTTAGTATTTCAGTGGTAAACACAGGGGCCAATACGTGTGAAAAACCTTTAATCTCACACCTACATAAAAGTACAAAAATAAAACAAAACCAACAAAAAATCCCACCATTGGAGCTATGCCAGTTTATTCACAAAAGAATAAATTGTTAAATTTTAGGACAGCTTGTTTTATGTTACTGAGAAGCAGGGAGATACAGTAGATTTCCATTTATAAAGTCTGTTAAATGGAAGCAAGAGTCTGGAAGAGTCATAGATTACTGATTGCTGGTTAATTTTTAATCCCTTCTCTTTGTGTGTGTTTGTGTGTGTGTGTTGGCGGCTGGTATTTTTTTTTTTTTTTTTTTTTTTTTTAAAGCACAAAGATATAGCTACTTGCTGGAAGAAAGTTTCTGTTAGGAGTGGGTGAACAGTTGAGGTGGAAATCTGAACCAGCTGTGGTGGAATTTGCTGAGCAAATATGGAGGAACTTTAGTTTTTACAGTCTTTATCTCAGTGTTTATTTTATAGCAACTGCACAGGCTTGACAGGCATAGGATTGTTACTGTTAAGAAATTATGCTCTGGTAAGGAATCTGTGTCAGAATAGTTTGATGTTGCAATGTAGATATCATCCTGTAGTGCTGCAACATAAGATGACAAGTCAAGAAGAGGGTTTCTTATGTTGCATGGGTGGGAGGAGGGGACTTACAACTTCCCCATGACTTGGAACCTGTCTTATTTCTATTGTTTCAGCCCAGGTGAATAGATCTAGCAAAGCTATTAAATAGGTAAGTGGGGAAGCTTGTCATTGTGGTAGATGGCTACAACACTTTATTATTATTATAAACTATCTAAAGATTTATTAACTTGAAAAAGGAAATAAGAGTTATTTACAAGGCTGAAGCAGGTAAACAAACACACACAAATAAGTTACAGTCTTAAGTTTCAAAAGGTAATAGAAGCTTCTGTAATAAGCAAACTCTATGGGTACCTGTATATAGCAACTAGACACCTGCAGCTGGCTTGTGCCAGCCAATTCGGGCTGATGGGTCTTGGGCTGCAGGGCTATTTCATTGCTGTGTTGTGTTGAGTTGGCTCAGGTTGGAGCCAGCACTCTGGGACTCTCCCATCTCGCAGGGTCCTAGAGCTTGGGCTCCAGCTAGAGCCTAGACGTCTACACAGCAGTGAAACAGCCCTGCAGTAGGTCTCATTTTCATGGGGTGGGGACAGCCAAGCCTTTTGTCCTCCGTTCGACAATGCTTCATCTGGTATTGATGGGCCTTCTTTTGTTAGGCTGCACACTCATGAATTCATCTCTCCTGTCTGGTGATTTACAGCTACAGAGCAAATGCTCAAATATTACCATATAACATGGAATACTGATATTGTAAGTGAGATTAATGCATGCCGCAATTTACAAGCATTCCTTAAAGTCTAAACACTAAGCACATTTTATATAACTCTAATGCCTATTTTAACAATACTAACATACAGGTGAGTCAGGGTGGTTCCAGCTATGTATTTGTCAATGTTTAGTTGAGACTGAGGGGCCTTGGCATGAGCTGGCACCTGGTCTACCAGCATTACAGGGCTCTTGCAGTCTCTTATGTTGAAGTTGTGCTCTGGATAAATAGTGAAAGGGTAAGGGCCTACTTGAATCTCAGGATGATTGTCAAATAATTGTGGCTGAGTTGTGGACAAGACATGGAAAATCACGGAAAAGTAATAATGGACCTTTATTAATTGCAGTAATCTGGAAAAGCTAGCTGTATGCATCCGATGAAGTAGGCTGTAGCCCATGAAAGCTTATGCTCAAATAAATTTGTTAGTCTCCAAGGTGCCACAAGTACTCCTGTTCTTTTTGCGGATACAGACTAACATGGCTGCTACTCTAAAACCTATCATTTACTGGTATTCTTCCCAAAACCTCATGCTTCCGAATCCAGTGAGGAGAAGAGATGGCACTCCCTTGATGTCAGAAAGGTCTTGGCCATTTATCTGCAAAGAACAAAAATGGCTAGGAAAACACAAGCCTCTTTTTCACTATAGCGGAGCTTTTTCACAAGGACCAAGCATTATCTGTCCCCAGACTTTCTAAGTGCATTTCTGGATGCATCATACTTTGTTATCAGTGTCACATGTTCTCTGCCCTCCCCTTCGCAATGGGGAGAGGGCCCACTCTACAAGAGCACAAACAACCTCAACTGCATCTCTTTGAGAAGTACTGATGTTGGACATTTGTAAGGCAGCTTCCTGGAGCTCCATCCACACCTTTCTGAAGCAGGATGCCATAGTCCAAGACTCTTCTGCAGATGCAGCTGGGGACAGCAGTATTACAGACATCCGTACCAACTACAGCCTCACACCTTCCTCCTGTTTGAATATCCATGTGTGGAATACTCATAGAGACCAGTGCTCAAAGAAGAATGAGAGGTTACTTACCCATAACTAGAGGTTCTCTGTGATGTGTGGTCTCTATCTTTATTATACTACCCATCCTCCTTCCCCTCCGCTTTGGATCTTATCTGATTAGTGATAGAAGAAAGAACTGGAGAGATGTCGGCCCACACTGTTTTTTATGCCCACTGTTCAGAGCACAAGCAGGGCAACTGTACAGGTGAGGACCAAACAGACACTACTTGCTACAAATCTCCAGTCTCAGGAGTATGGTGTGGAATACAAATAGAGACCACAAATCTCGAAGAACCTGCAGGTACAGATAAGTAACCTCCATTTATGAATATAACTACAGAACACTAAGAATTAAAATCATTAAGGTTTATTTAGCAACTAAAATTGCTATCTGACAGACTGGACACTATCTGCCATAAGTAATATATATGTTTTATTAAGATATTGAAAATTGTAAAATGTAAAACTTCTCAGTTGTCATTCTTATCAGTAAAGCCATTTTACTACTTCATTGAGATGATATGTTTTGATTTTTTATACTGAATTTTTAAAATGACTAGTAAAATACTAGTACTAACAAAAATAATGTTAAAGTTTTTATTTTTTTAGATGAACAAATATCCCTGTCTTCTGAGCCTCCTGCTAGCAGTAACAGTAAAGCCTTTACATTGAAGTATTAGTTTTAAAACATTGATTTCTGAGTGGACTCTTAATCAAGATGTAAAACTCATAGACTCATAGACTTTAAGGTCAGAAGGGACCAGTATGATCATCTAGTCTGACCTCCCACATGATGCAAGCCACAAAAGCTGACCCACCTCCTTTCCCTTGACTCAGCTGTTGAAGTCCCCAAATCCTGTGATTTAAGGACTTCAAGTCGCAGAGAATCCTCCAGCTAGCGACCCCCGCCCCATGCTGCAGAGGAAGGCGAAAAACCTCCAGGGCCTCTGCCAATCTACCCTGGAGGAAAATTCCTTCCCAACCCCAAATATGGCGATCAGTAGAACCCCGAGCATGCAGGCAAGATTCTCCAGCCAGACCAAAATCAGTGGTATGATTTTCATAGGTTTTTAGATTCTGTTTTCAGTGAAATAATTATTGATTATTCATTTATCCAGTAATTGATAAATCCTGTTTATTTAACTCAAAATTATTTCATCTGATGAGAGAAACAAGTTATCTAATGGGTCTTTAACTCTGGTTCTTGCATTTTCTGAACTGGTGACCCATTTGTGCTAAAACTGTCACTTTGTTACTAGATGCCTGATGGCAGGCATGTGTGCAACCAGAACAATAGACAGCTCTCTCAGCTGGAGTCCTGGCTCCTCCACTTTAATTGACACTGACTGAAAAATTGTGACAGATCTGGTATAAATGGAAATGTTTTTTTTTTTTCAGAGCCATATTGACCAAAGGAAATGCAATCTATCTAGCTTGTGTCTGAGAAAGGGCAGTGTGTTAAAAATGCCTGATGTATAAAATGGAGTTAAATATTTGACATATTTTAGCCTATAGGAATACAACATGAGCTCTATTTACTGAAGTTTTGTGAACTTAAAACACTTGCTTACTGCATTTTAAAATTTTTGTCTGAAAGGATCTGTATTCAATAATTTAGTTAGTGTTGATTTTCAATATGCTGTAACATTTGGGCTTAGCAGAAAAAAGTCAAATAGGATATGAGGAGCTGAATTGAAAGATGTAACATAATTGGAGGAAAACATACCAAAATTTGGAAATGTAAATGTTCATACAGTTTAAAAAATACATGCAAGAACAGATGCTGTGTGTTTGTATATTAGTGCATGGGTGCATATATTAGTATATTGCATCTCTGGCTATATTTAAATTCATGTCTTGTTTGAAAGCACATAGCAGTGAGATGCCACATAAAAACCTTAGAAAACTAGATAGCAATAAACAAATGGACTCTTAAATTACTTTGACTTTGCTTTATAATTCCTTTATACTGTTGGGGTTTTTAAAAAAATAGTGTTCATCTATAGAAATCTCTTTTTTTAATGCAAAGAAGCTTCATAAAATAATTTTACAAGAATTTTACATATGGCACCGTTTAGAGGAAAATCCTTTTGTCTCAAAAAGAGCTCTTGCGAAGACAATTATCATACAGTTATCTGACATTAGTTTCAGTTTGAAAGCTAGACATGGCAGCTAGAGGGCATCAAGGGATTTTAAAAAGTCTTTCTATGGAATACAGTTTATTTTTTTGAAATTATTGAAAAGACAGCACCAGGTTAGGATTCTTCATCAGCCCTGAAGCATTATTCTTTCTTTAGCCAAAACATCTATTAATATAGCTGCTGTTGCTTGTTTTAAGGAGGGAGGTCTAAAGGACATCCAACTGAATGACTGAGAGGGAGGGGATTTAGGACTAACAGGTGGTCTCGAGACATACTGGCTGAGTCTCAGTTCACATCTAGCATATTATATGTGGGTATTCATGGGCTTTCCTTTCTCATCCCGTCTGCATATTTCTGTTATTCTTGATGTAACTACAGAGTACTTTTAGCTATGGCAATAAGAAATGATTTTAGCAAAACCATAAGAAGGATAGCACAGTTTTTTTACTGGTTCTCAAAATCACTGAGCAGCTCAAGAAGAAGGAAATTCAAGCTTCTCTGGAAGTCTGCTGGTAAGTCTGATGCTGTGATTAAGACAATTATCTTTTCTTTTTTTCCCCTGCTAAGAAGAGAAACTAAAGCTGAAAGTATGTTTACTTTATTGAGAAAACTTTTCCAATATAGTATTCTTTGCTCTTGGGCATCCTGTAATAGGTCCTTATGGCCACAACTGTAGAAATTATCTGGAGGTACATATAGTGTATTGGTCAGGATTGCTTACATGCAGGATACTACTACAGCTTTATAATTCAATCTTATTAACTTTCATTTCTACAATATTTGGTTTCCCTTTTTATGGGGTTAGGTTTAATTCTTTGTCTCTCTCACATATTTGTGTACTTAGGCACTCTGAGTCAGGAACTTCTGTCTCAAAGATCAATCAATTTAAATTTTAACATCCATTCATTTAGTGCTAAAATGTCGGAATGCTAGATGAAGAGAGAATTTGCTGAGGACCTTGACCCACTATGTCAAACTAGCTGGTCTTACAAAATGGGAAGCAAGTTAGAAGAGGACTTGGTTTGGTAATGAGATACAATCTTTAATTTCTGTTTGCCACTTGAAATCCAGCCCAGCTCAGCAGTGACTGAATGTCATTGAATCTGAAGACTATTTAGTGCTTTATGTCAAATGAGTCAGTGGCTCTATTGAAGTTAATGGCAAAATTCCCACTGACTTCACTGAGGCCAGAATTTCAACCCTAATCTTCCCGTCCTCTTAAAGTATACAGTAGTACCAAATAATAATAATGTCTAAATAGCACTCTCAGAAGATAAGTTTAAACTTTACATATGATGTTTTTATGTTAAATAATATTCTTGTGTACATACACAAACCAGTTAAGAAGGTAACAATAGACATATTACTGAAAACTTTAGTCAGGTCATTTATATGTCAAAATGATTATGCAGGTCTCTTTTACTCAGTGCCACCGAAATGTAAGATTGTCTATGATTTATGAGGAGGAAGGAGGAGGATTCTGAGGTCCAGGCATATAAAACAGTAAACTCCAATGTGTTTTTCTCTCTCCCCTCCCCCTACATCCAGTAGTTTTACTGGAATAAGGCTTAGTTTTCTGCATTAATTTTATATGTATTTTTATTACTTTTGCCTTAAAGGTGCATATGCTGTCAGAAATGCCCTGGGTATCATTCTCCATCAGTTCCTTGTGCTGATGATCACAAAGCCTGTGGTGTTACTGGAAAGATGGCACATAAAGAAATATTGGAGAATGTTGTACCCTAACACAAAAGAATAAACACTAAAATCAGCACAGTATTTTTATAAGTGGTATTCCCTGATCCGTTTTGTAGGACCCAGGCACATTTTAACACACCAGAGGTTGAAAAAAATTTGAAGGAGAACCAGGGCCGGCTCCAAGCACTAGCGGAGCAAACACGTGCCTGAGGCGGCACATGCTAAGGGGTGGCATTCCGTCCATTCTTGGGGCGGCACAGTCTGGGCGGCTTTTTTTTGTGTGTGTGCTTCGGCAGTTCTGGTGGCAGCAGTACGAGTGGGGTTTGTTTTTTTTTCCTGCTTCGGCAGTTTGGGTGGCAGCAATCCGAGTGGTGTTTTTTTTTTTTTTTTTGCTTGGGGTGGCAAAAATGATAGAGCCAGCCCTGAGGAGATCCTATCAGTTTCTGTTGCAAAGGAACTGATACAATTCATAATCCTATTTGGACATTAGAAACGTAATAAGAATTGTACTAGAATTCGTGTTTTACAAGAGAAGTGAAATGTGGGCTCCATTGAAGTCTGTTAGAATTTTACCATTGACTTCAATGGGGCCAGAATTTCAAACAGGGTTCCTTCCTCCACCCATGATCACCAAACTAGCCTTTGATGATTCCCGAACACTTTAAAAACAAAAAAACCCTATTTATTTAGGAAGTTTTAACAAGTTTACAGATCCTTGCCATGTAAATATCAGAAACAAAACAATCATTACAACAGTTATTCTTTAAAGAGACATTATACAATCTCCATATACACATATTTAACAGACCAACCAGTTTTCCCCCCTATCTAAGCAAGTGGCATATTCCCACCCTGCTCCTAATATGGTACATCACACTTGGGTGGGCCTACTCCAAATCCCATTTATTTCCAGTCCCAATACTTCCCTTGGGTTTGCCTTTATTGTTAACTTAAGCAAGAAGAAACAAGTTAATTGTGTCACATGATGATGGTAGGCCTTGATATTCAAAAGGCATAAATTTGATAATGTCACATGTAAAAAGATATATCAGGGTATATATAATTAGGCTCCTGCTCCTGATTCAGAGGCCCTGTAGATCAGCCTGCCCCCAGTTGCTGACCTTGAAGAGAGAGAGGGAGAGAAGTACTATATGAAGTCATTTTGTTTTTAAAAAAATAAATCAACTGTAAAAACATTTTTGGAGATTTCTAATCTACTGCCTATTGATCAGTGAAAATTCTCTATAGCTATCTTACTAATTTTTTGCTTGGATGTTGGAGAAATCAGAACCAATATACCATTTTTTGAGGAGGGCTCAGAAAGAGAGCAGCCTTTTTTTAGGAAGAAATTGCCACAATGAGATTGATTGATTTGTTTCAAGAAAACGTTTGGTAAAGTCTGGAATAGAATTAGAGCTAGCCTGCATTACATTAGGAAAGTCAGCAATAACGGCTTTCAATTCTCAATCTTTACATTACAATTTACAGCACAAATCCTCTAGGCACTTGCTGCACAACTAAAACAATAGGTTCTAGACACTGTTCACATATATTGATTAACTGCTGCTGCTAATGCTTTAAGTGCACTTAGTTTATTCATCAATATATAACATTTTAAAATATGTTAGACTAGGAGAATGCACTGTTTAAGGTTCTGGTTTCCTTTTTAAAATGCATTATGTGTTTGTGCAGAAGGGGAAACTGGGGGGCTGAGTGCAAAGGGAGCTTGTGGAGGGGCTGGGTGCAGGTGAGATGAGGGAGAGCTCTGGGCCCCTCCTTAGGAAAATTGTGGTTGTGTTCCTGAATGCTGGCCACTGTCAGAGACAGGATAGTGGATTAGAGTCTACATAGGTCTGATCTTGTATGGCAATTCCTCTGGCGCTACGGAAGGAAAGCAAAATTTAGGCCTGTTTGTAGTAACAGGGGCCCCAGTGCATGGTTTCTTCTGGAAAACATATAAAATTACTCCTAAGGGAATTTTGTCCAAAAAATTAAAAATCCTGCGCCAAAAAAATGTAAAGTTCTGCACACAATATTTTAAAATTCTGCAAAATTCTGCACATTTTATTAGTCAAAATAATGCAATATAATCACCTCATTTTCAATTATTTCGGTAATTTATTTAAACTACAGTACAATGAATGGAGGTGGAGGGCATACCGGGTGCACCGCTATAGCAAGCCAGAGGGACAGAGTCTCTCTCATTCGCTCACTTGTATGCACGCCCAGCCCTGCTTCCTCCCCCTATGGTGACTGATGTCTCCCCACACATTCATGCACTCTCCCCCACCCTCACACTAATTTATGTCTCTGCCAGCTGCTCCAAGCTGCCGGGGAGGAGTGACCACTCTTGCATCTTCCCTTTGCTTCCCCATAGAAGTCATTTTTCTGCAGGGAAGCAAAGAAATCTGCATACAACATGAATTCTGTGCCTGTGTGGTGGCGCAGAATTCCCCCAGGAGTATAAAATACAACAGTTTAAGTGGTGGGGGATGGGTGGGAATTGAATCCCACTTGTTCTGAAACTATTATAAAATGTTCAAACGGGCACACATATCAGTGAGATTTATACGTGTCTGTTCTAACCCAAATTGAGTCTTGTAAGAATTTTATTCTAAGGGCTCGGCTACACTTGTAAGTTAGAGCGCATTAAGTCATCCCCGGGTGCCCTAACTCCTGAGGTGTCCACACTGACAAGGCACATAGAGTGCCCGGACTCCACGGCTGGTAATCCACCTCCACAAAAAGCATAATGCTTGCTCCGCCCTGGCTGGAGCGCTGCAGCGCCAGTATGGACTTCCTGGTCTATTAATGTGCTCTGATTGGCCTCCAGAAGTGTCCCACAATGCCTGTTCTAGCCACGCTGGTCATCACTTTGAACTCTACTGCCCTGCCCTCAGGTGACCAACCGTCAGACTCGCCCTTTAAATTCTCTGGGAATTTTAAAAATCCCCTTCCTGTTTGCTCAGCCAGGCATGGAGTGTATCAGTGAAACTTTCCAGGTGACCATGTCTCCACGCACCAAGCGAGCCCCAGTATGGAGCAATGGTGAGTTGCTGGACCTCATCAGTGTTTGGGGGGAGGAAGCTGTCCAGTCCCAGCTGCGCTCCAGCCGTAGGAATTGCGATACCTTCGGACAGATATCAAGGGACGTGATGGAAAGGGACCATGAGCAGGACGCCCTGCAGTGCAGGGTTAAAGTGAAGGAGCTGCGGAATGCCTACCACAAAGTGCAGGAGGCAAAACGCTGCTTTGGTGCTTCCCCCATGACCTGCTGTTTCTACAAAGAGCTGGACGCGATACTTGGGGGCGACCCCACCTTCACTGCAAAGACCACTATGGACGCTTCAGAGTTCAACAAGGCAGGAGGAGGAAAGCGGGCGTGAGGGTGCTAAGGAGGAGGGGGAAAGCCCGGCATCTCTAGATGCATGCAGCCAGGAGCTGTTTTCAAGCCAGGAGGAAGGTAGCCAGTCGCAGCGGATGGTGCTTGGGGAAGATCAAAGAGCAGAGGAGGTGCCCGGTAAGTGGCTTTATTTTGGGAAGGTAGTTGTTCAGTGCGGGCTCTTGGGGCGAGGAGGGTTGCAAGGTTAGGGCTGCATACATGCCTAGATGCGGAATAGGGTGTTGATGTGCTCTCTCACATTGGGGTAATCAGCCTCAGTGATCTCTTCAAAGGTCTCATGCAGAAGCTGGGCAATCGGTTTGCGCAGGTTCCTTGGCAGGTTACTTGTCCCAGTAAGGCTAACATATCCGCGCCATTGTGCCATGACGGGCCGGGGGACCATTGCTGCACACAGGCAAGCTGCACAAGGGCCAGGGCGGAAGCCACATGCATAGAATCATAGAATATGAGGGTTGGAAGGGACCTCAGGAGGTCATCTAGTCCAACCCCCTGCTCAAAGCAGGACCAATTCCCAGCTAAATCATCCCAGCCAGGGCTTTGTCAAGCTTGACCTTAAAAACCTCTAAGGAAGGAGATTCCACCATTTCCCTGGATAACCCATTCCAGTGCTTCACCACCCTCCTAGTGAAAAAGTTTTTCCTAATATCCAACCTAAACCTCCCACACTGCAACTTGAGACCATTACTCCTTGTTCTGTCATCTGGTACCACTGAGAACAGTCTAAATCCATCATCTTTGGAAGCCCCTTTCAGGTATTTGGAAGCAACTATCAAATCCCCCCTCATTCTTCTCTTCTGCAGACTAAATAATCCCAGTTCCCTCAGCCTCTCCTTATAAGTCATGTGGTCCAGCCCCCTAATAATTTTTGTTGCCCTCCACTGGACTCTTTCCAATTTTTCCACGTCCTTCTTGTAGTGTGGGGCCCAAAACTGGACACCGTACTCCAGATGAGGCCTCACCAATGCCGAATAGAGGGGAATGATCATATCCCTCGATCTGCTGGCAATGCTCTTACTTATACAGCCCAAAATGCCGTTAGCCTTCCTGGCAACAAGGGCACACTGTTGACTCATATCCAGCTTCTCGTCCACTATAACCCCTAGATCCTTTTCTGCAGAACTGCTGCCTAGCCATTCGGTCCCTAGACTATGGCAGTGCATGGGATTCTTCCATCCTAAGTGCAGGACTCTGCACTTGTTCTTGTTGAATCTCATCAGATTTCTTTTGGCCCAATCCTCTAATTTGTCTAGGCCCCTCAGTATCCTATCCCTACCCTCCAGCGTATCTACCACTCCTCCCAGTTTAGTGTCATCTGCAAACTTGCTGAGGGTGCAATCTACTCCATCCTCCAGATCATTAATGAAGATATTGAACAAAACCGGCCCCAGGACCAACCCTTGGGGCACTCCGCTTGATATCGGCTGCCAACTAGACATGGAGCCATTGATCACTACCCATTGAGCCCAACGATCTACCCAGCTTTCTATCTACCTTATAGTCCATTCATCCAGCCCATACTTCTTTAACTTGCCAGCAAGAATACTGTGGGAGACCGTATCAAAAGCTTTGCTAAAGTCAAGGAATAACACATCCACTACTTTCCCCTCATCCACAGAGCCAGTTATCTTGTCATAGAAGGGAATTAGATTAGTCAGGCATGATTTGCCCTTGGTGAATCCATGCTGACTGTTCCTGATCACTTTCCTCTCCTGTAAGTGCTTCAAAATTGATTCCTTGAGGTCCTGCTCCATGATTTTTCCAGGTACTGAGGTGAGGCTGACTGGCCTGTAGTTCCCCAGATCCTCCTCCTTCCCTTTTTAAAAGATGGGCACTACATTAGCCTTTTTCCAGTCATCTAGGATCTCCCCGATCGCCATGAGTTTTCAAAGATAATGGCCAATGGCTCTGCAATCACATCCGCCAATTCCCTTAGTACCCTCGGATGCAGTGCATCCAGCCCCATGGACTTGTGTTCGTCCAGCTTTTCTAAATAGTCTTGAACCACTTCTTTCTCCACAGAGGGCTGGTCACCTCCTCCCCATAGTGTGCTGCCCATTGCAGTAGTCTGGGAGCTGACCTTGTTCATGAAGACAGAGGCAAAAAAAGCACTGAGTACATTAGCATTGTAGTAGAAGACCTTCCCTTGCTTCCCAGGTCACCTTCAGCAGCGAGATATCTTCCAGGATGAACTCATCTTGTGGAAAATGTGGGGACAGTGTTCAGTATAGGGGCCCTCTGCAGCTGTTGGCTCTCCCCAAGGCACAGAACCCCAGAGGACAGTACGGCCGTGAAACAATCAGTCCCCCTTGCCCCTGTGTTTACTCACCATTTTGGGGCTCCTGTGGGTTATGTGCGCTCCCTTTGGGACGGGCAATTTCTGCTATTGTGTACACTGTACTTGTCTTTAAGTATGGTCGAATCATTGCTCTGTCTGGTGTGAACAATGCTGCCTCTGTTAAGTGATGCATTTTGGCTTTACAGATGCAAACTTGAGGTCCCAGCCGTCCTTGTTATCAACGTCCGAAAGACTCCAAAGAATCAGGAAGCATCCGCGAAGAAGCAAAGAGGACCCTTAATGAAAATCAAAAAGTGCAGGAGTGGCAGGAGACTGAAAGGAGGCTGCGCCAGCAGAATACGGATCACCAGCACCAAAGCTCGGAGCGGCCGCTAAGCATCATGGAGTGCCAAGCGGACTCAATACAGGCACTCGTAGCAATGCAGACGGAGCACATCTGCACTCGCCCCTCCCTGCAGCCCTTGTCCGAAAACTCTTTCCCTTGTGCCCCCATGTCACCGCCAACCCACTTTCCCAACATCCGGGTTCTTATCACCACCAGCTGCCTCCAATACCTGTAGCTTCACCACCCAGACCTGCAAACTATGACCCTTACCCACTGCACTCAACCCCCATCACCATGCGTTTTAGCCAGCCAGAAGTGCAGCACTCATTGCACGGCACTCCAGACAGGAAGGCTGAGTGTGATAACAGGACATATGCAAATCTGTGATTGTCCTGCTCCCCACCTTGCTCCCTTCCCTCCTCCCACACAGCACAGATGTGTTGTGCCCTTTCTGTTTCCCAAGCAGTTGTGTTTCTTTTCAATAAATGAATTTTTTGGCTTTGAAAATATTCTTTATTGCATTAAGTAACAGATACCGTAGCCTGGGAAAGCAACAGGCACCGCAAGTCAGAGCATCACATGTAGCAAACACAGATGCCTACTAGCATTGGAACCACTGCACTTCACTCCCGTGCAGGGCACCAAACATTACTGGTGGCTTTCAGTTTCAAATTGCTCCCTCAAGGCGTCCCTAATCCTTGCAGCCCCGCGCTGGGCCCCTCTAATAGCCCTGTTCCCTGGCTGTTCAAATTCAGCCTCCAGGTGTCGAACATCCGAGGTCCATGCCTGAGTGAAGCTTTCACCCTTCCCTTAACAAATGTTATGGAGGGTACAGCACGCAGCTATAACCGTGGGGATGTCATCGGCCAGGTCCAGCTTCCCATACAGACAGCACCAGCAGCCCTTTAAATGGCCATAAGCACATTCAACAGTCATTCTGCACCAACTCAGCCTGTTGTTGAACCACTCCTTGCTTCTGTCAAGGCTCCCTGTATAGGGTTTCATGAGCCATGGCATTAAAGGGTAAGTGGGGTCTCCAAGGATCACAATGGGCATTTCGACTTCCCCTACGGTGATCTTCTGGTCTGGGAAGAAAGTCCCGGCTGGCAGCTTACTGAACAGGCCAGTGTTCCGAAAGATGCGTGCATCATGCACCCTTCCAGACCAGTCTGCGTTAATGTCTATGAAACACCCATGGTGATCCACAAGTGCCTGGAGAACCATAGAGAAATACCCCTTCCAATTTATGTACTTGGAGGCTAGGTGGTCTGGTGCCAGAATTGGAATATGCATCCCATCTATTGCCCCTCCAGAGTTAGGGAAACCCATTTGTGCAAAGCCAGCCACAATGTCACACACGTTGCCCAGAGTCATGGTTCTTCTGAGCAGGATGCAATTAACGGCCTTGCAAACTTACATCAACACAATTCCAGCGGTTGACCTTCCCACTCCAAACTGGTTAGTGACCGATCGATAGCTATCTGGAGTTGCCAACTTCCAGATTGCAATAGCCACCCGCTTCTCCATCAGCAGGGCAGCTCTCAATCTCATGTCCTTGTGCCGCAGGGTGGGGGCAAGCTCAACACACAGTCCCATGAAAGTGTCTTTCCTCATCCGAAAGTTCTGCAGCCACTGCTCGTCATCCCAGACTTGCATGACGGTGTGATCCCACCACTCAGTGCTTGTTTCCCAAGCCCAAAAGCAACGTTCCACTGTGCTGAGCATGTCCGTGAAAGCCACAAACAATTTTGTGTTTATATGCGGTACGTGAGTCAACATCATCGTCGGACTCCTCACTGTCACTTTGTAGCTTAAGGAGTAACTCGACTGCAATTCGTGACGTGCTGGCGAGACCCATCAGCATATTCCTCACAAGTTCAGGATCCATTCCCACAGACCGAAAGGGAAGACAGAGCGTGCAGTACAAAAAAAGTTGAAAGATGGCGCCAAATGTGGATGGAAGCACAGGGATTGCTGGAATGCGAAGCGATGCATCACGGGGCATTGGGACAGGATCCAGAATGCCCCGCACCCTCCTGCCCCCTTCCCACAAGCCACAGCGCCAGAATGGGAAGAGGTGCTCTGTGGGATAGCTGCCCATAATGCACCGCTACCAATGCTGCTGCAAGTGCTGCAAATGTGGCCACGCCACTGCGCTTGAAGCTGACAGTGTGAATACCCGGCAGCGCTTTCCCTGCTGTGGTCTCCGAGGGCTGGTTTAACTCACAGCACTCTACATCTGCAAGTGTAGCCATGCCCTAAGCTTTCAACTAAAGGGAATGCTTAAAGCTTAGCGGTTCTGTGTACATCTGAAAAAGCTTTCATGAGAAGGAAATGAGAAGTCATTAGCCAATCTTTAAACTACCCTGATCTTTCTCACAATCAGCAGCAAAAAGTTACACTTTACCTCCAGCAGGAATTTGCTTATGAATTTTGGCTTGGATTGCAATTTTGGAGCCTCATCTAAAGCTCACTGAAGTCAATGAGAGTATTTTCATTGATTTCAATAGATTTTGGGTCAGGTCATTGGAACCCAATCAAATAAATCCATGTTAAAGGTACAGACATGTAAGAATACATGTTCTGCACAATAAACTGAAACAAGTATAGAAACATAATGACATCCTTTTAAATGAATGCACCATAAAAATACATTTATGAAGGTTTAAACTTCTATAAAAACTAAAGTTAAGATAACATGAAAACTGACAAGATAAAAGGAAAGCCTGTTTTTAACTACCTATCCAAAATACGTTTACTTGACCAACAGAGCCCCCTGATACCTAATGAGGGCATAGAGCTACTAAAAGAATGCAATAAGAATATCAATTTTTTCTATGTTTACTTTATAGTTATTTGTGAATTAAAGCTTTTATCCTAATACTACACCAGATTATATGGAGTAGCACCCTTGCTTATATTGAGTAGCACTCCCTCCACAAAGTCCTATTGACTTAAACTGGGCTACTCTAAGTAAAGGTAGCAGAATCTGACCTACTATTTGTAAGACTACATAGCTGGGAAACAAAGAAATAAATGGTGTCAGTAGATTACTCTACTCTTGTCAAAACAAAGTATTGCATTCTGATTATTTTCCCTTGTAGGGAACAAATTTAGAATACACTAGAACCTCAGAGAAGTATAAACACCTCAGGTATGGAGGTTGTTCATAACTCTGAAATGTTTATAATTCTGAACAAAACATTCTGGTTGTTCTTTCAAAAGTTTACAACTGAACACTGACTTAATACAGCTTTGAAACTTTATTAGGCAGAAGAAAAATGCTTCTTTTAACCATCTTAATTTAAATGAAACAAGCACAAAAACAGTTTCCTTACCTCGTCAAATCTTTTTTTTTTAACTTTTCCTTTATTTTTTTAGTAGTTTATATTTAACACAGCACTGTACTGTATTTTTTTTTTTTTTTTTGTCTCTGCTGCTGCCTGATTGCATACTTCCACTTCCAAATGAGATGTGTGGTTGACAGGTCAGTTCATAACTCTGGTGTTTGTAATGCTTAGGTTCTACTCTAATTACTTTCTATAGTTAAGTATCAGAGGGGTAGCCGTGTTAGTCTGGATCTGTAAAAAGCGACAAAGAGTCCTGTGGAACCTTATAGACTAACAGACATATTGGAGCATAAGCTTTCGTGGGTGAATACATGCGTCTGACGAAGTGCGTATTCACCCACGAAAGCTTATGCTTAGTCTATAAGGTGCCACAGGACTCTGTTGCTTTCTATAGTTATAATTGTAAAAAGTGATAGGCTATGGTACACTTATTTAATTCTCTTATCTAGTGTTGAGATGCACATGTAATTTCCATTTTGTTGTAGTAGTTATTTATTAATTATTAATTATTAATATTATTTATTATTATGCAGTGCTATAGATGTAAATGGTACTTCAACAGATTACAGACAAGTAAAAAACAGTGGCCATTCCCTAAGGACTTTACAGTCTAATTGCAAATATATGAAATATGTCCATGTGCAATCTTTTCAGGTACACTTATTTGTCTGATTTGGAAAATTCAGCCCTACTGATCTGAATGCTCTTAATATTCATTGAGTAACGTCCACCTCTAATGTTCAGATAAGTACACATAGACTGTTAGTGAAAATATACAATTTTATGATTATTTGATTACAATAAGCGTGTTCTTTAAGGTTCAGTTTCCTTTAAAAAATATTTTCTGCATTTGTTTTACATGTTTCTTTTTATTCAGAGCATGTCTGTAATTTTTTATATTGAGGTACAAATCCTTTGAATGAGACTGCATCACGTGACTCCCAAAGTGCAATATCAGAGGGGAGAGAGAAATGCAATCCTCATTCAGTGTTACTGCTTTCCATTTATTTCCTCTTCCCTTTGCTATCCCTGTACTAGGTTAGTTTTCTCCAGCTATATTTTCTAGGGGGAAATTATTTTGTTTTGTGCTCACACTTCTAATCTTTCTAAACTACTTTACATAATTTCTCTGTACTGATTAGTATTCATAACTCCTTCCAGTTTAATACCATCAGCAAATTTCATTAATAGGGTTTTTTACTCCTGCTTTCAGATAATTTAAATAAGATGTTTAATAAGATTAGACAACACCAGTCCCTGTGGTATCCTTGTAGATATCTTTTTTCCCTTTCTCCACTAAAAAAAACCTCCAAATTTGCTTGGCAAGATTTATTCTTTATATGTCTTGTAACAATTTGGATGGAATAGGAAGCCAATAAAGGTGCAGTTGTAGTATTAAACAAAGCACTTTCCTCATCAACACTCACTTTGGCCATGTGCTTCAGGATGCAAAATGAGAAGTGGCCGTCAACAGCGTTATCTGGAGAAGAAGCTGTGGACCAGTGGTGTATGTAAAGGAGTAGTTATTAGTTTGCTAGGATATGAGTGACTTACCAAATGAAGTGATGTAGTGTTAGCGTGAGAATGATTATGCTGATAAATAGGTTAAGCCGCCAAACCCAGTGTGAATTCAATGTTTCTAGAAGTGTGTGCAGACTCAGACTGAGCTACGTGCTTATGCTATTAATACATAGTGCTGCACCTTCTCTCCTGAGAAACTAGAGGCCTGAGTGCATACAAAACATTACAGTATGGAGCACTATCACAATGCTGGTCAGGTTGGGTTGGGGTGGGGTGTGTGGACCTGGTCTTTCTAGTCTGTCTATTCCCTTCTGTTGCCCCCTCTGTTCCTCACCCACCCACCCCACTCTGCTGCCTGCGTAGTGGAAGTTCACAGTGAATTTTTAGGGTAAGTCTACACTGCAATTAAAAACCCGCTGCTGGCCCATGCTAGCTAACTTGGGCTAAGGGGCTTGTGCTAAGGGGGTTGTTTAAATGCATTGTAGACTTTCAGCACAGGCTTTAGGACCCTGGGAGGGTGAGGGTCCCAGAGCTGGGGCTGCAGCCCGAGCCCGAAACGTCTACATCACAATTAAACAGCCCCTTAGCCCAAGCCCTGCAATCACGAGTTAGCTGGCACGGGCCAGCCGTGGGTGTCTAATTGCAATGTAGACATACCCTAATAAGGGGCCTGATCTAATTAAATTCCCAGTGCTTTACATGAGGAGTCTAGTGAATGATCACCAATGGGATCTGCACTACTAGCTCTTTCACCATCATATTTTAAATATAACATACAAATTTCATCACCTATTTTACGTGCACGTTTACTTTCCTGTGTGGATCTTTTGGCACTTCACCTCCTTTGGCTTGACTCCACTCATCCCCCATCCACATTTGAATCCTAAGAGGAAACAGGATCCAGGGTTTATTTAGCAGGGAAGTCTCAGAATTTAGCCTTCATGAAGACTAGTCTTCCAGTTAACCAGTTTATTCTGTGCCTATTAAAATGTAAATCCTATTTTAGCATTTAAATCCACCACCTTAAGGGGTATTCATTGATCCGCCAGTAGTAACTATCCTTTCTTATATCCAAATTGAATTTTCTGGCCAGGATAGCTGTATCGGAGTTCTCTTCAAAGCTCTGTTGAGCACTGTTCTGTAAATCATCTAGAAAGGGCATAATCACTTCTATAGCGTAGTGAATTGAAAATGTTGCCTCTGTAATGTTATTAATTCAAGTAAGAAACAACAGACTTCACTGGGAATTAACTCAAGCTTCCTTCGCATTACAAATAACTAAAACTAAGCTACGTCTTTCATGTCATTTCATTTTGGATAGTTTTGTTTTAAATTGAAGAACAAATGAAAGAAGAGTACACATTTGTGTTAACTTTATGCCTGCTATTTTGGTACTCAGCGCTAGAGGGCACTAGAGTAAATACTTTTTGAAACCAGTTTAATTACAGCACTGCTTTAATTTTCACATCCAACAATTAACTGCTGGAAGAAATTTGCTTAGAGTGGGTGTGTCAATTTTTTCCATTTTATTAGCTTTTTAAATGTAAGAAAGAGAAAATATCAGTGCACATGTAATTCCAAAAAGACAATTATTAGAGATAGTAGATCTGGGCAAATATTGCAAACCATTTTCTATGGTTTTATTTTTAATTTTTAAACAAATTTGCTTCAGCTATCTTCCACCATATTTTGTGTTTACCTTTGCAGAAATTTATTCAGCTATGTTTTATTAACACAGATGTTTGCTGAAAGTGAATGGAAAGCTTGTTGACTCTACTACTACTAGAAGGTGAATTTTAAATGCATTCTCTGAAAGTACCCCCTCAAAAATATGCTTGTGATGAGTACAAAATTTATCCAATAAGGAAATGGGAAAAATTACTATAGGATTTAAGGAGCCAATCACAACTAAGAACAGAGATTGAATTTCAAAAAGCAAGCTATAGAATAAATTACTTCTATAAAGGATTTTACCAAATAATTTTGAATAATAAAAAAATTTGAGAAAACCATGATCTGTTCACAGAGGTATCACAAACATTACAAGAGGCGAAATTTGCATAAAAATTATTTGTTATGAATTATTCATTCATTTCTAATAAATTAAAAATGCAAATATTAGTGTTGTCATCTCTCAGTTTAATTTCAAATCTTGTGATTTTAGTGTTTCTCTCAAAGGGCCAGCTCCACGAGTCAAGTGCTGACATGAGAAATTCAGCTTTTCATTTTTTTAAAAAGTGAGTTGATAGCCTTTGTGGTAGCTTGGAAACTTGACCCAAGTGCACTCTAAAGGGTTAGAAGTCAGAAGACAAATACAATGAATGTTTTTTTAATCTTATGATTTAAAACTAATTTCATGATATTTTGAGGCCTGACTCATGATTTTTTAATTCGTAGGCTGGCAATATGGAAATCTAAGATAAAATATATGTAGTCTTTTGTATCCTTCCCACAAATAACTACTAGTTTAGGAAAAAAGGTTACAGAGATGCTGACTTCATTGTCATGCAGTTTTCACTAAAACAAGTCCATGTATTATAATAATTTGTGTAATGGTCTTACATGGCCATGAGCTTTCCAATTGTCTGGATATCCCATCTCTTAAATAATATTTATGAAGATTTATGCTTTTCCTGAATCAAGCAGCACGAGTATGCAAATTTTAGCAATAATAACCTCTAGGTCAAGCGTTTCCTTGCAGTTAATGATCAGTTTGGTTGGAGTTGTGGACCCTTGAGTTTTACCTTGGGATTGTAACTCAGCCACTCATTAGCTACTAGAAAATGCTCAACCTTAGCAATATTTCATAAACAGTGTGAAAATATAAATACTTGTCACAGGATGGCTGGCCGCTGTAACTGAAGTAGGTCCCTGTGCCAGAGCAGGTGCTCCCAGTCAGGCTGCATCTGGTCTATAAAGAATCTGAGGGAATCTAAGAGCTGGAAGGGAACAGAACTGGCTGCGAGAAAGAGAGTGAGACAGGAAGCTGCAGGAAGCTGTAATAAACAATGGGTAAAAAATGTTCTTACAATTATGCAAAATAAGTGTGTTCTTGCAAAGGGAAAGCAATTTTTAAACATACAGGGTCAAATCCTTCAGGCCTCAATTCAGCAAGGTACTTAAATCCATGCACAACTTTAAGTACATGAGCAGGTCCACTGAAACACAAGCTTAAAGATGTTGTGCATGTACTTAAATACCTTGCTGAATCAGGGCTCAGTCCTTACTCAGGCACAATTCCCATTGTGCAACATATTTAAGACTGATCGTTAGACTGCATTTGTAGTTCATTTAGTTACAATACAATATCGCAATGTTTAGAGCTGCCTAATAATTACTAGAATCCTATACAAATAAATGAGCATAAGAAAGATATATTACTCATATTACGGTAAATCAGACGATAAAAAAAATCATAGAAACTATTATTGAGGTGAAATTAAACTTAATAGTCTAACTTTAGGTCTGTTATTTTGGTTCTTTTGTGGTGGATCTCTGCTCCAGTTGTGCCAACCTGTAGCACAGACAATAAAGCTTACAATTTCCTACTTCAGAAATATAGGCCTTTACCAATTGAAGTAATGGAGAAATATAGCTGTCATTAGTAGTAGCAGCTGAAATGTAGAATCTTAGTCTTTCTGCTACAAGATGGTCACAAGCTTGAGACAGTCTGTCATTCCATTTGAAATAGTAGTGATGCACCTACAGGCACCAGCCAATATGTAGGCAAAACCAATTATTAGTACAGTGGCTATACAAAATATATTGCTCCACAGATTCTTAAAAATATCACTACATTCCTGTGTGTTCCACCTATGTACAGTAGGCAAGTGCTCCTGCATTATGAAAGCATCCTTTGAACAAGAACAAACTATAGATGTTTAGTAGCGATTGGACATCTAACATAGTGAATACCGGTGAAAATGAGGTAGGATCAGAGGCTAAAATAGGGAAAGAACAAGTTAAAAATTACTTAGATGTCTTCAAGTCACCAGGGCCTAATGAAATACTCCCTAGAATACTCAAGGAGCTGACTGAGAAGATAGCTGAGCCATTACCGATTATTTTTGAAATGTCATGGAAGATGGGAGAGATTCTATAGGACTGGAAAAGGGCAAAGATAGTGCCAATCTATGAAAAGGGGAAAAAGGACAACCCGGGGAATTGCAGACCAGTCATCTTTACTTTAGTACCTGGAAAGATAATGGAGCAAATAATTAAGCAATCAAGTTGCAAACACCTAGAAGATAATAAGGTGATAAGTAACAGTCAGCATGGATTTGTCAAGAACAAATCACGTCATTATAGCTTTCTTTGACAGGGCAACAAGCCTTGGGGATGGGGGGAAGTGGTAGATGTGGTATATCTTGATTTAACTAAGCTTTTGATACTGTCTCACATGACCTTCTCACAAACAAACTAGGAAAATACAATCTAGATGGAGCTACTATAAGATGCGGGCATAAGTGGTTGGAAAACATTCCCAGAGAATAGTTATCAGTGATTCACAGTCAAGCTGGAAGGGCATATCAAGTAGGTTCCCACAGGGATCAGTTCTGGTTCTGGTTCTAGTCAATATCTTCATCAGTGATTTAGATAATGGCATAGAGAGTACACTTCTAAAGTTTGCGGATGATACCAAGCTGGGAGGGGCTGCAAGTGCTTTGGAGGATAGGATTAAAATTCATAATGATCTGGAAAAACTGGAGAAATGATCATTGTAAAATTAACAAAGTTGCGGTTCAGTAACAGATCGACTGTTGGCCTCCCTTGCCTTGTGGCGTGCCTGCTGCAGTTCCTTTGCTTTCATGCAGTATTGCTGCTGATCCCTGTTGTACCCCTTCGCCTGCATCCCCATGCAATCTGCTCATAGATTGTCCACATTTCTACATCTGCGCCATAGCTCTGCCTGCACAGCCTCTTTTCCCTACAGGCCCAGAAGATCAAATACCTCTTGTCTGCTATAGGCAGGAGCATGTCGGAAGCGTGTAGCCAGCATGGTCGGTTGGGTAGGTGCACGCAAGGGAGCGCTTCTGTGTATGCTTACCAAGCTGGGCAGTCAGGAAAATGCATTTTAAAAATACGCAGGTTTTTAAAGGGGGGAGGGAGGGCTGGCTCAATGGCTTCGAGTCTCTGATCCCTGGGTAGTGGAGTTGACAGTTGTGACTAGAACGGTCATTGTTAGGCATTGTGGCAGAGCTGCTGGAGAACTGTTAGGGTTGACATAGGTAATGCAATGTGTATACTCACACTGTAGGTTGACCAAGGCTCAAGACAATGCTGGGAAGTGATGTTACTGCATTGCCATAATGGGGCCCTTACATCAACCGGAGACAAATGTGAGTGTAGATTCACGCACAACTAGGGTAATGCTAGGTGACTTATGTTGACCCAACTTTGTAGCCTAGACCAGGCCTAAGTCATAGATTTATAGAAAAGTCTTTATTTTCTAATTTCTATTAAGGAGGAAAAATAGAGGAAGGAATAAAACACTGTCATATATAGCCCTTTCCCCTCATAAGTACAGATTAAGGCAAAAAATTTTAAACTTCGGACGTCTGTGTTCAAGTTATTTTCAAATGCAAACACTTCCACATTGTCCTATCCCCCCACTTTTATCATGAACAATATTGTTAGAATGGATAATTTGGCTCACTGTAGGTTTTCAGTACTACACTCGATTTTAGTAAACTGGACCATCTCTAAGAAGCCAATCAATATTCAACGTGAGGTGTAACATATTACATCCTGGCTTCTATGACTGTCAACAAGATTACAACTCTTTAAAGTTATGGAAAGATTATAGTTTAGTTCTTGTTGCTAAACCATTTATCTGCAGTTGTACCTCTTTGATTTTTTAGCTCAAATTTTAGTTTTATACAGCAAATACACAACTTGTCAGTCTACAGTCTAACCAGTAAAAAGCTTTTGTAGGTGACAGGCATAATGATGGATTAGTGTTGTAGTTTTACATGAATTAAAAATAGTAATAATCAAAATTATATTTGGCAGCTGTATAAAAGAAAAAGATCATTATTTTATCAAAAATGATTAAAAACTGCACTTTGTCCTTTTATACTATTAATATGTACTATCAAATAGCAATTTTTTCATTTGCAGTTACATCCTTCACTTTTCTGTTTGAAGCTCAGTGGATTTCTATATATTTTATTATTCCTTATAAACCCACAGTGTCCTTTTATGAGACCCTATATCATAACTACATACTTTTTGATCAACTTTTTTTATCTGCTACAGAGCAAAGGTTATATTTTTGAAATACAATAGATCAGCTGTTCCATTTTTTATTCTTATTCTACAATAATGAATAAGCTTGTTGCACCTTTTCTGTTTTGGCCACTGGAGCTTATTTATTTGCATACCAGACAGGAAAGAGATGAAGGTCGGTTGTGCGGCATCCCATGTTCTGATCTGCATTGCAGATGAGGAAAAGCAGATAATATGCCTGGCATGTTGGCCAAAGTTTTCAAACCTAGGCATCTAAATAATCACTTGATTTCTCAGAGGTGCTGAACAGCCTAAACATCACTTGAAGTCAATATGGATTCTGAATGTTCAACACCTCTGAAAACCTGCCCATTTCTAGGTTTCTAAATATGGATTTTGTTGACTAACTTTATGCATCCAGATATTAAACTGTTACTTATTTATTGCTTATATATATTTCCACTAGTATTTTTAAGTGGATTGGGACAGTTGTAGAAAGAGAGAAGAGCTGTGAATAATTGATAACTTGTACTTTCCAGTTGAGCATTAGTTGTTTGAAAGATAAGAGACCTAGGGTATGTCTGAACTGCAATTAGACACATGTGGCTGGCACATGCCAGTTGACTTGGGCTCGCGGGGCTCAGGCAAAGGGGCTGTTTAATTGCAGTCAGGGCCGGCTTTAACTTTTTTGCTGCCCCAAGCAGCAAAAAAAGCGCCGCCCTGCCAAGCCCCCCCCCCCCCCGGGCGCCGCGCCCCCAGACCCCCCCCCGAGCGCCGCGCCGCGCAGCTCCCCCCGCCGAGTGCTGCGTGCCAGAGCGCCCCTCTCCCCCGCGGAATGCCTCGCCGGTCCGCGCTGCCCCCCGCCACCCCAAGATTGGCCGCCCCTTACCAGGTGCCGCCCCAAGCATGTGCTTGGTTGCCTGGTGCCTGGAGCCGGCCCAGATTGCAGTGTAGATGATCTGTCTCGGGCTGCAGCCCAAGCTCTGGGACCCTCCCACCTCACAGGGTCCTAGAGCCAGGCTCTAAGCGGAGCCCAAATGTCTACACTGCAATTAAACAGCCCCTTATCCTGAGCCCAGCAAGCTGGAGTCAGCTGGCGCAGACCAGCCGTGGGTTTTTAACTGCAGTGTAAAGATACTCCCACTGCCAGATCCTCTGACTTGATACATCCCCTTTGTGCCATTCAGTGGCACAAAGATGTTGTGAAGCTGGTTTAACAGCCTTCCTGGAGATTCTTCCAGTTGGCTTAGCTGGTTTCCTAGCAAATTTCCCTTAGAAGCTAGTTAAGCCAACTTCATAGTCCCTTTATGCCTCTGGAATGGCTATGGGGAATCTCTCTCCAGATGACGAAGGCCTCATGGCCTTTGAAGTGAGCCTGAAGACAGAAGAAGTGGCCATATTACTGCAGACAATCCTTGGCTGGCAGAATGACCTTTGAGGGCTATTGCAGAAGGGCACAATTTACAGCAGTCGGGAGAATGTTCTATGTTCTGAGACAAATTGAGCTAGCCCTGGGCCAGCCCCAGAGTTGTGGGGAGGCTGGGAGCATAAAGATACTGCAAATCAGGAATAAATCCATTTAGCAAAGGGAATTATAGAGAGGTAGAACCAGCATAAGAGCAGAACTGAGCTGCAAACAACCTATATTTAGCAATTACTTGAAACCCAAGTAATCCAATTTGTTTTCTAATTTTCCCATGACTTCTAATGAACCTGGTGAACCAGCCCCAGTTTGGAAACAAAAATGGAAAAATGGAATGTAATCATCTGAGACTTATTCAATAATGTAAACATAACCAAAACAAGTCCAAACACTTAAGTCAAGTATAAGTTAAGTTCAAATTCAAATGTAGGACATTAATAGTAAAGGCTATATAAATACAGTGTAAATCAAAAGGAGTCATTGCCACATGGAAATTACTTTGGTTTCTCCTTCCTTCTGTGATCTGTTGCCTGAAAATAGACTTTTGAATAAAAATATGAAGCATTTTCCAGGAAGCTCTAAAAGTATACCTCTCTTGCAGCGACTGTAGTAGTCATCTTGCTTGTGATGCTGGGAAGCAAACCACAATCAATCAAGTAACATAGGTTGTACTGGCTAACGTCCTAATCTATGGAGTAGTAGAACTATACAGCATAGCTTCCTCAGAGCTTGAAATAAAGACTTATTCTGAAGGATTTATTTCAGTTAAAAAAGATACAAGCATATGTCTGTTTTCTCTGTACTCTTTGTTTTGGTTCCACACAGTCTATAGTATGCATATTCATTTGAAAGTCAAATTTTCCCAGGTCATCACAGGAATTAGTGTTCTAATTTACAAGGGGCAGAAAAAAGACCACATCAGAATGTAGGGACTTGTGCTCTTGAGCACCATATTTCTTCCTTGCTCCTATCTGAGCCAATGAAGCTCAATTACCAAGGTCTGTTTGTTGTAGCATCTGCTCAGCTGCCTGCCTGTTCAGTTGCTTGTCTATTTCTGCACAACGCTGCAGAGAATCGGTTATGGGAACTGCTATTTACAAGCTATCCAGCAAAATCAAGTTTCAAGTGAAGAAAACACAAGCGTCAGGTAGGGACTATGCACCTAAATGAATGCTTGGGACTCTCACAGTTTACCACAAAAGCAAAATACAAGTGTTCTCAATATCACATAATTTTAGAATTTATTGAACTGCTTTTTTCTTCAACTTTCGGCTGTTGAATAAGGCAATTTGAATCTAATGCAGTAGTGAAATGCTAAGTAACAGAAAATGTTAGATTTTGCCTCAGCAATTGACAACACAATTTTTAAAAGATAATATTTGTATATTTAATAAATATTTACACATTTACATTTGCATTTTTAATTTATAACACCAGTGAGATAAGTATAGCTAAAGTTTTCATTATACATATACCTCACTTTTACAATAGTTTTATTTCAGAAGACAGACTTAATATCCTTACTGATTAATTTGAGCAAGTCCTTTTTTTTAAAAAAAGTCAGTGAATGTTTTTGTTAGCAGTACTTGTTAAAGGTTTTGATTTCTTCCAAGGCAACAGACATTTCAGATGCCATCAGAAAAGAATACCAGATTCTAATAAATTTCCAAGCAGAAATCCATTGATAATCTAGCAAAATACCGATTTTAGAAGCACAGATAATTTTTTCTGAAGTTCAGATATTTTGGGAGTGGGAGTAGTAACGGTTTCAGTAAAGGATCATCCAATAAGTAAATTCCCTTTAGTTTGACAATACCTGTACCTCTGTTGTACATTGTACTCTTATCTATGGAATAGTTTTTTAAAAAACTGAACTGCATGGGTAAAATGTTCTAATTGCGTTTCTGTTATAGTAGAGATAATCTTTTCTTTTCCAGTCTCACTCATTAAACTTACATTCTGTCTGTTAAAATCTAGCTTATGACAGAAAGCTTTAATTGGATTTACAGAGATGAAGCTTTTATGTTTTCTGCAATTATGTCTCTAAGAGTCAGGAGGAAGTTATGGGCCTGTCTTATAAATGACATTAAAGTTACACAGATTAAAATGAATTATAAATAAGAAACAAAATAGGATTGAAAGAGAATGTTTCCTAATTTCATTAGTTAATCCTGTCTTAGAATACTATTTAACCAACACACTGTTCCCTAATATGATTTGTCAAAATGATTGTGTATATAATGGGAACAAGCTCTATATACACACACACAAACTACATAAAAACATTATTAAGGTTGCAAAGTCAAGTACTCAAAAGTTAGGAATGCCAGTGCTACCTTAATTTGACCCTCTCTTCCACCTAGTGTATATGCATTATGAGACAGTCTTTAATTACATGATCACATACTGTTTTTCCACCATAGGACCCCTGCCTCAGTCAGTGCACTGAATGGACCATACTCACTATCTGAGCATCTATTTAATGTATTATTTTATTCTTGTTATTCATGAGTGTGTGCTTTAGGACTGATTGACTGAATGGCACTCAGACCCTACTCTGAATAGAGAATTATTAACTTCCTCATGGGCTTTTTTATGGTGCTCATCACTATAGTATCTGAGGTCTTCACAGACATTAATGATTTTGTTTTCACAATGCCCCTGTGCAGTGAGGGGTAGTATCTAATATTACAGATGGGGAACTGAGGCACAAAGTGTTCAAGGTCAAAAGTGTTCATATATTTTGGTTGCACAACTTGAGACACATGGGACTTGATTTTTCAGAGGACTTAGCATTATATAGTGCTTTATATGTTCAAAGCACATCTATTGATTTCAGATGCAGCTCTGAATGCCTAGCACTTCTGGAAATCAGACCCAGGGTTTCAAGTTGTACATCCAGAAAATGAGGAACACACAATTAGTTGATGTTTGGTTGAAGTGCCTTGCCCAATAGGAACTCTGTGGCAGAGGTATGGATAGAATCTAATTCTCCAGGGCATCATTCGGCTGCCCTAACCATGAACTATCCTTCCTCTTCCTTTAGTCTCCTGCCTTATTGATTACACACCCTGCCAAATGAAAACACAAATTCCATCATGTAGACACCCACATGGGTCATCAGCAGGGTTTGAACTTTCAGATCTACTACATAGACCTCTTGCCAGTTGATCTAATGGAGTAACTGATAGCAGTAGAAAGGGACAAGACACACAAATTTTGCTAGTGAGCTTCACAGATATTTGCCGATAGCTGAGGAATGATGAGACTCAGAAATGTCCTTCCCTGATCCCAGTCTCTTTTCCCAACCAGTCTTCCATCACCACCACCTTAGCTCCCAGTCTCACCCCCAGACTCCTTGCCCCAGTATATCCCCTCTAAATTATCATCTCAATCTCTCCATTTCCCCCCAGAAACCTGGTCCCACTCCCAATCTTCTTGTTTAGACTCTTCATGCCAGTGTTCCCTATCCCAAGGCTCCTTGTTCCAGTCTCCTTGCTAATCCGGTCCCAGTCTCTCCGCCCCCACCTAACTCCTTATTTAATGATGATACGGCCCACAACAAATGGGGCAGTTTCAGGGAAAGTCCTGCTTGGTCCCTGTAGCCCTAAGCTGGACCATGCTCATTGCAGATGGAATCTTTGGAGAATTTAGCTGCCTAACTCTAACAAGTCTTTACTAAACACGTGAACTGAGATTTTTCAAAGGCTTATAACTTTGCCAAATTTGGATTTTTATTCGCATGAACATGAAAAGGCACAACCCTGTCACCAGAGCTAAGCCCCTACCAAATTTCAAATCTTTGCTCTAAAGGATAGAAATACTAAAGTTTTCAACTAAATGTTTATAAGTTGTTGTTTTGTTTTGTTTTTTTAACATTCCTAACCTCATGCTCAGAAATGGCTGAACCATTTTAGCTGAAACTTTTTGAAAAAACTCAACTTGAAGCAGACAACCCAGCATGAAAAAATTCAGTCTGAATGGTTAAAGTTTGGGAAAACTATAAGCAACTTAAAACAAGGTCTTAAAATGGAAAATGTTGTGAAAACTTAACTATAGTTGGCACTACCAGCTCTGCCGGTTTTTGATTATCTCCGACAATATGAAAACAGCAAAGCTAGCAATGTTTCTGAGCAAGCCAGCAGTTGCTTTAAAAACGGCATAAAATAAATATTTACAGGTTTGAGAGTAGAAAATTGAAACCTGATGAGCCTTTTGTCAAAATAGAATTATGTTCTACGTACCTATTATTATTGATTTAAATATCTGTGGTCATCACAGCTGATCTTTGTGAGCCAGGAAGTGAGGTTTATACATCACTACTGAATGCAGGTTTCTGATGGTAATACTTTACCACACAGAGTACCTGTGACTTGATGTGTGTTTGTTATCCAGCTGTCAGTGTGCATTAATTTATTCCTAAAGGGCACTGAAGCTGGGGTCATCTACAACCTTTTATCTGAACTTTTGATCTGAAAAATGCTAAGTGTTGTTATGTCCATTTAACAGACTGGTAAATTGAGTTTAAGTGACTTGTCCAAGATCATACAGCAAATCAGTGGCAATGCCAGGAAAAAAATTCAGGAAACTTGACAAAATCCCCTGTTCTGCTTTGGACAATATTTTCTCTCTGGTAATTAAATGATAATAGTTAATAATACCTAGCATATACCATTTGTAGACCTCAATTCTCTCTAGAAAAGTGCGTTTTCATTTGGCAGGGTGTGTACTATTATTAGCCACATTTTACAGATGGGGAAACTGAAACTCAAAGAAGTTAATTAATTTGCCTGACGTCACACAGGAAATCAGTGTCGAGAGATCTGGTTTCTGTTGCTGATTCTAACCCCCAGTTCCATCTCCCATCTACAAGACCACGCTGCCTCTCACAGGTATACTAGATAGTTCATGAAATTCATAAGTTGTCTAAACATAAACTGTTTAAACAGCTTAGGAATTTCACTTTGTAGCTTACTTTGTGGGAGGGATTTTAAAAAAATTATAGCATACATTACATTAAACACGTGCTATTTTGGAAAGAGACCTATTTGCATTCAGACTCTAATTTGCATTAAAATGATTTATGTTACTCTCAAAGCAACATCAAGTTCTTCTCTAAATGTCTTTTCTTTATATATATGTTTCAGATTGCAGATATACATGTCACTCTCACTGCCGAGATCTGGTGCATCTGGACTGTCAGCAGAATGGAAAATTAATGGAATGCATCTCCATATATGACGAGTTGGATCAAACCAACAACGGTCAGGTAATATGTTTTGCATTTGCAGAAGTACTACTATCCAACTGTCAGTTACATAATAAAGAACCTTCTTCCTGTTCCACCCATCTATTCAAGATCAAAATGTACTTCTACTGGTAATTCAGTAGCGGTACCAGAAGTTTGTGCTGCTGGAGGTATTATATTCTGGATAAGAAAGAAGGCCAAGGGCTTGACCGTTTGTGATAAAGATCCTGCTCAAGTTTTGTTGCGAGAGAGTAAGGGTTTTAATCCTTCTGTTGTGATCAAATTCCAATTTGGGTAATTTCATATTTGCTTACGTAGATACTTCTCAAGTTTTAAATAGACACAATGTGCTTTTTCCTTTCTTTTCCTTAACTATTGTGTTATGTCACTGCTTGCTTTCCACCCCTGAGGAGGGCCTCATATCAATGTTTTTGGTTTTACTTGTGGTATACTTCAAAACAGTACAAACAGAGGAGTTTTTCTTCTCACCTGAAAAGGCAAGGAGTTTACACCCTATGACTAATACACTCTTCTGCATGGGTGCACACACTCACTGTCAGTCAGCTCTATAGCTAGGGCAGATAGCGCCACCTATTATTAAGGTTACCCAACACTTCCCATGATAAGACCCTATTTTCAATTGTTTATAGCTTTCCCAAACTTTAATATTTGGGCTGAAATTTTCCATGCCAGGGCATTGCCTCAGTTTAAATTAGTCTTTTATTTTTTTTTTATTTCAGCCAAAACAGTCCAGCTGTTTCCAAAAACAAGGCTAGGGGAAAATACATTGTTTTGCCCATGTTACATTCTGATGACTTTTTAAAAAAACTCTAGTGCCCCCAAGCTTTGGGAAAGAGACTTGCAATTTGGCAGGGAGTAGCCTTTGTGTCAGGGATGTGCCTTTTGCCATCCCCATGAAAATCGACCCAAATTTGGCCAAGTTATAAACCAAATGGCATAAGCTTTGAAAAATGGCAGTTCATACATGCTTAGTAGAGGCTTCTTAGATTTTGGAAGCTAAATGCCCTAAATAGTCCATCCTCCAGGGCTGGCTCCAGGCACCAGCCTTCCAAGCAGGTGCTTGGGGCAGCAGTCTGCAAGGGGCGGCAGTCCGTGTGTTTTTGCCCCCAAGCAGCGCGCCAAATTGCCGCCACGGACAGCGGGGGCAGTCCGTGCGCCGTTAGGGTGGCACACGTGTTTCCGCGGCGGCGGCAATTCCGCGGCAGCTTCTATGTTCAGCTGCCCGCGGCGGCAATTTGGCGGCAGCTTCAGCCGGAAGACAGAAGCTGCCGCCAAATTGCCGCAGCGGGCAGCTGAACATAGAAGCTGCCGCGGAATTGCCGCCGCCGC
>NC_048298.1:60357010-60382838 GCF_013100865.1 Trachemys scripta elegans
GATAAATTGGAGAACGGGGCTATAGAGAACAAAATGAAATTCAACAAAGACAAATGGAAGATGCTACACTTAGGGAAGGAAAACCAAATGCACAAGTATCTTGGCAGCAGCCCTGCTGAGAAGGATCTGGGAGTTGTGGTGGATCAAAACCTCAACATGAGTCAGCAATGGGATCCTCTTGCAAAAAAAGCAAATGCAATTTTAGGTTGCATGAACAGAGGCATCGTATGGAAGCAGGGCCGCCCGGGGGAGGGGGGGCAAGTGGGGCAATTTGCCCCAGGCCCCACAGGGGCCCCCACAAGAATGTAGTATTCTATGGTATTGCAACTTTTTTTTATTGAAGGGGCCCCCAAAATTGCTTTGCCCCAGGCCCCCTGAATCCTCTGGGCAGCCCTGGGCCACTGCTGCTAACTCGGGGCTCTGGCATCAGGGCTCTGGCAGCGATTTAAAGGGCCTAGGGCTCTGGCCGCTGCTGGGAGCCCCGGGCCCTTTAAGTTGCCGCCGGAGCCTTGCGGCTCCCGCCCACCGCCGCTATCCCAGGTCTCTGGCAGCGGGCCTCTGGCAGCAATTTAAAGGGCCCGGGGCTCTAGGCCCTTTTAAATTGCTGGCCTAGGGAAGCTGCCCCCTGCTGGTACAGTCGCCTGTATACTGGCTCTTGCCGGTACACTGTACCGTACCGTACCGTACCGGCTTATTTTCATCTCTAGGCTTAGTCCTACTAGCTACATCAAGGTCAGAACTACTTGTGCCTTCTCTCCATTCAATTTTATATTGAGTTAGTGATCCCAATATCAAAACACACCATTTTTGCAGTGAACACATAGCCTTAAACTGAAATAAGAGCAGCCATGCTGGAGTTTGCACTGGTTTAACTAAATCAGTTTAAATTCACCCATTCAGTTAAACCAGGGCAACTTTTACATGTAGACAGCCCCCATGATTATTATATTGCCTTACATTTGATGCCATCAAAGAATGAATCAAAAACAGCAATATATTGACAAGGCAACACATGCAGGGTTAGGATTACTGCAAGGCCCAGGGTTACAGTTAGGCAAATATTCAAAAAAACATGAGACAGACAAATCAAGACCATAGGCTCTTCTATAGGCTGTCGCTTAATAAATTGATGATCTTACCTCTCCATCCCCTGTTGTCTTATCCTCTTGCACCGCTTTTATACCAGTGTAATTCCTTTGACTAGCAGTGGAATTAGACTGGGGGCCAGAGCCCAAAGTCCTGCAGCCACATCCCAGGGCCCAAGCCTGAAGCCCTGTGGGCTGGGGATGGAGCATACAGCCGAAGCCCGGGCCAGAGAAGGTGGTGGGGGCCAGGAGTGACGGGGAAGAAGGGTGGTGACTGGGGCCCTGTGGCTGGGGGACAGAGCCTGCCACTGTGCAGCCAAAGCCCAGGGTGGCAACGGGCGCTAGGGAAAATTGGAAGAGGGGGGTGTGAGCTCGGGGCCAACACCCGCCGCCACACGGCTGGGGGCCCGAGCCCGAAGCCCTGTGGCTGGATCCCAGGGCCCGAGCCTGAAGCCCTGTGGCCAAATCCTGGGTCCCAAAGCCCTGCAGCCAGGGGATGGAGCACACGGCTGAAGCCCAGTGCCAGAAGAGGTAGCAGGGATCAGGGACTATGGAGGGGGGGGAGAGAAGAGATGAGTCCGTGGCCGGAGAAGGCAGCAGGGGCCAGGGATAATCTGAATACAATATATATTTAATGTAAAATACCATCTGTGCTTTTCTGTGGCATAATTTTTTTTGCTAACTCAAAGTTGTTAATTTGCCTGTAAAATGCAACTGTAGAGCTAACAGCGCCTACATCATATTTAAACACTTCTTATGGAAACAATATAGGTTTGTGAAATTCTGTAAGTGGGAGTTGGTGCCTTGTAATTTGAGAAAAAAAAACTGTTGCAGGACTTGCTGCAGTGAAGAGTTTAAGCAGAAACGATTCTATAAAACTTGGCTGTATATATTTGTGCAAATTATATAATATTATACATGCACACACAACCAGGGGTAGCCATACTTTTGCCTGAGGAAAGGGAACACTGCAACTTGCTAAGAGATGCAGTTATGATAATTGGCATTATGTGGATTAGATTGCAGTTTTATTATTATTTCTTGTCTTTAATAGTGCAAACAAGGACAGCAGTGGTTGGGGCAGCACTGGAGACATTTTTTTGTTGGGATGTGTTCAGACAAGTGGGTTTTGGTTGCCTGGAGAAAGAATTGTGGTGAAAGCTCGAAGGCTGATTTTACTGTTATATGATTGAATGTCTTTTTATATCTGTCAGACGCCCAATTGTTTGGCGATAGGCAACAAAATAAATGTCTCAGTATGATAAATAATTAAGTGTCTCACTGATGTGAAGGTAAATAATGAGACTCAAAACATACACCCCCAGGCAGAGAGCTAATACTACCCAAAAAATGAATGGGTGCTGGCTGGGGAATTTGTGTGTGCAGGGCAACAGGCAGTTGTGCTAATTCAGTGCATCCGTGCAGTCGCCTGCACCAGCTCAGCTCCTATGGAATTCCAGCTGTGACTTCACGCTGCTTTCCCCTTGCAGAAAGCTCCATGTGAGGCTGGTGATCTTTTAAATGGGTGAGAATTCAAAATGTAATGAGTGAGAGAGTAAATGCCTCATTGGACACAATTTCTAGAACTCTTCATTGCAAGAGTGAGGGCCTTGCTATACAGAGAAATTGACCAGAACAGCTATTTTGGAAGAGCTTCCCGGAGGGACACACTGTTCCAAAATAAAAGAGATTTTTTTAAAATTCTAGAATAATTACTCTACTTTGGAAGTGCACCAATTACTCTGGAATAAAAGTGACTTTTATTCTGGAATAGTGTGTGTCCATCTGGGGAGAATATTCCAGAGCTACTCTGGAATAGCAATGTCAGACAATTCCCTGTGAAGACAAGCCCTGAAGTATTAAAAAGGTAGCAAGTAGAACTGGTCAAAAGAATTATCAAGATTTTTAGTGAAAATTTCATCTTTTTTTAAATTTAAATTGAATGTACTTGAAATTTTATTCATTTATTTTTTACCAGCTCTACTGTCAGTGTTCGTCTATTGACCTATCCTATTTGCAGCTGTTGGAACCTGCAGGGAGAGATAGTCACTGCTGACTATTGACTCAGTGCGGCAGGGGCCAGAACGAAAGCCCTTTGAGGTCAATGGGATTCTTCTGTGGGCTTTGGATCAAGCCCTAGGTGTGGCCCGGTAACGCCACTCTGGTTATAAGAAAGGTGAGGAATGGCTTTTTTTTATCTTAGCCTAGCAAAGCTATGGAAAAACAAATAACCACATAAGGATATAAACGCATGTATTTGTGTAATAAAAATGTGTATTAATTAGTACAATTTCTGTACAATTCTATTATTTAGGTAGTATCAATGCCCTAGCTATTAATGGCACATCTATTGGAAGCTGTATTGTCACTAGAGATGTGTCTTTTAAAAGCTATGGCAATGATGTCATGTTGTTTGAACTTTTTGGGTGTAGCCACTGAGTTTACCCAATGTAAATAAGTTGCAGACTCTCCCGGGAGAAAACATACAACCAGATTCTGAACTCATCAGGAACAAGCTCATCACTTCATGGGCTTGAGGGTCATAATTACCTTATATGATGTAATGTTTTGGTCTTGATTTTCATTCTGTCTCTTGTATACCTCCATTGCTTGATGTAGGTTCAACTCAAGTAGGGACTTTTCATCTCTTAATTCTTGTGACTACGATCTTCCACTGCCCTACAAGTTCCTTGCAGCATTTGGGGCTACAGAAGCTGTCATAAGACAAAAGGCTGCTACTTTAAAAAGCAGCGTGACAGCAATGCTAAGGAATATCTTCCTGCAAGCATCACTGTTCTGAATTTTTTGTTTTTTAATGCCAGCCAGAATTTAAAAACTGATATGATGGTTCACAGATGCCATTATTTGGATTCTCTAGTTTTCATTTATCATGTGGATGTTATATCCATTCCATCAAACAAAATCCAGCACCCTCACCTAACCTTCTTCATCATCTACATATTCATACTATGGCTATGATATCTTTAATCAGATCTTTCATCCCAGAAGTGCGTTCTGGGTTTGGAGGACTTTTCACACTGGTCCTTTTATTTATTAAGCCACGTTATCTACATATTGTTTGATATGCTGACCAGAAAATGAATTCAGGAATAGTCGGCCAGAACAAAAGGGGGAAATTGCGCTGTTGGAAGCTTGTACTCAGTGTGATACATCCACCAAGTAAATGAAATTAATTGGCTTGCAATCTCCCCCTTACTAAAGGTATTTCCCATAGGTATCACTACAAACATTTCAAATATAACTCCCCAGTTATTCCTCAACTGGCCCATACTGGGCAGACTTTATCTTCCTATTGTGTGCGTGTATGGTGGGGTGCAGCTACCTCCACAGCACTATCCTGTTCTGACATGGACAGGCCCTCCATAGTGCCAGGAGTTAGTAGAGGGATGGAGCAAGGTGGGGTCATGAAGGGAGGAGATATCGGAATGGGGATGCACATTGCTCTGCTCTTAAGACTTATGGAGAATCTGGAGGAAAATATGTGCATTCTAAGTCTGTATCAGGTTCTCTGTGAACCTTCTCTGCTCTGTAAATCTCTCTTAAGGGTGAGTTCTGGGGCAGCTGCTGGCTTGGGAGTCCCTGAAGCCATGCTGCTTGACAGCCAGAGAGTGCCCCAGGAAGAGTGCAGAAGTACTGGGCCTTTGTGTGTCTCCCTCCTGTGGATACTTCAGGAGGCTGCACGACAGGAGGCAAAAACAGCCTAACCCTCCCTTCCGTTTGTTGGGAGAACTTTAATGAGAGGACCCCACAAACCCTTCCAGAACATCACTAGTAGCCCTATAAGCTAGTGAAGCACTGCAGGAGGGAAGAGCTGTGATGTCTGACCCTGTAGAGAGGCATTACACTTGTTTTAAGCTATATTGCCTGCAGAAGTGCTGAAGTGAGTATGGTAAGCAGAAGTACTTGCTACACCTTTGAAAAGGTGAAACTACCCTGCCTAGTTTACGTCATGATAAAAACATAGTGGAGACAAGCCACTTTAGATAGGTGCTAAAAAGGTGTGGACATGGCAGCATGGGTAGTGGGTAATGTAAACCCATCACTTGCAGTCAAATGATTGATTACTTCTGAGTTGGGGTTGGGAGGAGAGGACTCTTGTGTTACCCCTATTCCACCTCCCAGAATGTGGGTTTCAGCACCACTCCTCCACAAAGTATTCTCATCAACTCTTTCTACTTGCCACCCTGATCATCATCTTTCTTTATAGGATTCCTCTGCCTACAAATATAACTAATCAGAAAGATCATCTGATTATTAAGAAGCAATTTGTTGGAAGTGGAATGATGTAGGGATTAGAGCATGATACTAGGAGTTGGGAGACCAGGCTTGTAAGCCTAGTTCTACCACTGATTTACTATGTGGCCTTCAGGAAGTCACTTAGGCCACAATTTTCTGAAGCACCCATTAATTTTGAGTGGCTCCAGTTTTTGGGTGCCCAACCTGAGACAACTTGGGTCTGATTCCCCTTCCCCCTCCCCGAGTCCTGCTTCAACATGTCTCAGGTTAAGCACACAAAATTAGCAGACATTTAAAAAATGGTGGCATTTACCTCTGTTTGTTTCCTATATAGAAAGTGGGGATACCAATATTTACTATCTACCTACCTCACAGTAATATTGTGAAGATTATTCTTTATAAAGAATTTGGTACAATTTTCATAGTATGTTTAATACTATAGATGTACAATACTATAAAATGGTTAGTAGTGAGTATTATATTCTGAAATTTATTTCTTAATCTCTATACCATAAGTATGCTTTTACTGTATTGGAAATCTAGATATGCTTAAGATTCACTCAAGAACTGCTGTAGAATGATTTATCTTGGAAGAGGCTTTGATTGTATCTGTTAAAGAAACATTTATTTTGGGGGAGGGAATTCTTGAACCTAAGGTATTACAAATTAGGGCAATTTCCAAGGAGTATCAATTCTGGGGCCAGTCTTTGACCATGTCCTTTGTGAGTGGTGATATTGCAATAGCTAATTATGTCTGAGGTTAGGATCAGCAGAAGTAATTCTCTGGAAGACACAAAAGTGAATTAGAAGCACCTGAAACTCATGCTTCAAACTGAGCGTATAGGTACACTAGACTTTGCACATGTCACTAAGTGAGGTCGAAACCCTGACTCCATTGATGCCTATGGCAAAACTCCCATTGATGTCAGTAGGTTCAGCATTTCACCTGGAGACAGTCGGCATTTATTAATTATAATTTGACTTTTAATGCTCCTCTGTCAATAACTTCATTGCCTCTTTAAACTGTGCTTGCCTGCTGCAGATTAGCATATTTTAGTTCCAGAGCACTCATGGGCTGAGGGGAAGGAACCTGTTCCCTCCCTCCTCAGCCAGAAGGCTGTTTGGTTGACCCAAGACCTCTTATGTCAGGAATGTAAGCCTGCACCTCACCCTTCCCAAAACCTTTGTAACTTTAAGAATAACTGACATCTACCCATTACACATTGTGCTACAGCAGCATTTCACAATGAGGTCCATTAGGCTATGTTATAGCAAAAGCTGCAAAAGTAATATTTCCTGGTCATTCTACACTCTTCCGTGCACTTTCATTTCTTTTAAGGCACCTGTGTTTTTTGGCTACAATAAGGAAAGGAAAAAAAAAAAAAAAAGCTAAATTTTGCCAACTCCCTTCTAGTTTTGGCAGTTTCACTCTAGTTACTTCCAGGAATTATCTCCCTGTCGCAGATAGGCTGTCAGTGCCAGATTTGGGAAAACCCTCCTTCTTTCTTGTTTTGATTAGGAAATGGATTCTTTTCAAAAGCATTCCCCTCCCCCACTCTCCCACATTTTCACCATGGTGATTCGGTGATGGCTGCTTCCAAAATGCAAAGTGTGCTGAAAATAAATCTGATAAGTGCCCTACAGAATCTGCTGCCAAGGATGCTATAGACAGTTCAATATTTGCTCCACTCCCATCTGTCTGTTTAACTTTGGCAGAGTCTGATACCTGGTGGCTCATGCATTTGCAGTCTCTTGTCAGTGTTACTGACAAGAGGATGTGGCTCTTAGAATGTTACACATGAAGAATTAAACCAAAGAATACACAGCCATTGGCTCCTGAAACTATTTTAAAGGGACCCTGTAAAGATGTTTTTTAGGCAGATGATGTTGTAAATACACCACACCCCCAACAAGAAGATGAAGTGAATACATTTCCCAAGAATGATGGAAAAGTACCTGCCACATGGATTGTATATGCTGTCGGTCCTGGAGAGGAGGAGCTAGCAGCTTGGCATCTTTGAGAAAGCAGGCCTATGAAGGGATTAGCTAATGCTGGCTCAAGACCATCTTTAGTGACAGGACTACTGAAGAAAACAGGGCCTGAGAATGAGCTGGAGACTTTTCTGGTCACCTTCAAAAGGGTGACTTCAACAGCTGGGGCCATACCTAAGTAAGGAAACTCCCTCCACCTACTGGGTCCTGGATGCAGTTCATCAGGACTACATTGCAAGTGAAGGCAGTTCTTCTAAACCATGTTGTAGCCAGAGGCTGCCCTAAGAACAGGTTCTCGGGCAAGAGAGAAGGCCACATCAGGGACTTGTCCATACTGAATACACACAGAGGGACGCTTTGTGATGAGGACGGAAGTAAGGCCTGGTCCACACTAACCCCCCACTTCGAACTAAGATACGCAACTTCAGCTACGTGAATAAGGTAGCTGAAGTCGAAGTACCTTAGTTCGAACTTACCGTGGGTCCAGACGCGGCAGGCAGGCTCCCCCGTCGACTCCGCGTACTCCTCTCGCGGAGCAGGAGTACCGGCGTCGACGGCGAGCACTTCCGGGATCGATTTATCGCGTCTAGACAAGACGTGATAAATCGATCCCAGAAGATCAATTGCTTACCGCCGGACCCAGAGGTAAGTATAGACGTACCCTAAGACTCCATGTAAGACCTACAGCTCTACTAAAGCTGCAACAAGGTCTAAATATTTTCATTAAAAATTGTGCAGGGTTTTGCTAAGAAGTTCAGTTTTCATGTAAAAACTGAGCTTTCAAGGGGTGACAAATTTTTTAAAGGACTCTTAAGTCCAAACGCAAACAAGATGGCTTTGTGCAAATAGCTGATTTGCAAATGCAGTATCTTTTTTCTTTAGCTACTTCATAGCGGTATTGCAAGGCCAAATTAATGTTTTATGAAATACTTTGAAGGTCTCAAATGGACATGCACATTATAATCATTTATTGATTGCTTCATAGTCCTGGACATACAATTTGCCCCTTTAACATTCCAGGATAGTTGGAACTTAAGTCCAACAACAAGAGAAGAAAAAAACTTTTAAGTCAAAATCATGGGGGTGGAGGTGAGTGGGTTTTGTTTTGTTTTTTGAGGACTGACTCATGATTTTTGAATGCTTGGGATTGGTAATACTACTATCATTAACACATAATGGTAGCCAGCAGGGTAGGGCTCACATTCAGCTTGTACATGGTACTGGTACCTCTCTTAAGTTGCTGTCTTGTTTGCTGGAATCTCACTTACTTTTTTAAAATTAAGCCTTTAGCTCTATGGTTGCAAAGAAGACTTCAAAACTGTGAACCAAGAGTGATGGATGCAGAGATGTCAGCAGAAAGCCTGGTTTTATACTGGCCAGGAGAATGCCAGGAACTGGAGAAGAAAGTATGTTAAAACAAACAGTGTGAAAATGCAGTAGCAAGATTTACCACTGCAAATCTTGCTACTGCAGTGGTACAAGTAGTAAAGAAAATGTCTTTGGCATCTTTGCTCATTAAATTTCATTTTCTGCTATGGCGATGTTTGTCAACCCGAGCACTGTTTTCACAGTGACAAGGTGGGTGAGGTCATCTCTCTTATTGGACCAACTTATGTTGGTGAAAGAGACAAGCTTTCAAACTTCACAGAGCTCTTCTTCAAAGTAACTAACAAAGCCATTAAAAGTGGTTGAAAAAGCTCTTTTCCAGAAGAGGTGTAAACAAGCTAAAATCACTTACTCAAGCAGTTATTAGCACTCTACATTTTGACCTTGAGCCATGTCAATTCACTGTGATTCAAACCATCTGCACTCTAGAACAATTAAAAACCTTCAGACCTCCTATGAGTTTCCTTCCTCTGATTATAACTTATGTGGTGTAGTAAAACACAGAGGTAAACAGCTAGTTAGTGCAGACTTTTGTGCCTATTTAATTTTATAGTGCAATTCACATACAACAATTCCCCTTTTAATGGCAGTTAGCTTTCATCTGGAAAACATAACATTTCAGTATAAAGCAAATGCTATAGTTTATATGGTTTCGAAACAATTTGAGTTAGAAGTGCCTGCTCTCACTCATTCACAGACTTCCAAAAAAATTGTCCTTTGGGGTATACTATTTTCCACACTTGATCTTAGCTGAACAGTGAATTTAAAAAAAAAAGTTTGAGGAAAATCTGTCCACCATTTTGGATATGCAGTGCTGAAATATAAACGGTGTCCACTGTATGTTTAAAAGAGAAAAAGTCCCCCGCCCCCTTGACACAGAACTCAAAAACATTTGAATTCTGAAATGCGCGAATGTAAATAGTTCTTCTTTTGGAGTTTGTCTATGATCACATTTGGATAAAGATTCTTACAAACAATTTGAAAATTCCCTTCTAAGCATGCTCAGTTTGCAACTAAGGTTTTTATTCTTTTTAGCAGAGCCTAAGTCCTAGCCTCCTTTGGGATATCCAATGCTCATGCTCACTTCCTCACCAACTGCTTCCAGGCTGCTGCTGAAATTGTTTTGGTGAGATGTCTACACACATCTCAAGCTCCAAAACAATCAGACAAAACCACTGCTTGGACATCCAGAACTAGAAACTACTGTGGTGTGTAAACATTGAGACCTCTCCACAGAGCTTCCTATAATCTGCAAATTCTGAGATTTTACTTTAAAATACTGTTTCTCTTAATTGCCAATGTACTTGCATATATGATGCTGTTCTGTTACCCCAGCCGTTACCCCAGCCTTAAAGAAAACTATCTCCACCTAAGTTCCCTGTAAGCTGTACAGCCATGCAGCAGCCTATTTAGCACCACTCAGAGAACCCGCCTGGGGACCTGTCGTGGCCTAGGGAGGGGCGCCGCTCCCCTGGCCCCAAATTAGCCCAACCCTGAACCTGCTGCGGCTGGGGTGCCCGGACCTGCGGCGGCCGGGGCACCCCTCCCCCGGCCCGAAGCCAGTCCTGGCCTGGACCTGGAAGGCTGGGGGATGGGCGCCTATCCTGTGTTCCCTGTCCCGGAGCTGCCGTGGCAGGGAGAGGCACCTCTCCCCTCAAGCCCAGGTGCTGCTGCGGGCAGAGAGAGCTGAGGAGGAGTCCTCTCTCCCTGCAGTAGCCCCGGAGCACCCTTCTGCATCCCAAACCCCTCATCCCCAGCCTCACCCCAGAGCCCGCATCCCCAGCCGGAGCCCTCACCCCCTGCACCCAACCTTCAGCCCCAGCCCTGAGCCCCTCATCCCCAGCCCCACCACTGAGCCTGCACCTCCAGCTGGACCCCTCTCACCCTTGCATCCCAACTGTCTGCCCCAGCCCTGAGCCCCCCCGCACACACTCCAAACCCCTCGGTCCCACCCTCACCACATGAATTTTGTTATGTGCACCAAGATGAAGGTGATGCATCACACATCACCTCCATCTTGGTGCACATAACAAAATTCATTCCGCACATCGGTGGGAAAAATTAGAGTCTCCAGCCAACTATAACCAGAGTAAAGTTATACATTCTCTGTTCTCCAACCCATTCCCATCAATGAGGTGTGACCTTCAAAGCATAATACAGATATGGATCATTTAAATATTAACATTAATAAGACCATGCTTTCCTCTTCTGTTTTAAAACACAAGGAAATTATATGTGAAACAAATACAATTTTAAGGGTTTTTTTTTCCCAATTTAAAATTATAGGCAGGCGGGAATGCAATACAAGGCACCTAACTCAGACATGTTGCAAATTCTGTAAATCTAACAGTGTAGAGCTAATAATTTAACTATTAGTTATTCCTTTTAAAAAGCATATGTGAAAACAGTTGTTTAGGTTGCAAAGACATGCAGTAAAAATTAGGAAATGCCAGATTTACAGATGCCAGTGCAACCTTAAATTGACCCCTTGGCTGTACCTATAGACTAAATGAGGCAGGGGCCTTGTGGAAAACAGAATGTGATCATGTAATTAAAAACTGATATTGGCGAGGGCTCCTGACCTATGTAATTTGTGAGAATGTTGGATTTTTCTTGTTCTCTGTTCTTGCTGCAGTGCCTATTGCTGGGGCTGAGTGATGGAAAGTAGAGGAGAATCAGAGCTGTACAAAAGCAGGAAGCCTCCTTTCGTCAGTGCCTGAGCAATGTAATGCCTTTAGCTGTGCTGGACAACTCATTAATGTAAAGACATTTCCCTCCTTTATTCCCTGCTCTTTTCTGCTGTCTAGGGATGAGTCTAGGCTAAGAAAATTAGAGTTCATAATTCCCCACCAATGGAGCTTTGCCAGTGAATACTGTAGACAAGAGTCAAGAGTAAACGGGTAATCTAGTACAAGGGAACTCTTCCAGCAATCTCAGACATTCCTGTCAGCTTTTTAAAAAGATGAACATCATCTGTAGTGTATGAGTAGGTCAAAACTTGCAATTTGGGAATCCCCCTGCCATCAGTTCAAAGCCAGGAAATTGATCTTAAATCCATTAAAATGTGAGTTCAAGACACTGTATGTATCACTCTTTAATTTATTTTAATAATATATTTCCATTTTCTTTCTTTGCTTTTTCCTATCTCCATGTTTCCTTCTATATCTTGATACATCTTTTGTCAGTACTTTCTCTTTCTTCCTAAAACTTTCTCTTTAACATTTTACCTATCTGATTTGTTTTTTCTTTGGCCTAATACTTCCTTTGTGTGTTTTGTTCACTGTATTTACCCCATTTCAACCCTCCTTAGTCCACTCCACTTCTACCCTCATCCTCTTTGGATAGAGGCAGTAGCACTCTCACCATCCAAATGTGGTAGGATGAGAACACTTTTGTATGGTGAGCAGGAGATGGAATAAATTTGTAGATGTTGGCTTCCAAATATGGCGTGAGTTGGTGAGCTCTGGCTAAAGCAAAACTAGAATTAGGATAACATTTTCAAAGGTACCTAAGTCTCATTGAAAGTCCTGAAAATTTTGCCCTTATAGCTGTGCTGTAGAAGTACAGAAAACTATCATTAATTTGTTTTAGCAACTGCTAAACTTAATTTTGTAAATGAACGAACAGACAATGCATCATAAGGAATGCCCTACTCCACCTAGGTACAGGAGGTATTCTCAGTAGAGGATTATCAGGAGGACCTCCACAGGATGACTTTCAACACAACATCACAGAGATACAGAGTTGTTGATGACCAATGTCAGGATAGTGACAACATCATTTCCTTCTGAGGATGCAATTCTATTTTATGAATTGGTTGATAGGATGACCTCAAACTTTTTTTTTAAGATGGTGGTTGAGGGTGAGTGGAAAAGGCTAGACAATGGCTTTCAACAACTGGCTTTTAAAAGTTAGGTCCAATCAAAAGTTATACACCCTTCTCGTGTCACTGTGTTGATCAACAGTTTCCAATACTGGTTATTAAAATAATACTCTAAGTTCCAAGCTGCAGTGTGGATGATCCCTAAAAAGTTTCCACTGCACCTCTAAGCAAGTTTGTAATTAAATAGAAAAAATGACACATCTCAAGGGTAACAAGAGGATCTCTTTTTCTTTGCCTTAGAAATCACACTGCTGACTTGATTGCGTGACTGGAAGGCCCCACCTCTCATTTATTTCCTGGTTTCAAGACAGATGCTGGGTATCAAATTGCAGTTATAGTATATTAGGACTGGCATTTTCCTGGTATTCATAAACATGTAAGCTTCCACAGTTGTGGTGTCTATACTTAAAACAGAAGGTCTGGTTCATTTTTATTGCTCCAGATTCTCTTGCCTACTGTTAACAATTAGGAAAAGTGTAAAAAGCAGAAGAAGTTTTGTTTCTGTTTTAAGTACACATTATTATAGAATACATTTCCTTAAAGTTGTATTTTCACATAGAGCCTCTACCGTTGTTATAGTTTAATCATTATGGAAATTCCTGTGTTTTACTGAAAGTGTGAATCTTGATAAAAGAAGGGAAAATATAGATGGTGTTTCAATGGTATCAGCACTGAACAAAGACTATTGGATGACAACTGATCAGAGGGGCTCAGCAGCATTCAACAACTTTGTGAAAGGAGAGTTTTACTAACTATTGTTATTTATTATTCATTATTATTATTTCAACCATGATATCTGGATACACAAGATATAGCAAACACTATTTAAAGTTACAAGACAGAGATCCAAACATTAAATCAGTCTCTATTACCAATTAATACTATCTGGGATTTCTTAGCATACCTCACAAGAAAAGACAATAAGATACTTTGTGATACAGAACTTAGAGGATATGAATATTTGGCTTTTTTAAGTTTTGAAGAAAAATCAGGATACCCAGCAGCCTTGTAACAGTTTATCAGTGCTCTGTTACCAATTGAATGACTATCAGGTTGATAGAACCTGAACCTGAATCTTTTTCATTTGGCAGGAAGGATTAACTCTCTGTTCAAAGCTTTTCCTATTTTATTAGCAACCCTCTAATTTACAATTCTTCTCAGTATTTCAGAATGTTGATTGCAGACTAGCTGTAATACTATTTACAATGAAATTAGCTTTCAGAATTATATCCTACCGAAATTATTAGCATCCTTATAAAACAATATTTTAGAAATGTGTATGTTGTAATAACATACAGTAGTTACCAGTATCAATCACAGATATTGTATTTATAATCAACATTGCAGGAAACTAATAAATTAATCTTTCCTCAGTCACTTTTTTAATGCAATCAATGACATGCCTCAGAGCGCTCTCTAATTTTGGGGATGAATTTACTTTGATTTCCTCTGATTTTTGCAGCTCATCAATTCCTTCTCTTTTCTTAGCTCAGTGATATCTTGCTGAACATGTGCTTATAAAATACAGTTGGATTTTCCTTCATTAATCTGTGTATTTTTAGCTTTCTAAATGTCAGGAGCAGAATTTTTGGGGAGGTGTTTTATGGTGGAGGGTTTGCTTTTGCTTTTGGGAGTCCTTTCAGTGCCCTACGGTTCTCTCCCTTGTCACCTGCTTTATACCTTTTAGGAGGCATTAACCTGATCCTTCAAAGACTTAAGGACATGCGTAACTTTATGCACAGGAAACTGAGTAGTCCCTATGGGACAGGCTCTGTCCCCACTCTGCCTCCATATGTCACTTGGGCAGAGAATGGAGCAAGCACTAGAAAAAACTGAGAAAGGATTCCTCTGAGACAGGCATGGTATAGAGCCACCAGAAGTGGTCCAATGCTACACCCCCTCACAGGCCCTGGCATAGATATTGTGCAGGAGAGTTGGGGAGGGAGAGGGCCTATAGGACATTGCAATATGGAGATTATGGGCTGTGACATAGCTCTTGGGAGATTGCCAGGGACTGTTTTGGACCTTTGAGCAGCCCAGAATCTAAGGATGCAGCACAGGATCAGACCTATTATCTTCAATGTCAAAGTCATGTACATGCTTAAAACTCTGCAGTCCTTCCGATTGTTTTGTTGTTTAGCTAGAGGCTCAGTCATTCTTAAACGACGTAGGACCTTCTAAGCCTCACCCCATCTTTTACTTCCTTGCTTCCAAGGGCCCAGTACCTTTCCCATACTCCAGCCTTGTGAGCGAGAAAAGACTGGGACTGGTTTATGGAGCTGGGTCTTCTGCCCGGTGGTGCAGAGCACTATTACTAGGCCACCCCAACTGGCCAGTGAGTGTCTGGTAAATTTCCTTTTTGATGAGATTACACACTCTTAAATCATCTGACACAGAAAGCAAGAACAAACACAACACAGTTATTGCTGGAACTGATATAAACTCCACAGTGAATAAACTACTACTTTAATGCAAGCAAACAAAAAATGTTTACATAATGAAGTCACTAGACTCTGAAGAACAGTCCACCTTTATTAAATTAGATATCTGACTTCATGAAATGATGTTTGACAATTCAGAGTCCTTGCCAGGTTAGTCAAAATGTTCATGTTTGTTTTCCTGTTATAAGGAAAATCTCAGCTTTAACTGTGCAGTTCTTATGAAGCTGAACCTGGTGTTGCATTTCAATAAAGTGAACTTTCAAATCCTTGATGCAAGTATAAGGCTGCAGGTTAGCTCTACCTGTAATGGAAAATATTCATCTTGTTCTTTGTGTAAGATACAGCTGTATTATACAAAGTTCATCTTTTCCTGCACTTGCTTTATATTAATGATTATTCATGAGAACATTGTTCCAGAACACTGTATGCCTGTTACTATTTCTGGTTGCAGATGTATTATTTGGTTCACAAACTTTTTAACTTATTTTGACCTTAGAAGGGCAGTAGTTTGAAAACCTCTTTTAAAATTAGATTTCTATAGACACTATGCTTTTATAAAATGATGTTGTTCTCTAGTCCTCTTATGTGGGTATCTGTAGTATTATTTGGATTCAATTCTGTTTATTTTTTAAAATGTGTTCTCCGTTATCTATTATCCTCTTGCCAGTTGCTCAAATGATCACAACAATGGATTGCCAGACTTATTTCTCAGCAGATTTAGTTTTTCTTTCTTTCTGTGACTGATTGACAGCCAATGCATTCTAGAATATGACCCAATCATTATATTATAATTTGCTATTGTTGTTCAAGAGAAAATATATGGTTAGTAAAGACAGTTCATTAAGCAAACAGAAACCAGCAGGAATTTTGGTTGATTACATGGGCTGTGACACTTGTTCCATCTGACTTTGGGAACCACTTGACCATCTAGCACTTCTGCCATAGAAAAATATGCTATGTTTGAACTGAGCTTTTCCTAGATAGATATTCACCCCCTTTGCCTCCTTTCTCTTACATGTATTGCAGCATTTATACAGCTCTATACATCTGTTTCACAAACACTAACTTTATGCTGCATAATGCTTGTAAGTGTTGTTTAAATCTTTGCCATGTTCCTTGACTTCTCACGTCATTATGTTCAGATAACACTTCATTAATTCTGCACAAAAACAAACCTGCCTTCAGCAGAGTTATCAGTAAGTATATCTTCCAACTGTGGATCTTTGTTTTCAGTATGCACTATTACTTTTTTTGGTTAACTAATTGGTAAAGCTTGTCAGGGTAGAGTAAGAAAAAATCTGCCTGGTAGTCTGTGCAGGACCCAATCCAATGCCCAATAAGCAAATGAAAAGCATACCTGGAGGAAGATTTAGGTAAAATGAAATCCATTTGGAAGGGGGCAGAAAGACTTGGAGGAAAAGTGCACTTGAGGTGGGTGGAAGAGGAAGATCGAAGTGTTGGTGCAAGTGTAACTCACAGTTCGGTGTGCCTTCAAAACCTTTTTTTAAAAAAGATCAAATATATGATATAGTTGGGGGAAAATCTGGGATCTCTTGTTTCTTTTGCAGAGTTTTCTGGAGAACAGTCCCACCTAAATGTCTCTGCTTGCGTGGAAATTGAGAGCTTCATGAAATGGATGAGGCCATTTGCAAAGACAGTGGAGAATGATGGAAATGGAAAATTATCAGCCTACTTCTCTGCACTGATCTCTTTTCACTCTTGCCCCAACTGAGCCATTCAAATAACTGCCCCGCTGTGGGTCTCCTACTCCTGCCTCCACACCTTTGCCAATGCTGTAGTTGAAATTCCCAGCTTGATTGCCATCCCTTCATCCGCTCCTTCTTCAGATCTCTCCTTAAATATCACTCCTCCCAAAGGCCTGTATCTCCTAATCATCCCTTCAAGGAGAGAACTTTTAAAAACAACTAAACAAAAGACCCAGCAACACAGTTACTAATTCTTATGCCTAATTGCTTTGTTGGTTGTGGGTTCCCTTATCTCTATTGTTTAGGTGCATCTTGCTTTAGGACTATCCTGGACTAGAATACTCTAGGGCTAGTCAGTAATGGGGAAGGAAGCAACCAATGTGTGTGGATGGACAGTTTGTTGGTACAAGGACCCCAAAACTCCAAGTGAATTGATATTTATATTGTGCCAATAGCATGCCAGACACTTTAAAGACATGTGTGAAGACAGACACCCTACCCCCTATCTGAGAGTTGGTGTATGCACAGACTTGCCCCAGTTTTAATTCACACCTTTTGTTACCACAGTGCCAGTCTGGGGGTGGACATTCTTCTTGGGGAATAACAGTGTTTGATTTTGCTTAAATTGGAAAATTGCTTTAAACTAAATTGAAGTAAAACTGACAAGCTACATAAAAATGGCCATACTGGGTCAGACCAATGGCCCATCTGTATGCTGTCTTTAGACAGTAGCCAATGCCAGATGCTTCAAAGGGAATAAACAGAACAGGGCAATTATGGAGTGGTCCATCCCGTCATCCAGTCCCCCAGCATCTGGCAGTCACAGGCTTTGGATTTGCAGTTTTGTTGTAACCCTGTTGGTTAGAGAGACAGAAACATAAGCCACTTTTATTTCCCAAGAAGAGTATGTGTACACCCAGACTTCGCCTGAAATAACAAGTGGTGGGAGTTAAAATGGTTTTTGTTGCCTGGATGCTAGTTTGAGAGCAGAGCAGAGCAGAGAAGGCCGGGCCTGGTCTCTTGTCTTCGCTCTTCCTGCTGAAGTGCCTGGCTGGCAGCTTATTGGCACAACGTAAGTAATCAACGCACTGAAGTTGGAGGGTTTTGAGCTATCAAACTGGCTCTCCCACAGCGCTGTCTTCTTCCTTCCCCGTTACCGATCCCACTCTCACCCCAGGCGTCCATAGCAAAGGCTTGTGCGAGCGCTGGATGTGGAGTTAGTTGCATAGAAACGAACTGCCCAGCACTGGCTCTGCAGGAGACGGTGCCTCCGCCCAGCTCACCTGCTGTTCGGGGACTAAAGTCCATCCCAGCCCAAGGTGAGCAGGGAGAGGCGCCGAGGGCTTTCGGGCTGTTTGCATTGTACCACCCGCCCCCTCCTGCGAGGCGGGGGCGCTGCCGGCCGTCAGGCCAGTCCCTGCTGCCGGGGGAGGAGGCAGGGGCGAGGGCGGCGCTGTAGCCGGAGCTCCCCTTTGGGCTGCGCTGCCCCGTGTGAACTTGTGCTGCAGGGAGGCTGGGCAGGCGGGAGCCAGCTGCTGCAGCCGCATCAGCTGTTGCTCCCGCGTCCCGGAAGCCTTGGGAGGGAGAGCAGCGGGCCCCCATGCGGCGGCAGGGAAGGGGGTCTCCGCCTGCGGGCCCCTACAGCAGCGGCGGCCGCTGACGCTGCCCTGGACTAGCAGCATGAGCAGCGGCTACAGCAGCCTGGAGGAGGAGGAGTCCGAGGAGTTCTTCACCGCCCGCACCTCCTTCTTCGGGAGGCCCCCGGCCAAAGCCAGGCCCGAGCTGCAAGTGAGTGCAACGTCCCCGGGCCGGGGCAGCCCCGGCCTCTCCCCCCGGCGCGCGGGCAGCATGTGCTGCTGGGCTGGCCCGAGTCGGGACCAGATCCTCGGGCTGTGCCCTGGCTCGTCCCGCTCCAGGCGGCCTCCCCCCGCCGCAGCCGCTCGCCAGGCACTGATCCCCCCCGGCTGTCTGATTTCAGGCCTCCACGTGTCCCGGGCCCGGCTGTGAGGCAGCAGCAGAAGTTGCCTATTTTTTTTTCCACCCCAGCGAAGCTCCTTCCCCCTTTGGGGACAGGGAATATTTGCCCTCGGTCCTTACTGCCCGCCCACCCCCGACTTAGAAAATGCTCTTTAGGGGAGCTATGGCATAAGCGCCTCCGTGTAAGGCTGGGATAGCGCATGCACAGCCTGATCCGGATCGCCCCGGTTAGGGCCGGGGTCCAGGTCCGACTCCGCTGCTCGGTCCTGCTGTCTTAGTAACACTTGCATGGATGTAGTGGAACAGCCACTAAACCTGAATAGGCGTTAACCCAGCTCCAGGATTCCCTGGTAGCCGACAAGAGTGGGTGACATATTCCAGGCACCGAAATCAGGAGCATCTGCCTCCTTATTCTGCCTTAGATGGTAATGAGGCATCCTCCTCTCTCGAGGTAACACTGATACCTCCTCTGCACCCTTCCAAACCCAACCCCTTCCCTCCCAGTAAACCCTCTACCCCTCTGGATTGAGGTGGATATACAATATTGAAATAAAGGTTTTCAAATATTCTGTTACAGATAAGCCATAATCAGTAATTGAAAACAGCATGCACATTCCGTTTAGTGACTTGGGATCTCAACGGTTAATTTATTAAATGTGTTGCAGTTCTTTTTTAATCCTATCTGTTAGACTAAGGTGTGACTTGACAACTTGTTTTCTTTAGTGTTAGCACTGGAGGCATGTTCTATAAATGGCAGTATGGCAGATTTTCCTTCTATATATTGGATTGAAATGAAATACAAATAGATTTTGTTTACTGACTTCAATGCTTTAGATGTCCCAAAGTGCATTACAGACACTTCAGATACTGATGCTGGGATAGCAACGTGGCATCATTAAGTACTCAGCAATAATTCACACAGTCTGTATGTGAAATAATCCTTACTGAGAAAGGGAAGGTTGTCCAGATCCTTACTCCATTTGGGGAAATGTCTTGAAATCTTTAATATACAATACGTGTAGAGAAAAGACACCAGTTTTACTAGTGTGGCAACCCCTAATAGTGCTCAACAGGTATAATACTGGATATGTTGTTAAAACTGGGACTTGAGCTTTCTGGTCTGGCTTAGAAGCAAGAGTGCTACTGAGAGTGAGCACACTGACACTAGATTGATAATTTAATTTAACACATATTTTAATTGGGAGTTAAAATTTTTTTTTTGATACTTTTGTGTTTTACTTTTTGTGGCAGGCAACCCGATACCAGGCTAATGGGCAATCTTATAAAAACTTAGATAATAAACTCAAAATTCTTCAGTGTGAAAGCAAAGTTATGGAGCCTAGATGTTGAGATAAAAATCACGTTTTCCTAGTAGTGAGTAATCACACTCTCAGCTTTCCGTTTCCCGCTTTCCTTTTAGTTGTAGTGTGGCTCTGTACTTTTGTTTTGAACCCGGCAAGCATGAGTTGAATTGAGGTAAGGACCATTTCTGCCTTTTGATGAGGAGCGAGGATATGTAAAGTGTCTTGTTCAGTAATACAAAATTTTTTTTAAACTCTGCTAAATGGTCAGTACTCGGGTGTTATCAAATAGATATTTCATTAACTAGGTGTACCCTAGTCTTATGAGTTCAAAATACTGAAAGTTTGGAGGTTTGAAAATGAAGCAGCAGCAACTCACCTCTACCAGTACCAGGATTCAATTAAAAAATGTCAAGTAGATGCAGTGTCCCATCAAAGATGCAAAATAGGGGTCAAACATTCTATAGTAAACTTTGTTCCTCTTTTTTTGATTGTCTTTAATCAGAGGATGCAGCCCTCCCTCATTAGTCTTTCTGCTTCCGAAAGCCTGAGTTGACTTTTCTAGAGATGGTTGTTCTTGTCTTTGGAAACTGATGAGCCATTGTTTCTTTGTGTATCTTTTCTTAGTGGTAGCTCTGCTTCCATCCATTTTTTTTTAAAAATGTTCCTTTTTAAGCCTGGTCTACACTACAGAGTTAGATTGACGTAAGGCAGCTTACATCGACCTAACTCTGTAGGTGTCTACGCTAAAATGTAGCTCCTACCAATGTAATTCACCGATTACAGCAACTTAATAACTCTAGCTCCATGAGAGGCATAGCCCTTAGGTCGATGTAGTTAAGTCGATGCAGTGTGAATGTAGATACTGCATTGCTTATATCAACTGTTGCGGCCTTTCCAAAGCCCTCCCACAATGCCCCACGCCGACAGTTCAATCAGTGGAGGCACTCCTGGTGTCGACATGCACCATCAACATGAGGAGCAGAGTGTGGACATGCAAAAGTGATTTAATTACTACGGTGGCTGTACGTCGATGTAACTTAGGTCAACTTAATTTTGTAGTGTAGACTTGCCTTTAGTTTTTATTCCTTTTCACTTTCTTACTACTCCTTCTTGCCACTGTTCATCTTCCTCTCCTATGTTGTTAGCCGTTCTAGGCCCTGTGCCTGCAAGCTATGCCCCTTCAAAACTTTGCTCATATGAGTCTTCCTGTTGAAGACTATTCACGTGAGTAAGGCTAGACAGTGTTTGCCCTTGTGTCTAACATTAAAAGCTCTTACCAGCAATAAGTAGCACTTCTAGTGTTTAATCCGGTAATGATGCTTGATAGTGCAACAACACGTTGTCACAGCGTACAAACAGTGAGACTTTGATATTAGGCAGCCTGAAATAGAATTCAGCTATATCAGTGACTCTGCAGTCCCAGAAATACTCAGCTAAATATTTCTAGTCACAAAGCTTATGCTTATTATGAGTTGCATTGGTGCTCCTTTTTTTTAACCGAACATAGATTTCAATGGTCATGTGACTACTGAAAGATTCTTTTCCCTGGAAGGGAAGCTGTCATAATAAGACTCTTTGTGTATATATGAGGATGTTACTTTGGTTTGGGTTTGAGGCTTAGTCAAAAATGCATGGTAAATCCCCTGATAGCTAGAGGGCAGTTGCTGTTCCTGTGTCTCTTTTCAAATGCACACACTGTAATTTTGCAGTGTCCCCCCGCCCGTGTAAGACTAACCAGTGGTACTCATATTTAAATATAACCAATTTAAGTACTCCATCGTAACTTTGTTTTACACCTCCACACCTCTCCATACACACCCACCCAAAAGAAAGAGTGAAAACTTTTAGCTTACAGCTTTGCATGCAGAGAGAGACGTTGTACTTGCTTGCAGGCTTCTTTTGTCTAACTGTCTAAACAAATCAGCACTTGCGTTGGATCTTTAGGTCATGTTTAAGTTGCTAAGGGGGCAGGGAGAAAGGAATTGGAAGCAAAGATCAGTTAATCTGTATAATTAGTGGACTATTGAGTTTTCGTCCTGGAGTTAATGGTCTGCCCACCATAACAACAGGAATTAAGTTGCATAACAAGAGAAATTAAATGAAACCACTTCTGGGTTAGAAATTTAAAAATCTCATAATGGTCTCTCTTTATATCTTTATAAAGAATAATGTCTTCAGTGGAGTTTTTTAAAACCAAGGTAACAGGTTATGATGTCTCTCCTTTTTTTTTCCTTTTCCCACCTTAAAAAAAATCTAAGTAGAAGTATTGAAATTAAAATAATGTGAGATGAAACACTATTTGTTGCATCACATTGCTGTCGCTGAGTTTGAGCACTCTCTCTTCAGGGCAGGGATCTTGTCTTCATGGCTGTCTGTCAAGTGCCTGTCATGCTGTTGGTACTCTGTAAATAAGAAGCATGTTCCCTTTCATGTAGTACAGATTGCAATTAATGGTCCTACCTATATGACATGATGCAGTTAAAGGGGCACTCTTGGAGGTGGTAGATCCCAACTTGAATGCCATGTCCATATCATTATTCACCTGTATGGCTTTTTTCCTTCCCAAAACAAAAGCTTTAATGCTTTTTTTTTAGAATAAATAACTTTTCCAAATTCCATCAGCCTATCACTTGTAAAACTGCATACTGGAAGAACACAAAGTTTTGATATAAAGTAAAATGAAATCACTACTAAGCTTCCAAGGGGTTGTTATGCAAACAACACAGTAGCTTTAACAAGATTTCTAAGTAAATTAAAGTATTTAATGGTCAAACTAATTATATACATTTTTCAAATTACATCAGTCATCTTATCAAAAGGGAAATTAAGCTGGGAAGAAAATATGTTTTCATGGTTACGGTAGGGTGCTCAAAATGCAGCTTGCTTTGCGCCACATTGTGGCCCATGGAAGGGGATATTACTTTTTTCTGTGTTTTCTCATATCTTCTGTGGTATCAGTAATACAGAGACAGGAGGAACTGTGGAGAGACTAGACTACATAAATATCCAGGAGGGCCTGGACTACTGTAGCTCCTTGTATCACTGTTATATGTTTTCTAGATGAAATGGGAAGAACTGTAGAAACTTGGGTCCGGAGATTGAGACTATTCCGGTGTGTAAGTCTCTGCAATATCAGGTCTTATAGCTTTATATGATCTAGTTTGTGTGGCTCTTCCATTCCCTGTGCAATGTTTCTAAAAATTTTGAAAGTTGAGCTCTTTCTTCAGGAAAACACAATCATGTCTGCCAACCTGTCGTGTTGTTAGCGGCCTACAGATCTTCATTTATACATCTTCTAATCTATGCCTTCTCCTTCCCCAGCTAGTCCATTTTTGGGCAATGCCGATGTAGATCTTCATTATACTTCCTTGCTTTTCTTACAGGCTTTGATAGCTGGTGAAATAGTTAACAGTGTCGGCTGGAATCTAATTTAGCACTCCATTGAAATGCCTGGGACTGTGCATATCTCCGAGCTATTGTTTAAGGCTTTCTCCATACTCCTATAGAAAGCCGTATTTGGTTACAACTTGCTTGACATTTGAAGGTTTTCCCATTGCACTTTTCATCCACTTCATAGGTCCTTGTGAAGTGTGTACGTGGGTGTTTTCCATTTCTTTGCGTCAGTCTCAGATATTCCTCTCCCGCCCCCCCGCAAATTCTCATTCCCTACGTCTTGGCTTAGTCTTTCTTGTCCCACTTCTCCATTCTTTTCCTCCCTTTTCCTCTTACAGGTACAGGGCCTCCATGGCCTCTCTTGCCTTTCCCAAGAGTCAAGTTGTGTTTTTTTTCCTCTGCACTGTCTACATTATGAATCTGATGCTGGCTTTATACCTTAATGTCCACAATTAGTCTGAGTTTCACACTGTTGGCCATTGTGACCCTTTCTACGGAATCCCATGGAGTTTCCTCTCAGTAACATTCACTGGAGAAAACATCTCTGATTATTAGAACAAATGATTCTATTTTTAGATTTTCTTTTTACCCAGAAAGGTTAGACTTGTTTGACAAGCAGTCATGGAGTTTATTAAAAGTAAAACTAAAAATATCCAGTAATGTGGTTTATTCTCTTTATAATTCCTTTGGCAGTCAGGGAATATTATGCTATAAACATTCTTTCTTACAGCTAAAAAAATTGAAAGTCAAGAGAGACCTTTTACCCTATAGTGATGAACATAGTATAAAACCCTAGATAAAAATCAGTTGCTGTCCATACTGCTCTTGTTTTATCCAACAGGAGGCAGTGCACTCCAACCACTTACTTTCTCTCCATACCAATGCTGGGAAAGGAGATGCTGAAAGATTTAAGTGAGCTTTTTTACACATATAGCGACACTGTCTGCCAACTTCACTAATGGAGCAAACCTTTTTGAGGTTCATGTTTGTATCTTTTTTTGTTTCTGTCATTGGGCAGACTGGTGTGGAGTTTAGGTGCATGTTGCTTGCCTTAGAGCAAGGTTGATGTACTTTAGCATTAAATTATTACCCACCCATGCTTTTGTAACAATCTCAGAAGCCCACAGAGTACTTTTCAACCAAAATGTCATAACGGACATTTAAGTGTTCTTCTTTTTTTGTACATAGCAGAATTATTGCAAGTGGTTTACTATAAGCTGAGCACAATCACAGTTGGGGTCTGATATTCATGCAGTTATATTTTTGGGGATTATCTAATGTCAATACCTGAACTCCAGAAATGAGGTAGAAGTTCTAAACTTGTGTCTTAAATATTTTGCTTGCTGGTAGGAGATGAAGGTAATGTCCCTAAGGTGGTTTGAGTTACTGGAACATCTAACCTAAGCTGTTACACTCAGCAAATCAAATTAAAGGTGTCATGGCGTACTTCCGTACAGTGATATTATAGATAGAATAGCATGCAAACGGGGTGACTAAAATGTTATCCTTTTACTTTGTTTTCCTTCTACCATATCAATACACATAGGCCCTTCTCCTGAAATCTGATCTGTTTGAGCAAACCCATGCAGAGCACCACTCATGTGCTATAGGATTTGTTAGAAATTTCAGGCTGGTGAGACTCATGTACACCAAACATGCACTGACACGTCTTGTTCAGTTACAGAAAACTCTTGGTTTAATATATCTAAATGTTGAAGTACAGTAACTAGACTTATTGTGCTGAAGAGTTCATAAGTTGTCAGAAGTGTACAGTATATCTGTATGGTTAGACATATAGATTTCAGTGTTTCACTATAATTTGCCAGGTGGTAACCAGAGCCAGCTCTCGGCATCGGCAAAACAAGCAGGTGCTTGGGGCGGCACATTCTAGGGACGGCATTCTGGCGCCACCCATCATAGGCACCGACTCCGTGGCATGGAGGAAAAAGTGCCCCAGCTCGCCTCCATTCTGCTCTGCCTCTGCCCGCTCCCCTGAGCGCGCCGCCACCGCTCCGCTTCTTCCCCCCTCCCTCCCAGGCTTGCCGGGTGGAAAACAGCTGTTTTGTGCAGCAAGCCTGGGAGGGAGGAGAAGCTGAGCAGCGGGGTGCTCGGAGGAGGCAGCGGTGGTGGAGCGGAGATGAGCTGGAGCGGGGAGCGGTTCCTCTACCCGTCCCCCCTGGTTACTTCCTGTGCCCCCTCACTCTAGCTCACCTCCGCTCTGCCTGCTCCCCTGAACGCTCCGCTTCTCCCCCATCCCTCACCTGAGGGTGGGGGGAGAAGCGGAGTGGCGGCGCGCCCAGGGTAGCAGGCAGAGCGGAGGTGAGCTAGGGCAGGAGGTAGCCGGGGGGGGGGGGGGGGGCTGGCGGAAGCAAGGGGGGGGGGGGAAAGGCGGCAGGCGCGGGGG
>NC_048298.1:60397366-60423631 GCF_013100865.1 Trachemys scripta elegans
AATGCTTAGAGCCTTGTGTATTCTCCTTTTTGAGAGATGGCATTGGCTCTGTGCTGTGCAGACAAGTCAGAGAAGAGCAGGTCAGTGTATTATTTTTAGTCATCTTTTCCCTGCACATGTTTTGTGTGTGTGTGGGAGGTTGTACTTGTCCAGATACCTGTTGGACTGGCTTTGAAGCTGGTGCCATCACTTCCGCCTTTGATATTTGTGCATATGTTTTTAGGCCTCTTTCATGGCTGTGCTTCCTTAAGAGGTCATAAAACATAACAGTGTAATTGCTTTTTAGAAAACGTTAATTCCATTTTACAACAGACCTTTGTTAAGCAACTGTATTGGTAAACATGAGTATTCGGGTAGTTATTAATTGTAGTTGCTCCTTTTATCAGAAAATGATTGGTTAAAGCTGGAACCAAGCTGGTCTTTCTCAAGTAGGTCTTCAGCATGCTCAGGCTGTACTTCTACAAATATCTTGTTTGAGACCAAACATAGAAGCCAGGAAATTGTGTGGGTGACTGAAGTCTGAAATATTGCCGCTTTTAACAGGCACATGCACACTTTTTCTTTGCTGCTGCGTTGATATAGAAAAGTGCATCATTTTATTTTGGGCCAGGCAGGCAATCCTGGAGCATGGAGTGGAAGCTGGTCCATTCTGTCACCCTTTGTAGTTTTTTAGATTCTTTGCTTATGACCTTCTGAATTCTGGGAAAGTGTCCAAGTCTTTTACGCAGTCTGAAGTGCTTATCTCCTGAGATTTTTATTCTGTGCAAGAGAATACACAGATCTACTTAGCAAATGCCCACACTATCACAGTTATATGTCTGAGTAATCTCTCTCTCTCGCCTCTACAGAGGGGATGCAGTTACAGTTCTCCTTGCTTTTTCTCCTTCTTGGAAGCCTTTGGTTTTTCAGTTCTTGCTCTTTTCCTTTTGCGGAGAAGCTGTTTCTTTATTTTTTTTATTTAGTAGTGTTGTTGTGTTGACTGTGCATTACTCACCATTCATGTGATCTCTGTCCTCTTATCACTTTGTTGTCTCTGGAGGAAAAAAATAATAGCCAATGAGCAAAGGAACTATTATTTTTGTGTTTGTGTTTTGCTGTGCACTTACGCTTTAAATTATAATTTGAGGGGCTGTGTGGGATAAGACTTCACAAATATTTTTATTTTAGTAAAATAGTATCAAGAATAAACATTTATGATCTGTACTAAATGTAGTCCTGCTTTGAGCAGGCGGCTGGACTAGATGACCTCCTGAGGTCCCTTTCAACCCTGATATTCTATGATTGATTCTAGTCAATTAAAATAATGTTTTAAAAATATTTGTCTTGAAAGTCCCAAACTCCCTCTAGCTTGTTACTCTGTCTGTAGAACACAAACACCATTCAAGTCTTTAAGACATAGACTGTCCTATATCCGTCCCCTCTCACTGATACTGGGAGTCTAGTGCAGTGGTTTTCAAACTTTTTTTCTGGCGACTCAGTTGAAGAAAATTATTGATGCCCATGACCCAACAGAGCTGCGGATGAGGGATTTGGGGTGCGGGAGGGGCTCAGGGGTGGGGGCAGAGGGTTGTGGTGAGGGCTGCGGGGTGGGGCAGTGAATGAGGGGTTCAGGGTGTGTGTGAGTACTCTGGGCTGGGGAAGGGGGTTGGGGTCTGGGAGGAGGCAGAACTCTGGGCTGGGGGTGCAGGTTCTGGGGTGAGGCCGGAGATGAAGGGTTTGGGGTGCAGGAAGGGGCTCTGGGTTTCAGGTGGCTCAGGACTGGGGCAGAAGGGTTGGCGTACAGGGGGGGATCAGGGCTCTGGACTGGGGGTGCAGGCTCTGGGGTGGGGCTGTGGATGAAGGGTTTGAGGTGCAGGAAGGGGCTCCAGGTTTAGGGGGGCTCAGGGCAGGGGATTGGGCACAGGGTTGGGGCACAGGCTTACCTTGGGTGGCTCCCAGTCAGCAGTGCAGCGGGGGTGCTAAGGCACTGTGCACCGCGCTGCGCCCCAGAAGCGGCCAGCAGCAGGTCCGGCTCCTAGGCGGAAGCATGCAAGCAGCTCTGTGCGGCTCTCGCCCGCAGGCACCGTCCCCCCCACCAGCTCCTGTTGGCTGGTTTCTAGCCAATGGGAGTGCGGAGCCGGTGCTCAGGGCAGAAGTAGTATGTGGACCTAGGAACCGGACCTGCTGCTGGCTGCTTCCGGGGCGCAGTGCGGTGTCGGAACAGGTAGGCACCACTGATGGAACTTCTAACGGCCCGGTCGGCTGCCGCGACTCAGTGTCTTACATTCCGCGACCCAGTACTGGGTCGCGATCTGCAGTTTGAAAACCACTGGTCTAGTGCACAGTAAGCTTCTTGTTTTGCATATTAACACAGTTAACTGCTGTATTTCCAGTTCTTATTGTAGACAGACCTAATAGCCTTTTCGATTATTTTATTTTTATTAGGAGCAGTCGTTCCACTTTACAACTCATAAAAATATGATGTGAATGTCTTTGACAAGTGAGGAATGGTCTGACAATTCCCCATCCTCCCTAAAATTCCATAAGTTTATTGGAGTGCAGCGGATCACCTTCCAATGCCACATACGTGGCCTTCCTTCCCTCCTAAAAAGATCTTGCATTTTGATATCTGCTTTTCCAGGCAGAGACTGTACATGACTCCCTCTCAAGTGCTACTCTTTATTTGGCCAGAAAGCTTTCTGTTTAGCCTTTTTAGGCTTTAGAGTATGAAGCATTCTTCACCCAAAGACTGAGCAGATGGACAGCATTCAGGATGTCCCGCCATAGGAAGGAATAGTTAGTGGAGTAAAGGGGAAGACAAAATGTGCATCTAAGAGTTACAAACTCTGAAGGGTATAGTTTTCATTTTAAAGCAGGCATCCCAATATTAAACTTGTCTTCTCCCTCCTGGAACTGACTGTTGCACCCATACCTCAGTATTGTGCTATGTCTTCTCTCTTCCTCTTCTCTCCCCGTTCCCCCATGATAAACCTTTTGTACAATATTGGAGATGTTTTCTGATGGACACTGTAGCACAGTAATGGCTCCCGGATGCAAACCGTGTGGCAGGCTTTTCTGGAGCAGCTTCAAAAGTTACTGATATTTAATATAAAAAAAGAATGATGATAGTTTGTTAAAATCTGTGTGTAGGGGGAAAATGGATCTTCTGTCAGGTAAGGTACTTCTATGTGAAGCACACCTTGGCATTTCTTTGTTATGAAAATAGATTTGACCTGTTTTTCCTCTTATCTCATCAACATGTTTGCTGTGTTAAGTGAAGGGAACAGAATGTTTTTGCTTCTTGCAGTGTGTGACCTGAAGAACTAGCAGAGAGAGAAGGGATGAAGTCTTTATAGGGAACTAGGATAACATGCTTGAGACCTCTTTTTAAAAACACAACTAACCTGAAAACCCGCCATTTGGTGCAATCTGGTGTTACAAAAAATCAGCAAAATTTGTTCTTTAAAAGTATATTTCTGAGCCTTGGACAGAAGTCATGTGACAGGGACTACTTATCAGTATCTGGAGCAAGGGATGTGATATTTCTTTCTTCCCATGCTACTCTTACCATATTCAACATGAACGCAGGGCTACTGGGAATCCTTTGTAACTGCTGGATATCCTGCAACCGTCTACAAAATGATGATTTTAGATCTGTGCCTGACCATTCACATGACACTGCATATGTTCCCAGTATCAAATTGATTATATGAATTTCACATATTTAATACACACCTGAGCGTTACTTTCGTTTACTCTTCCCGTGAGGAACGTAACAACCTAAGGATCTGTGAAGGGAAAGATGAGTATTTCTCATTCCCAGGCTTCAAACCCTGTATATGTGTTTTTTCTTTTTGTAGTTAATACACCATAAAGCAGCAATGTAATATTTAAATAAAAGACTAGGAAAGTCTCCAATCTAACTAAATTTCTATTTCCCTTTTCACACCCACAAACCCCAATCTTCCTTTTACATGGGAAACACAGTCTTATTACCAAAGCTGATCAATTGCATGAAATACTCCTTGGCTTAATATGCAGCATGAAAGAGTGTAATGTTAAGGCTATAATAAAGGTCTAAACAAGGCCGAGTCTTTGTTTTCAATTTTATGGGCACCCTGTCACAAGCATTCTGTGATTTTAAATGTTAAGAACAGACTTTAAGGCTTATCTTTAAAATTCTTGGCACTTGTAATTGTATTACAATTGTTTAAGCAGATACTGTATTTTTGTTGCTTTTCTTCCTGTGCGACGAGGTGAAGGATTTTTGGTGTTTAAATGGACCTGATCATTTGCTGAGCACCACAAGTTCAGCAGAAGTCTGAGAGAGCTCAGTTGCGTGGCACCCTTGAAAATTAGGTCCTGGTTTGCTTGTTTAAATTCCAAAAAAGCCTTCTCTGCATTCTGACCTAATGAGCTGATAAATTTTGTATTTAAATTAAAGGTAATTTGAGTGTAACAAACAACATTTGAGGCCTGCAGACCTCTAATTTAAAACTCTATGTAGCTTGTTCTTTAACAAACATATTTCCAGTGCTAAGAAGCTATTGTAATAGGCACTTTTAAAAACAAGGAAGTCAAAACAAGTTTAATAATGGAAGTGCTGCTTGAATATGACAATAGGCGCAATCTTGCTTTTGACCTTTAATTTACACAAATAGAGTTCAAGTCAGTGACACTTGGCAACTTCCAGTTGGAGAATATGAATGGCTCTATGCATTCTGAATGGTATGTTTGGTTGGGTGTGATGTTTGAGTGCTGGCTTCTCCCAGGTTTTAGAGAACATTAGAATTCAGTTAATGTGTGCAAACACTGGAGGAGAATCTACTTTTCATTTCCTCTTTAATGGGCAATTCCAGATCCCTTAGCACTATGACTGCATATAAATAAGAGTTTAATTTCTGTGCCCTGGTGTCCACCAATCCAAATAGATCCTTTATTAGTCAGGCCAAGTAGCAACCAATATTCTTTCAAGTTTTGGCTCCCTCTGGTCAAACAAAGCTCTCTTGCTTTTTCTGCCTTCAGTTTTCTTCCTGCCTCTTGCTACAGCAGAGCAGAAGAGGAAGCGTCTGCCATTTTGGTTTTCTGTCTAGTTTTAGTCTGTTCTCCCCCCCCCAAGAGAGCTTGTGCTCTTTTCACAGCATAAGCAGCAACCCCAAAGAAAAGAGGTGGGAATGTTTTGCAGCCTCTATAGCCAGCTCCTTCCTGCACTCAGAGAATGCCTCAGGCCTCTCCAAAGAGGCATGGCTGTTGGTGGGAGATCAAAGGCAAGCTTCAGATAACCCAGACTGCACAACACCAGGGAAGCCTCCAAGCAAAGGCAGAGCCTTCCATCGAAAAATCTTTTGAATTCCAAACAGCTGGAGGCTGTGAAGTGGTGGGTATCCAGGACTTCTACTCTGCACAGCAAACCAAGAGGCTGGGCTAAAGAAAAACACTTGCTCCTGGGATAATCTTTTGGATTATCCAAATTTATAGCTCAGTCCAATGTGAATCTTTTTAAGATTCCTCTCCTCCAGAAAGCTCCCTCGCCTGGGTCTGGAGTCCATGGGGCCCCCTTTTCTTACGGCGTTACTTTACTTGAAAACAATTTTGTTTGACATAATTGCAGTATTGCCAGTTCTCACAGTATTGCAATCACGTGATTTCCCTCCCCCCTTGTTTCAGAAGCTCTTGTGTGATGACTTGAAGAGTTTCTGGCCTCACTTAATTGGGGAGCGCTGCTGATCTCCCTTCCCTCCCACTTACAGTAGCTACCTGATTTCTCTCTTCCTGTTCCAGCAGCCACCTAATGTCCCTCTCCCTGGCTTCACCAGGTATCCGGTTCCCTGCCACCTAATCTCCCTATGATTGGTCTCAGATCCCTTGAACTCCTGGTGCCCCTCCGCTCCCTCTCCCCCCCCCCCACTCAACCTCGTTGTTGCAGCTCTCGCTACTATCCAGCAGGTGCCTACTACACATCCCCTTCCCCAGCCCACTCTGCTCGCTTCTCCTTAATGCTCTGCTTCCCTGATCCTTTCCTTTTCCTTCCACTGACCTGGCCTGGGCAAGTACCTGCAACTCAGACCCTTAATTCCATCCCCTCCCGCCATCCCTGCTCTACCTTCTCCCTCCTTCAGAGTTTCTGCTTCCCTGATCCCTCCTCTCAGCCTTTGCCACTCCTTGGCCCTGACAGGTACCTGCTTCCTGGCTCTTTCCCTCCCCAATCTGGGCTCCCCACCAGGAACCTACTTCCCTGAGCCTTCCCTGGGCCCTGCAGCCACTTGCTTTCCCAACCAGCTAGAGCTTCTCCCCCTCCCAAATTCCATCAGCTCCACACTGCCCCATCTCCCAAACTGTTTCTTCTCTCCCTGGTTCAGGTTCCACATCTTCTGCACCAAAGGGATCACTGTCCTGCCCCCCCAGTCCATGCATCCAGTGAGGTTCTGCTGTCATCAGCATCAGAGGAAGGACCCCTTCTCTCTTGCTGGGCTGGTACAGCCAGTTCCCACACTTAACCAGCTGAGCTCTAAAGGCTTGGGATTCTCTCTGGGATAGCCTGTATATGGGTGTGTGAATCCCCTGATATGAAAAACAAGGCTTTCTGAGGGCCCTGTCTATCAAAGGGATGGGGGTGGGAGTTGGTATTCCATTGTTTTCCTCTGCATCCCTCCAGTCCTGACTGAGGGCTTCCTGCAGACGAGCAGCAAGATCTGGGGCAGTAGTAGGGTCCACAAAAATCTAGGTGGCACTAATTGAGTGTTTTGGGAGAAGGAGGTGGCAGTAACACCTGACTTTTTGGAGGCAGTGAAGTTTTGTACAGCTCCATGTGTGATTTTCCTCGTCAGTGAGAGTCGCTAATGTCCCACTCAAGCAGTGGAGGTGAGATCAGTGACTTTTTCATGCTGTTAAGAAATGTCATATGTGGAGCTGCACAGACTTTGGCAGCTATGGGGACAGGTGGCTGCCACAGCCTGGAAGGGTGAGAACTAGGGAGTGGGACCTGCTCCAAAATTCTGGAAAGACAAGAGCTCTTTGCATTATTTTGAGAGGGGCCAAGATCATCTTAGACCTGCAATAAATATTCAAGAGCTGGCAATACTGTACTTGTCACACACATACGATCGGAGTAGGCCTGGGGAGTTCAAAACTCAGACTAAAGATCATGATTAAATACTTTTAAAGAATAATGATATTTAGCTTAAACTTTGTGATTTGGGGAGGAGTATGTGACCCCCTGTACAGAGCAAGCCTCTGAATGCAACACACCTTATAAATTAAAAACCACATTTTTTTAATATTTAACACTATTATAAATGCTGGAGGCAAAGTGGGATTTGGGGGTGGAGGCTGACAGCTCATGACCCCCACGTAATAACGCTGTGACCCTCTGTGAGGTTCCAACACCCAGTTTGAGAACCCCTGCTCTAGTTAGTACGACTCTAGTAGTGCCTAAGTCTAAATATGCTATTTCTTGGTCATGCTGACAGCTGTGCCAGATACCCCAAACTTCTTCCTAGGGCTAATCTTGACTGAGGCTAGGTCTACACTACCCGCCTGAATCGGCGGGTAGAAATCGATCTCTCGGGGATTGAATTATCGCGTCTTGTCGGGACGCGACAATCGATCCCCGAATCGACGTGCTTACTCCACCAGCGGAGGTGGGAGTAAGCGCCGTCGACGGGGAGCCGCTGAGGTCGATTTTGCCGCTGTCCTCACAGTGGGGTAAGTCGGCTCCGATACGTCGAATTCAGCGACGCTATTTGCGTTGCTGAATTTGCGTATCTTAAATCGACACCCCCCCCCCCCCCTCCCCGTGGGTGATTCGTGGCAGCTCAGTTGCATAGCTGCCTGTGTGGACAGAGCTCAATGTTAGAGCAAACAAGACAAGTTAGAGATGTGCAGTTTTCATTTCTAGAGATTTGTTTGCCTTTGGCCACCGGACCTATAAGTCACATTTCCACCTCATTCCAGTCCACTGGCTAAGACAGGGATGGGCAAACTTTTTGGCCCAAAGGCGACATCGGGGTGGGGAAATTGCATGCAGGGCCGTAAATGTAGGGCTGGGGCAGGCAGTTGGGGTATGGGAGAGAGTGCGGGGCGTGGGAGGGGGTGTGGTGTGCAGGAAGGGGCTCAGGACAGGGGGTTGGGGTGTAGGGAGGGGTGTGGAGTGCGGGGGGGGCTCAGGGCAGGGAGTTCGGGTGCTGCAGGGGGTTCAGGGCAGGGGGTTGGGGTGCGGCGGGAGGCTCAGGGCAGGGGGTTGGGATGCACAGGGGTGCGGCGGGAGGCTCAGGGCAGGGGGTTGGGGTGCACAGGGGTGCGTCAGGGGCTCAGGGCAGGGGGTTGGGGTACAGGAGGGGTGCGGCAGGGGCTCAGGATGGGGGTTGGGGTGTGGCAGGGGCTCAGGGCAGGGGGTTTGGGTGCTGGAGTGGTGCGGGGTGCGACAAGGGCTCAGGGCAGAGGGTTGGGGTGCAGAAGGGGTTCGGGATGCGGGCTTCGGACCGGCACCACTTACCTTGAGAGGCTCTGGGGTGGCAGTGGCGCGCTGTGGGACTAAGGCAGGCTCCTTCCCAGCCCTGGTCCTGCACCACTCCCGGAAGTGGCTGGCACCACGTCCCTGCGGCGAGGGCAGCGCGCGGGGACCTCTGTGCCCCCTCCCCAAGGGGCTACAGGGACGTGGTGCCGGCCACTTCCGGCAGCGGCACGGGGCCAGGGCAGGCATTAGCCCCATGGCGCCACGGGGGTGGCAATCCTGTGGGCCGGATCCAAAGCCCTGACAGGCCATAGTTTGCCCACCCCTGGGCTAAGAGGATGAGGAAATTTATTCCCTACAACTCAAAGCAGAATTCTCTGTATCTTCCATGAGAGCACTGTCAGAGGAATGACGTGTTCTATTCTGTCTCCTGAATAGTCTGTTTTAAAATAGATCTTTGCTACAAGATGCAACAGGTGGTGGGACCCTCTGGCTTTCACCCAAGCTGAATTCTCAGTCCCAGGGTACTTCAAGCAGGTTTCTCCCCTACTCCCTCTACTGGGGAAGGCATTGCAAAAATGTTCAAAGGACCAAGTGAAGGTTGGCTTGATTTTTATTTTTGCCGGCCTAATGGAAATGTCCTAGCACCATCAAATTTATTTGTCCATTGTACAAGTTAGTTGTTTGCCTCTACCAGCATCCAGAAAGCTCTAGCTATTGTTCTCGCTGTTGTGCACGTCTAATAAGGGGTTTTGGACCAAGTTCTATTTATTTTATCCAAAAAAGAAGGAAATGCAATAGTTGATTATAGAATCTGGACTATTTTCTCTCACTGGTGTTACTGTAAGGATTGCAGCTAAAAAAACTGACGTCCATCAGCCCCTGCCGCATACTTCCTGCAATGTGTGTCTAATGAGGGATTGGCCTCTAGTTACCTCAGAGGCCAGGTTTGGTTCTCACTTCCATAAGGAATGTTTCTCACAGATCTCATCAAACGCCCCACCCCTCTTGGGCACTCACCCGACTGCTGTGAGGGAACCAACTGCTGGATTCTATGTGCTTTAAGACTCCACAATATGAACAGAGTGCAGGCAGTGTCCCTTTCTTAGGGACACCAAGCACAATCTCGGGGTGCCAATCCTCTATTTAGCACCCTCACCTGAGAGCTGAGACCTCGTAATCCAGCTGTCCCACCCCTAGACCACTACTGACATCCCAGAGTCCACTGTAGCTTAAGCACACCCTCTCACAAATCACTGGCCACGTGCAGGCTGTGGGTCTGCAGTTTAACTCTTTACGAGCATGTGATAGGTGAAACATACAAAATGTACACAGAGAGACCTTACATAGGAGTCTAAAAACAACCACTTCTTGCCTTTTATAACATGAGAAGTACACAGATCTATTTCAAAACAAAACAAACCCTACATACACTTCCCTGCTTTGGTTTCCTCACCATTCTGAATATTCTTGTACTGGGGTCAGGGTTCTCTGCATGTGTCAGGAACCTCCTGCTGCTGCTCATAGCTTGACTTCTGAACAATGGAGCCTCTCTCCCTAGGGCAGCTTGCTTATTCTGACCTTGGTTGGTCCTGCAGCTAAACTCCCTCTCCCTCCCCTTCTTCCGCGCCCCCAGTTATGAAAGCATGCCTGGCTCTTTTCATCCTGCCCAAAACTCTGAGGCTTCTCCTCAACCCACCCAGTCTCTGTGATTTGTAAAGGCTAGCATCAACATCTTGGTTTCATTGTCCTGTGTTTCGAGAATTTTCAACTCTCTGAAAGGCAGCCCCCTGCAGACAAATAGGAGGAAGTAGCTTCTCCCAGGCATGTGTTAACCCCTTGTCCCTGAATAGGTGGTGGTTGAGTTCTGCCATCCCCTCCTTTTTACTTGCTCTGGGAGAATCATGCTTACAGCCTTATCAGCACTGTCGGATTCCATGATAAAGCAATTTCATAACAACTTCATTATATCAATCAGAATTCATAAGTTGTACAGTCATCACATCACCATTGGGAACTACCTGTTGGTTTCCTCACAATAATTTGTCATTTGTTTAGGATGGTGTCCTGCTCTGTTGTTAAGGTTCCACATAGCTCGCTAGTGCCTCCCTGAAACCTGACTGCAGTTTTGAACTCTTGACCAGGTGACCTGTCTATCCACTACACTCCCCCCCCCCCCCCCCCGGAAAGTGGCCTTTCTTTTAGCCATTGCTGCAGCTAGGAATGTGACAGTGTTTGTTTTTTCTTTTCTGAAATTTCCTCTTATTTGATTTTTCCATTGGGATAAGGTCATTTTATGCCGCTGGCTTAACTTCTGTGCAGAATTTCCCCATTTTGTTTAAATCAGAACTAGCTTCTTTTCCAATGCTCTTGCAGAAAGAGAGACTATTTAGTCTGTATTGGAGAGTTGCTGACTGCCTGTTTTTAATGGCAGATTTCAGGAAATCTGAATCTTTGTGCTCTTTGAAGACTGCAAACAAGCTTCTTCTCATTTTGTCCTGGTCAAATAAATTCATTCTCATGTTGCAGAGGCTTACAGGATTGCAGATTTCTATTGCCCTGTCATAATTAAAGCCAACTGTATTACTTTCACATCTGCCTCTGAGATTGAAAGGGGAGATGCCTTAAGAAAAGATGTGTGCCAGGCTGTCATTTTGAACATGTAGGCTTTCTTTGAGAACTTGACAATCTCTCTTCCCCAGAAACTGCTTTGAATTGTCCTGGCAGTTATCCACTAAGATGCTAACATCAATGTTGTTTGTTTGTGGCATATTTGTCCTTCTGTGGGCTCCCTTTCCATTGAATATGTTGCATATTTTGCAGGGGAATTTTCACTTGAAAATAATCTGTTAACCTGGACTCTTTCCTCTTTTTTATATATATTTATATATATAATTAGGGCCCTACCAAATTCATGGCCATGAAAAAAGCGTCAGAGACTGTGAAATCTGGTCTCTCCCTTTCAGGTCTTTTGTGTGCTTTTACCCTATACTATACAGATTTCATGGGGGAGACCAGCGTTTCTCAAATTGGGGGTCCTGACCCAAAAGGGAGTTGCAGGGGGGTCACAATGTTGTTTTAGGAGGGGTTGCAGTATTACCATCCTTACTTCTGCACTGCCTTCAAAGCTGGGAGGCTGGAGAGTGGCAGCTGCTGGCCGGGTACCCAGCTCTGAAGGCAGCACCCCACCAGCAGCAGCGCAGAAGTAAGGGTGGCAATACCATACCATGCCACGCTTAGTTCTGTGATGCTGCTGGTGGCACCTCTGGTTTCAGAGCTGGGCTTCTGGCCAGCAGTCGCCACTCTCCAGCTTCCCAGCTCTGGCCTTGGCTACACTTGCAGCTGTACAGCGCTGTGAGGTAAACCTGTCTTCGTACAGCTGAGTAGGGAAAAGCGCTTCAGTCTGTCCACACTGACAGCTGCCAGTGCAGTGGTGTGGCCACACTTGCAACATTTGCAGCTGTGTTGGGAGTGGTGCATTATGGGCAGCTATCCCAGCTTTCATGTGGCTGCAATGTGCTTTTCAAAATGGGGCGTGGGGTGGGGTGGATTGTGACAGGGAGTGTGGGGGGAGAGAGAGTGCTTTTTGGAGCATGTCAACTCTCTATTTTGCAATTTCCGAACTCCCGCCCCCCTGCTCATTCATTTACTCACTCAAAGCAAGCTGCAAACTGTTTGCTTTTCTCTGTGGTACGAGCTTTGAAACTGGCACTTCTGCATTCCTGCAGCTGGTCACAACAATGGAGAGGATTGGCCACTTGACAAGGTGATTAGTACAGCGCTGCAAGTGTTTACATTCACACCCGTGCGTCGTAGCCACTCCGCTGCAGCTGTTATTCCTCTTGGGGAGGTGGAGTACCTGTAGCGGTGTACCCAGGGAGATACAGCGCTGTAAGTGCCCTGCCAGTGTGGACAGGGAGTGAGTTACAGCGCTGGGGGAGGCTTTACAGCGCTGTAACTTGCAAGTGTAGCCAAGGCCTCTGAATGCAGTGCCGCTGCCAGCAGCAGCACAGAAGTAAGGACAGCAGTACCACAACCCCCCCTACAATAACCTTGTGATACCCCCAGAACTCATTTATGGGCCAGGACCCCTAAAATTACAACACCGTGACATTTCAGATTTAAATAGCCGAAATCAGAAATTTATGATTTTTAAAATCCTATGACCATGAAATTGACCAAAATGGATCATGAATTTGGTAGGGCCCTATGCTGATCACATCTATCTCCAGTGGTGGCAAAGGGGAGAATTTTTACATGCTAATTTCTTTCTGTGTCCCACTTCTGTCCATTCAGAAACTGTGAACTAGCAATCGCTTCGTGCCACCTGGCAAGGGGCACAGAGGGGATGTATGACAGATCTCCTAAGCATGGTATTTACATTCTAGTTCACTAAAGAGTGTCATATGAGATCTCTAATAAAAGCCTGTGTGTCACTGGGCATCAAAGTAATTGTGAAATGAATGTGCAGATGTTGTGTAAGGAGTTATGTATATACAGTGAAAATTATGTTCTTAAGAGCTGTGTCTAGGGGACTGGTCACCAAGAAAAGTGAAAAACAGGTTTTCTTTCAGGCAATAAATGGTTATCTATATGTCTGTTTACACATTGTATGGTTAGCAAAATACAGAATTGAGATGCTGAACAAAATTAATCAAGGAATAAAAGGACATGAAGAACAGATATTCTTCAACTGCCTGTACACCAATGCTAGTAGTCTGGGTAATAAACAAGAAGAATTGGAATTGCTCATTTATGAGCATAAATTCAATCTCAGTGTATTACTGAAATCTGGTGGGATGATTTGCACAACTGGCATATTAAAATTAATGGTTATAACCTATTTAGGAAGGATCGAGTGTGCAAAAGGGGAGGAGAGCGAGTGGCACTCTGTCAAAAATGGCATGACCTGTTTCCAAGTCACTGATAACCAGGATGAAAATGATCTTGAATACACATTGGCCAGTATCCTAACAGATAAAGCACAAGATGGTATCTGCTACAGGCTACCAAATCACACTGGGGAATGGGATGACCACGTCTTTACCCACCTACGTACAATGTGTATGGAAAAAGAACTGTGTGATTGTGGGGGACTTCTTTTAAAGTGGCATAGTCTGGAGGTCTTATGCTGCCAGTACTAAAACTTCCTTGGAACTTATAAACATTATAGGTGACATTTCCCAAGTCCCAAAAAGTGTTGCAGCGAACACTGGAATTCTGTATAAGAACTTGTTCTAACAGATAAGAGGAACTAATCACAACTAAAAAAGTTATTGGTAGCTAGCTTACGTATAAGTAATCACATTTATAATGTGCAAGCAGAATAAAGTCCAGACCAGTAATATATATACTTGGTACTTTAATAGGGTCAGTATGACAAAGCTGAAAACAATTATGAGCCAAATCGGCTGGGAGGAAGAACTTAATAAAAAAAAAATATGAAAGATGATTTCGAATCACCTAAGAACACCTTATTAGATGCCCCAAAAGCCACAATCGAGGAAGAAGGCTGTGTTGGTTTAAAAAAAAAAAAAAACCTGATTTGAAGGGGAAGTGAAGGCAACTGTAAAAATATATATATATGTGTATATAAAAAACAAATGAAATAAAATGGAATTTGATAGTAATGAATATGAATCAGAAGTTAAGAATTCTAAAATTGATAAGGGAAGCCAAGGGACACCAGGAGAAGTCTATGCCAGCAGAGGTAAGGACAATAAGGAGGCATTTTTAACATATATTAGGAACAAAAAAGAACTCTGATTCTGGTATTAGTCAGTTACTCAATGGAAATGGTAGAATTATCAATAATAATGCAGAAAAGGCAGAAGTGTTCAGTAAATATTTCTGTTCTGTATTTGGGGAAAAAACAGATGATGCAATCTCATCAAATGGTGATAAAACTCTTTCCATTCCACTAGTATCTCTAGAGGATTTACAGAAGCTACTAAAGACAGACATTTTTAAATTAACAGGTCTAAATAACTTGCATCCAAGAGTTTTAAAAGATCTGGCTGAGGAGCTTGCTGGACCGCAAATGTTGATTTTTTTCAATAAGTCTTAGAGCACGGAGGAAGTTCCAGAAGACTAGAAGTTAGTTAATGTTGTGCCAATTTTTAAAAAGTGTAAACGGGAAGACTTGGGTAATCACAGGCCTGTCAGCTTCTCATTAATCCCGGGCAAGATAATGGAGTGGCTGATACAGGACTCAATTAATAAACAACTAAAGAAGGGTAATGTAATTAATGCAAATCAACATGGGTTTATGGAAAATAGATTGTGTCAAACTGATTTTTTTTATGAGATTACAAGTTTGGTTGATAAAAGTAATAGTGTTGATGTAATATACTTAGACTTCTTTAAAGCATTTGACATGGTGCTGCATAATATTTTGATTAAAAAAAACTAGAATGATATAAAATTAACATGGCACACATTAAATGGATTAAAAACTGGCTAACTGATAGGTCTCAAAACGTAATCATAAACTGCAAAAAAAATCAAGCGGTTCTTCTTTGAGTAATTGCTCATGTCCATTCAACTTAGGTGTGTGTGCTCGCCACATGCACCGGTGTCAGAAGTTTTTCCCTCAGCAGTATCTGTAGGGGACTGGCTCCGGTGCCCCCTGGAATGGCATGCACATGCCACGGTATATAGAGCGCCACCGGTTCCGCCCACCCTCAGTTCCTTCTTGCCACCAGTGACGGTGCTGGAACTGTTGCTGCTTCAGTTAGTGCTATAGCTGCTCGTTCGTATGAACTAGTTATCTTCTGTCTTATACTGTATATAGTTTCTATTAGTGTTTATAAATCCCTTAGCTATAGTTAGAGATTTTGTAGGTCCCGAATGGGACTTTGCCTCGTGACGGAGCATGCCCTGATCCCCAGGCTTTAAGCCCTGTGATCGCTGCAAGAGGCCCATGCCCGTTGGTGAGCCACACAGCAGTTGTCTGTGTTGCTTGGGCGAAGGACATATTAGTGAGAAGTGCAAAATTTTCAAGTCCTTCAAGCCAAGGGCTAAGAAGGAGCGCGATATCGTTTAAGACCTTTGGAGGCACGTGTCCCCCTGCAGGAGTACCGGTCCCAGCACCTGGTATCTCTGACTCCAGGCACTCGTTGAGTGATTGACGGTACCATTCCTCAGACTGTTGCCAATATCCTAGGAGGGCATCACCGCATGTGGGCGCTTCCTGGCACCGGGCCCGCTCCGACTCCTGGTCCCACTCTTCATTCCGGTGCTGCTCGTCAAGCGCAAGACGTAGATTGCTGGCTCCAAGCTGTCGTGGATCCATTGAGCACCACCAGTCCCTAAGACCCCGCTCCAGATCAGACTCCAGGCGGAGTGACTGGCACCGGTTGGGATAGAGCCACCATTCCGCTCCGTCCTGATCACCTGGGAGTGACCGCTCAGGATCCAGCCCTGGTTCGGAGTGAAGTTCCCTGATGGCAGAACAAGCTCCGGTATTGGTGGTACCAGCTACATTGTCAGCACCAAAACCAGCCCCATGGCCTCAGGCACAGTGGCTGGCACTGTGGTACCATGGAACCAGTGGGGGTTCACCCAGCTCTTCCAGGCTACCTGCTTAGTATCCGGAGCCTTGGAGAGACCAGTTGCCTTTCCTTCCCGTCCCCCTCCAGTGCACAAAGCCTCGGGCTTGAGGACCCCGCAAGTCCAAGAGGGAGCAGGGGGAGCAAGCCACTGGGCCACCAATGGTTGTGGAGGACCCTATGTCACCGGCATTTTCCTTGTCATCACCAGACGAGGCTATAACGGGAGTCCCTCCCCCATTCCTCCAGATGACGCTAAAGCGCACCAGGAACTACTGAAGAGGGTTGCTGCCAACCTAGATCTTCAGGTGGAGGAGCGAGAGGAGCCCTCAGACTCTCTCTTCAATGTCCCCTGCTCCACGGCACTGGCCAGGGTGGCTCTACCCCTTCATGATGGGGGCTCTAAGATCACTAATGCCCTGTGGCAAACTCTCCTCCCTGCCACCCATCTCCAAGGACTGAGTGCAAGTACTTTGTGCCATCCAAAGGCCACAAGTACGTGTACACCTACCCTGCTCCCAACTTCCTAGTAGTAGAAGCGGTTAATCACAGGGAGCAACAAGGTCAACCCAGGGCTAACCCTCAGAACAAAGACTCCAGGAGACTAGACTTGTTTGGGGGTAAAGTTTATTCATCCTCTGGCCTCCAGTTGAGGGTGGCCAACCATCAGGCCCTCCTGGGGTGCTATGATTTTAACATGTGGCAAGCCATGGCCAAGTTCAAGGGCTCCCTTCATGAGGCTTCCAGGAAAAAGTTCTGGGCTATTATGGAGGAGGGCACAACTGTGGCCAGGGCGATGCTCCAGGCAGCATCGGATGTGATGGACATTGCTGTCTGAACCATGGCCTCGGCCGTCGCCATGTGCCGGGCATCCTGGCTGCTCCTCTCTGGCTTGTCCACGGAGGCTCAGCAGTCAATGCAAGACCTTCCCTTCGATGGGCAAGCCCTGTTTGTGGAACAGATGGACAATAAGCTCCATGGTCTAAAGGACTCCCGCACGACCCTTAAAATGCTGGGCCTGTATGTTCCTGGCCCTGCCCGCAAGCAGTTTAAGCTGCAGCAGCCTCAGGGCCAGGAGCCTGTCCATAAGAAATCCAGAGGCTACAAGTGGCGTCCTAGCCAACAGCCTTTGCAGGCCTTTCAGTCAAGCTCGACCCCCAATAAGCAGGCGGGCAAGCGCTCGTTTTGAGGGTATGCCCAAGGGCGACATACCGAACTGTTCCCAGGATCCCTCCATCCCTTATTTTTGCCAGCTGCCTTTCTCCTTTCCTCCTTGTGTGGGCATCTATAACATTGGACCGATGGGTGGTGCATAGTTACACCCTTCAGTTGCTTTCTGCCCCTCCTTCCCACTCCTCCTCTCTGTCCCTCTTCAGGGACCCTTCTCACGAGAGTCTCCTCGCGCAGGAGGTAGAGGGGTTACTGCAGCTAGGTGCAGTGGAGGTCGTTCCTCCAGAGTTCAGGAACAAGGGGTTCTATTCACGCAACTTTTTAATCCCAAAGGCCAAGGGCGGTCTACGACCTATTCTGGACCTGTGAGACCTGAACTGCTTCCTAGCAAAGCTGAAGTTCCTCATGGTCTCCCTGGCCTCCATCATCCCCTCCCTGGATCCAGGAGACTGGTATGCCACCCTCGATCTGAAAGATACGTACTTTTACATCACCATCTTCGAGGAACACAGACACGCTTCCTCCTGTTTACAGTAGGTCCCAAGCACTATCAATTTGCAATCTTCCCGTTTGGCCTCGCCAGAGCACCGCGGGTATTTACCACGTGCATGTCGGTGGTGGCTGCCTAACTCAGACATTGGGGTGTCCAGATCTACCCCTACCTTGACAACTGACTAGTCAAGAGCAGAGCCAGGTTCCAGGTCAAAAGGGATGTCGCGATGCTGTTAGCCACCTGCCGTTGCCTTGTCCTGTTGGTGAATGACAAAAAATCCACGTTAGTTCCAGTACAGAGGATAAAGTTCATTGGAGCGGTGCTCTATTTGACCAGCCGCAGGGCGTTCCTGCCACTGGAGAGATTCAGGGCATTGACGGACCTTGTTGTGGAAGTCTATGCGTTTCCCCTGACCACAGCCAGGGTTTGTCTGCACCCTACTAGGTCACATGGCAGTGTGTACATATGTGGTATGCCACGCCAGGCTCTGGATGCGACCCCTGAAGCAATGGCTGGCGACATTCTCCATGTGGTCCCTGGACTGGGGGTAGACCGTCATCCATCATCCCCGCGACAGTACTTACCTCACTGCGATGGTGGACCGACCCCAGAAAAGTCCTGGAAGGAGTTCCCTTTGTCAACACTCCTCACTCAGTTGAGTTGGTTTCGGACACCCCAGACCTTGGCTGGGGGGCACACCTCAGCACCCTCCAGACCCAAGGTATGTGGTTCCCAGAGGAATCAACACTACTCATAAACGTCAAAGAGCTCAGGGCAGTGTGCAGAGTATGCATGGTCTTCCTTCCTCACCTGTCAGGTGAGTGGTCAGAGTCCTCACGGATAACACAGCCTCGATGTTCTACATCAATGGACAAGGCGGAGCGTGATCCTCAGCCATTTGCCAAGAGGTACTCCATCTCTGGGACTTCTGCATCGACTATAGAATCCATCTAGAAGCATGTCACCTTCCAGGGCCCAGGAACAGGCTAGCAGATCACCTAAGCAGGGACATCTCCTCTCACCATGAGTGGGTGCTCCACCCAGAGGTAGCCGGCATGATCTTCCAGAGGTGGAGAACTCCCCAAGTGGATTTGTTCACTACCAGGCAGAAGAGGTGCCATAGGTTTTGCTCCAGACGGGGTGTGGGCAAGGGCTCCCTCTCCGACGCACGGATGTTGCGTGACTTAATCCAGATGAATGGGCCTGTTCAGAAGGGGTCTGGAAGGTCCTCCTCGAGAGTAGAAAGCCATCGACTAGGCAGACCTACCTGGCAAAGTGGACGAGATTCTCCCGCTGGGCGGCCAAACGGGGCATCTCCTCTTTGCATTCTTTGATGCAGTTGATCTTGAACTACCTGCTTCATTTAAGGAGTCAGGGCCTCGCACACTCCTCTATCAGGATGCATCTGGCGGCCATTTCGGCCTTTCATTCGCCAATCCAGGGGCAGATGGTGTTCTCCCATGACATGATGGTCAGGTTCCTTAGAGGCCTCGAGAGAGACTTTCCTCAAGTTTGGTCCCTGGCCGCTCAGTGGGATCTCAACTTGGTTCTGTCCAGGCTCACGGGCCTGCCCTTTAAGCCTTTGGCCTCGTGCTCCCTGTCTCACCTATCATGGAAGGTAGCTTTCCTGGTGGCGGTGACGTCAGCAAGGCGAGTCTCTGAGCTGCAAGCCCTGACCTCAGAACTGTACATGACCTTCTATAAGGCCAAGGTCCAGCTCCGGCCTCACCCAGCCTTCCTTCCCAAGGTGATGTCCACTTTCCACATGAGCCAGGACATTTTACTTCCGGTCTTCTGCCCTAAGCCCCATGAGACTAGTGAAGAAGATGCCTTCACACTTTGGACATAAGAAGGGCTCTGGCTTTCTACCTAGATCAGACAAAGCCTTTCTGTAAGTCAACTCAGCTTTTCATCTCTACAGCTGATAGGAGGAAGGGCCTCCCAGTGTCCACGCAGAGGATTTCTAACTGGATCACCTCTTGTATTCAGACATGCTATGAGTTGGTGGGAGTCCCTCCACCGCCGATTGTCAGAGCCCACTCTACTGAACATTGCAATGCTATGGCCAAAAGAGCTAATGTGACCTTGGTATGCATAAACAGGGAAATTTTGAGTAGGAGTAGAGCGGTTATTTTATCTCTGTATTTTGGCACTGGTGTGACGACTGTATCCAGTTCTGGTGCCCACAATTCAAGAAGGATCTTGCTAAATTAGAGAAGGTTCCAAGAAGAGCCACAAGAATGGTTAAAGGATTAGAAAACCTGCCTTACAGTGATAGACTGAGCTGCTTGGGTCTATTTAGTTTATCAAAGAGAAGATTAAGGGGTGACTTGATTACAGTGTAGAAGTATCTATAAGAGGAACAAATATTTAATCATTGGCTCTTCAGTCTAGCAGAGAAAGGTATAATGTGATCCAATAGCTGGAAGTTGAAGCTAGACAAATTCAGACTGGAAATAGGGTATAAATTTTTAATAGTGAGAGTAATTAACCATTGGAATAATTTATCAAGGCTTGTGGATTCTCCATCAATGACCATTTTAAAATCAAGATTGGTTGTTTTTCTAAAAGATCTGCTCTAACAATTATTTTGGGGAAGTTCTATGGCCTATGTTATTCAGGAGGTCAGATTAGATGATCATAATGGTCTCTTCTGGCTTTAGTATCTATGAATGTATGGTTCAAAATGGGTGTCCACTCGCCAGTCTGAACCAAATGCTAATGAAGGATTGAAGTTTTCACAGAGAGAGAGAAGTAACAGGAAGAAATAAACAATGGACGGGAGAGGGCAGGGAACACCCTATCTTGAGGTGCACATCTAAGGTTTGTTCTAGCATATGTTAGGGGACAAAGAAGACACCCTGTCATCCTTCACTTAGGAAGTAAACGGATAGTGAGTTTGCTTCACAAAAGAGGGATCTCAGCCAGGCTTGGTTGAAAACATTGGAAAGAACTGTGGGTGAGAGAAAATTCTTTAGCCAAGAAGATAATTTGTTAATTAAATTTAGTCTCTAGAAAGCATGTTATGATTTTGTTTTATATGTAACCATTTCCCCCCCCTTTGGGAACAGTGGTCCTGCTTAATCTGAGAGCGTTCAGTGGAACAGGGTCTGAGCACTCCAGAGAGTTGGTGGTCTCAAGAGTTGGCGTGTGCCTATTGTTAACCTGCACAGAGAAAGCAAGGCCTGGAAGGCTGGGTTTGTGTTGCCACAGGCTTATTGTTTCAGAGAGCTGTTCCATGGCAGGCACAGGCATAACTTCCTCACACTAAGGGCAATTGGTGGTTGCCCCACAACGTTAGATACCCTGGGAAGCGTCACAGATACCCTCTGTTTAGTTCAGAGTCCTGTTTTGTAAGTAAGACTGTAGTTGTAATGATGAGTGTAGAATTTACAGTACTGCTCCAGAAACTCAATCTGCAGAGGCAGAAAAGGGAACAGAGCCTGGCCAAACAGGCTTATGCGCTAATAAATTTGTTAGTCTCTAAGGTGCCACAAGTACTCCTGTTCTTTTTGCCGATACAGACTAACATGGCTGCTACTCTGAAACCTAGCTAAACAGAAGCTGCTAAAATCTAGAAGGATTTCATTAGTTTCTATTCTTTCTGATTGAATGGATAAGGAGGCACTAACTATCGACCTGCAGTGATGGAAATAGAGCAAAGAAACACTCAGGAGATAAGTGTCATGTTTTCCAGGCCAACTGAACCTCTGACCCCTCTTGGACTTTTCAAGCACAACAATCTTGGGCCTCAAACATTCATCTCTCTCTTGGGGTAGAATTATCGCTGTCTGACTGCATCCTGGGCTTCAGTCCCCTGTTATCCACTGTGATTTACCTCAGCAAGCCTGACTTGGGTTCAGTACCTGCTGTTTGTGTCCTTCCGGGAACGATGACAGTGGTGTCCAGTGATCAAAGAGCCTTCTTAAAGCACAGTGGTATTTATATAGAACAAAAGTATTAAAAACAACAACAACAGATCTTAAAACAAAATAAAGTCCATACTCACACCTGCCTCTCCCATAGGCTTACCATTGTGTGGATCTTGGGAACACCCAACTGCTTCAGACCCCCTCCACAAAGCATCTCTTTGGGTACATATATATGTCAATAAAAGACCCATGGATAGCCTAGGTCAGCGGACTTGGACTCATGGGACACCGGCTGAGGGGCTAAAAATGGCAGTGTAAACATTTGGGCTAGAGCCCAGGTTCTGAGACACCATGAGGGGGATGGGTCTCGAGACCAGGCTCCAGCCCTAGCCCAAACATCTACACTGCAATTTTAAGGCCCACAAGCCTGAGTCAGTTGATCTGGGGTCTGAAACTTGTTGCTATGGGTTTTTTTTACAGTGTACATGTACCCTTTGTGTCAGACTTAGGGATGCCAGGCATATGGTTTTTGACTGGAACACCCGGTTGAAAAGGGACCATGGCGGCTCCTGTCAGCACCGCTTACCGAGCCATTAAAAGTCCGGTTGGCTGCAATGGGGCTGGCAGGCTGGGGTGCAGGAAGGGGTTCGGAGTGCAGGCTCTGAGCAGCCGAGCTGGGACGGGGATTGGGGTGCGGTAGGGGTTTTGGGGTGCAGGTTCCAGGTGGCACTCACCTCAGGTGGCTCCTGGAAGCAGCAACATGTCCCACCAGCTCCTAGGGCAGGGGCAGCCAGGGAAGCTCCGCACGTGTCCCCACCCTGAGCACCAACTTTGTACCTTCCATTGGCCAGGAACCGTGGCCAATGGGAGCTGCGGGGGCAGTGCCTGTGGATGGGGGCAGTGCGTGGAACCTCCCTGGCCACACCTGTGCCTAGAAGACGGAGGGACATGTTGCCTGAAGTGAGCGCCACCTGGATCCTGCACCCTAATCCCCACCCTGAAGCCCCCTCCCTTTAAACTAGGTTCGACGGGGACAGGTGAGCAAAGCCCACAGGTAAGTGGGGAACATGGAGACCTGGGAGATGGGTCGGAAACAAGAGGGAGTGTGGGCTATAATGGCAGAGAGAAAGGAGGGTCAGGGCAAAACTGGGAGGCAAGATCGAACCAGTATCTTAGCTGCCTATATACAAATGCAAGAAGTATGGGTAATAAGCAGGAAGAACTGGAAGTGCTAATAAACAAATACAACTATGACATTGTTGGCATCACTGAAACTTGGTGGGATGATGCACATGATTGGAATGTTGGTGTGGATGGGTATAGCTTGCTCAGGAAGGATAGATGGGAAAAAGGGAGGAGGTGTTGCCTTATATATTAAAAATGTACACACTTGGACTGAGGTGGAGATGGACATAGGAGATGGAAGTGTTGAGAGTCTCTGGATTAGGCTAAAAGGGGTAAAAAACAAGGGAGATGTCATGCTAGGAGTCTACTACAGGCCACCTAACCAGGTGGAAGAGGTGGATGAGGCTTTTTTTTAAACAACTAACAAAATCATCCAAAGCCCAAGATTTGGTGGTGATAGACTTCAGCTATCCAAATATATGTTGGGAAAATAACACAGCGGGGCACAGACTATCCAACAAATTCTTGGACTGCATTGCAGACAACTTTTTATTTCAGAAGGTTGAAAAAGCTACTAGGGAGGAAGCTATTCTAGACTTGATTTTAACAAATAGGGAGGAACTCGTTGAGAATTTGAAAGTAGAAGGCAGCTTGGGTGAAAGTGATCATGAAATCATAGAGTTTGCAATTCTAAGGAAAGGTAGAAGGGAGAACAGCAAAATAGAGACAATGGATTTCAGGAAGGTGGATTTTGGTAAGCTCAGGGAACTGATAGGTAAGGTCCCATGGAAATCAAGACGGAGGGGAAAAACAACTGAGAAGAGTTGGCAGTTTTTCTAAGGGACCAAAAGCAAGCTATTCCGCTGGTTAGAAAAGATAGAAAATGTGGCAAAAGACCACCTTGGCTTAACCACGAGATCTTGCATGATCTAAAAAATAAAAAGGAGTCATATAAAAAATGGAAACTAGGATAGATTACAAAGGATTAATATAGGCAAACAACACAGGAATGCAGGGGCAAGATTAGAAAGGCAAAGGCACAAAATGAGCTCAAACTAGCTACAGGAATAAAGGGAAACAAGAAGATTTTTTATCAATACATTAGAAGTAAGAGAAAGACCAAAGACAGGGTAGGCCCACTGCTCAGTGAAGAAGGACAAACATTAACAGGAAACTTGGAAATGGCAGAGATGCTTAATGACTTCTTTGTTTCGGTCTTCACCAAGAAGTTTGAAGGAATGCCTAACATAGTGAATGCTAATGGGAAGGGGGTAGGTTTAGCAGATAAAATAAAAAAAGAACAAGTTAAAAATCACTTAGAAAAGTTAGATGCCTGCAAGTCACCAGGGCCTGATGAAATGCATCCTAGAATACTCAAGGAGCTAATAGAGGAGGTATCTGAGCCTCTAGCTATTATCTTTGGAAAATCATGGGAGACGGGAGAGATTCCAGAAGACTGGAAAAGGGCAAATATATAAAAAGGGAAATAAAAACAACCCAGGAAACTACAGACCAGTTAGTTTAACTTCTGTTCCAGGGAAGATAATGGAGCAAGTGATTAAGGAAATCATCTGCAAACACTTGGAAGGTGGTAAGGTGATAGGGAATAGCCAGCATGGATTTGTAAAGAACAAATCGTGTCAAACCAATCTGATAGCTTTCTTTGATAGGATAGTGAGCCTTGTGGATAAGGGAGAAGCTGTGAATGTGGTATACCTAGAGTTTAGTAAGGCATTTGATACGGTCTCGCATGATATTCTTATCGATAAACTAGGCAAATACAATTTAGATGGGGCTACTATAAGGTGGGTGCATAACTGGCTGAATAACCATACTCAGAGAGTTGTTATTAATGGTTCCCAATCCTGCTGGAAAGGCATAACAAGTGGGGTTCCGCAGGGGTCTGTTTTGGGACTGGCTCTGTTCAATATCTTCATTAACGACTTAGATATTGACATAGAAAGTATGCTAATTAAGTTTGTGGATGATACCAAACTGGGAGGGATTGCAACTGCTTTGGAGGACAGAGTCATAATTCAAAATGATCTGGACCAATTGGAGAAATGGTCTGAGTTAAACAGGATGAAGTTTAACAAAGACAAATGCAAAGTGCTCCACTTAGGAAGAAAAAATCAGTTTCACACATACAGAATGGGAAGAGACTGTCTAGGAAGGAGTACGGCAGAAAGGGATCTAGGGGTTATAGTGGACTACAAGCTAAATATGAGTCAACAGTGTGATGCTGTTGCAAAAAAAGCAAACGTGATTCTGGGATGTATTAACAGGTGTGTTGTGAGCAAGACACGAGAAGTCATTCTTCCCCTCTACTCTGCTCTGGTTAGGTCTCAGCTGAAGTATTGTGTCCAGTTCTGGGCACCGCATTTCAAGAAAGATGTGGAGAACTTGGAGAGGGTCCAGAGAAGAGCAACAAGAACGATTAAAGGTCCTGAGAACATGACCTATGAAGGAAGGCTGAAAGAATTGGGTTTGTTTAGTTTGGAAAAGAGAAAACTGAGCGGGGACATGATAGCAGTTTTCAGGTATCTAAAAGGGTGTCATAAGGAGGAGGGAGAAAACTTGTTCACCTTACCCTCTAAGGATAGTACAAGAAGCAATGGGCTTAAACTGCAGCAAGGGAGGTTTAGGTTGGAGATTAGGAAAAAGTTCCTAACTGTCAGGGTGGTTAAACACTGGAATAAATTGCCTAGGGAGGTTGTGGAATCTCCATCTCTGGAGATATTTAAGAGTAGGTTAGATAAATGTCTATCAGGGATGGTCTAGACAGTATTTGGTCCTGCCATGAGGGCAGGGGACTGGACTCGATGACCTCTCAAGATCCCTTCCAGTCCTAGAATCTATGTATCTCCCACATTCCAAGCCCCTCAGCCCCACCCCAGAGCCTGCACCCCCTTCCGGAGTCCTCACCCCCTCCTGTACTCCCAACCCCCTGCCCAGCCCAGTGAAAATGAGCGAGGGTAGGGGATAGCTAGGGATGGAGGGAAGGGGGATAGAGTGAGCATGGGGTGGGGCTTCGGAGAAGGGGCAGGGGTGGGTTGGGGCCTCAGGTGGGGCAAGGGTATTCAGGTTTCTGCAAATAGAAAGTTGGCAACCCTAGTCAGACTGTCCCTCTGGACAGCTCCTGATAATTAACCTGCCCCTCCTCCTGAGAAGTGGTTTTTAACTGTTTATTTCCCTTTGATCTTGTTCCCAGCATGGCAAAACAGCTGCGTCACTTCAGGCTAGAGCCTGGAAGTATACCATTGTCCTGTAATTGCCCCCTCCCTCAATGTTTGCTGGAAGATTTTCTTATCTGTAGCTATTATGATGTTTTCCTTCTTGTTTTTCCAAGAGCCCTTTATTAAGCCAGATGAATACATTTGTACAGGAAAATCTTATAACCCATTGTACAACAACTTCATCTCGCTGGTCAGATACATCATGTATAAAATTATTACATCTCAGTATTCTTAAATTATTACATAGCTGCTCCATGTCAGTCTCAGAGGGCGTTATCCTGATTTTACAGATAGAGGACTGAGGCACAGAGAGAAGAAAGTCAGAAGAATCCAAAAATTAATAGTGCCCAGTTTGAGACACCTAGAATCTGATAAGTATCAGAGGGGT
>NC_048298.1:60423972-60596272 GCF_013100865.1 Trachemys scripta elegans
GGGGGGAGAGCGGAGAGCCTGGCCGCGGCTCCGCTCTCCCCGGCGGCCGGGGGGAGGGCGGCGAGCCCAGTCACGGCCCTGCTCTCCCCGACCGGCTGGAGCGCCGCGGGGAGGGCGGCGAGCCCAGTCACGGCCCTGCTCTCAGGCCGGAGCGCCGCCCCGCCCCCCTCCAGGTGCCGCCCCAAGCACATGCTGGGTGGGCTGGTGCCTGGAGCCGGCCCTGCACACAGCAAAGCCAATAAACGTGGATGGGTTCTTAAGTGGATGTGTTCTTAAGAGACAAAGATTGGATTTTCATGCACATGTATTTGACAATGAAGAATGAGGAAAGAGAAATAGAAAAAAGTGACAGCTAAACTTATGTTGTTCTGAAATAGACAGTTTTCAATTTCCTGCGTCAGTTTCTACCTTAAAGTTTTGTAAGTAAACTTCAGACTTCGGGGTATGCTATACTTTTCTCTAGAAACATGCTTAACATACTGTCATCTCCCCACATGCTCATTTCTAATAAAACTATTGCCAATAGTTTAAGCAGTGTGGAAACTTGTGCCTTACTATAACTCATGCTATCTCATACACCATCTCCCTTCCCCTAAAACATTTAATTGATGATTGGTAGATTAAAATCATCATTCTTTAAGCTCACAATTATACTCATAGTAAAATCCTAATGGGCTTTTGTTCTTGATTAAAGTGGGGAAATGCAAACATTGAGTCCCGCTTAGCCAGCTGTAAAGAGAGAAAAATGGAGGAGGGTCTCTTAAGCAATTAGATTGTTCTTGTTTCTAAAAAGGAAGCTTAGTGTTAAGATTTTATAGGTTGGTTTGGGTTCAGAGGTAGCTTTGTGTTTTCTGTTCCTCCTAAAGCCAAATGAAGATGGCTGTCCCCTCCTGGCTCCTTTCACTACCATCAGTTATTAGTTTTTAATCTTGTTAGACTAGAGTCGTCTGACATTTTTGTATTCCAGAGGCAAAGACAGATATATCTACGTAAGCTGTAAACATCAGTGGTTCTAACTAGTGCTAGGAAAACCAATGTGAAAAGATGAGTTACACTGCTAATTATTGTGGTTCGGATAATCTTGTTCAGTAACATTCCCTTAAGCAGACAAATGTAAGCTCTTAAGCACAGTCTTAAATTGCAAAACAAAACAAGTTCTTGAGACTTTATGGGTTAGAGATAATGCAGCTAAGTTGTGTGATTGATTTTAAAATGGCTCATTAAGTTTAGCGGGGCCAGTGGATTTTCAAAATATTCCCAGTAATCTTCAGGAGTAGTTTGCAAGGATGTTTCCAATTCCTGAAGGAATAGGAGCCCTGTATATGAATAACCACTGGCTATAAGAAGTGCCTTTGATAACCAGAGCAGATGGGCTAATCCCATGACACCACAAATGCCTAAAACGCCTCTGCCTTTGAGGAACAAGTCTATCCCATACTCACAAGATGACTACTGTTACAGTTGCTCTGTGAAACTTCGCACTGTTGCTGAATCAGCTCGTTCTCCATTTTTACCATCACAGTAGTTAGCAAACTCGGTGACAGTTATCCTAGGAAACCTGAACTAATTAAAATTGTAATACGATTTGGACAGGGTGCACCTATCTATTTGTACAAAGATGAAGTTTTAGGGAAGATATTTCAAGTAGACTTCTAAAATGAAATCAAATACAGATGGTTTGAGTGGACATCACTGGGAAAGAAGAACAAATAGTGATTATTAATCATCCCCAAATTCCCTCATTAGAAAAGTGACAATATTATTATCCAGTTGTGGCTAGTTCATTATCTTAGAATCATAGAATATCAGGGTTGGAAGGGACCTCAGGAGGTCATATAGTCCAACTCCCTGCTCAAAGCAGGACTAATCCCCAGATAGTTTTTTGCCCCACATCCCTAAATGGCCCCCTCAAGGATTGAATGCATAACCCTGGGTTTAGCAGGCCAATGCTCAAACCACTGAGCTATCTCTCCCCCCAGAGATTGCATCTGTGGTGTGAAAAATAGCTGATGCACTTCATTTCTAATAGAACTGGTAGGCAAATAGTATGAAGCTACTTAAGAAAAAAGTAGTCTTACTTTACCTTCTCATTATGTTGCCATTAATCTCAAGATGTGGCCCTTTTTGACTAATATGTTTTGACTGGATACTATGAATCTTGCTGCAGTTTGGTAGTACTGTGATATTTTCCAGTCTGGCTGATGCTGTAGTATGTATGCTTGGCTAGAAAAGTACTGTTTGTTAGCCGTTAGACTTGTTAATTATCCTGTAAATGTAAAATATAATTACTGACTTGTTAGTAAAACTTAATCGCTTGAGCGTGAGAGATGTATACAATATTTTACTAAAGCAAAAACTGGTATAGTTTGCATCTTAAAAATATATTACCTACAGCACTGTCTCTTTTTAAAATGACTTACTCTGTGTAAATAGCTTGGTTAGACTAGCCTTGTGCTTCTGAAAATAATTAGATACCACAGCCAGCTGCAGCTGGCTTGTTCCCAGCTTCACATCATAACATACATTTGATTAGAAAACATGTAACTAGTGAGGAACTCCCTTAAATCCCACTATTTCTGCACATCTGTGGTATTAGTACATTCTCTTGGCTAAAAGCTCTCCCCGTTTTCTGTACCCGACTGTGGGCCAGATTCTGCCTCCCTTACTCAGGTTGAGTAGTCCCTTTACCACATGAATAGTTCTGTTGATTTCAAGGGGACTAACTAAACATAAGTGAAGGCCAGTTTTCTGCCACCTTCTAAGACAAGACAGGAGTTCTCAAACTGGGGGTCATGACCCTTGAGAGGGTCGCAAGGTTATTACAGGGGGGGGGGTTGCAAGCTGTCAGCTTCCACCCTAAACCCCACTTTGTCTCCAGCGTTTATAATAGGGTTAAATATAAAAAATGTGTTTTTAGTTTATAAAGGGGGGGTCGCACTCATAGGTTTGCTGTGTGAAAGGGGTCACCAATACAAACGTTTGAGAACCACTGTTCTAAGAGCAGCTATTTGTTTTAAACCAAAACTTGCCCTCCTTATTGTGAAGAGACCTGAGATTTTTATCTTTATAACTGTAATGTAATTTCATGCTGAATAATGAAACTGAAACTATAATAAACATGGTATGGATGCTAGACCATGCATGCTCCACCCTGGGTTGGCACATCTTCACACAGGGCAGGAAAGAGTCCACCAGAATGTGCTACTGCACTAATTGGCAGCACTTCCTAGAAGAGGCCCCCCACCCTCCACTCTGTGGACACAGTGAGCATCTCACTTGTCCTGGACTACTTCTTTGCTCTCAATACATCGGGCTTCACTCTCAACTCTATCCGGGCACACTTGGCAACATGTAGTGCCTTCCTCCTACCAGTGGAGGGCACCTTTGTCTTTACAAACCCTATCACTGAGCTTCATGAAAGGCCTGCTCAACACTTTTCCACCAGTTGTGAAGCCAACACCTACATGGAATCTTAACCTCATTGTCTCTGCCTTCACGAGACCACCCTTCGAACTCATGACAACATGCTCCATAGAATCATAGAACTGGAAGGGACCTCAAGAGGTCATTTAGTCCAGTCCCCTGCACTCAAGGCAGGACTAAGTATTATGTAGACCCACCTCTCTGTGGAAGTGGCATTCCTGGTTGCCTTCACCTTAGCCAGATGAGTCAGTGAGCTCTCTGCCATGATGACAGACCCTCCCTGCATGGTATTTCACAAGGACAAGGATTCGTTAAGCCTACCCCCCAAATTCTTTCCTAAGGTGGTGTCCGAATTACAACTCAATCCATCCATCCACTTACTGTGTTCCATCTGAAGCCACATGCCTCCCCTGCCGACAGAGCTCTGTGCTCAACATTCACTGTGCCCTGGTGTTCTACTTGTACAGGACTAGACCCTTTAGGAGGTCTCCAAGATTCTTCATCGCCATTGCAGAGAGATCAAAGGGAAAAGCCATCTGTTCCCAAAGGATCTCTAAATGGGCCTCAGGGTGCATGCTGGCATAAACGCTCCAACCTACCCCCTCCTGGGGGTATGACAGCACCTTTTACAAAAGTGCAAGCTGCTTCCTCAGCCCCTCTAGCTGATGTCCCATGGCAGGACAACTGCAAGGCTGCGATATGCCGCTCTGTCCATGCGTTTATAGTGTACTACACCATAACACACATGGCAGCAGTGGACACAGACGTGGGCCACGCTGTATTAGATGGCTGTGTCATTAGCATCCTCGCACCCACCTCTTCACTGATTATGATTCGTAGGTCACCCACCTGTGGAATACACATAGGGACCATCACTCGAAGAAGAGGAGGCAACTCACCTGTAACTTGACGTTCTTGGAGATGTATGGTCCTTCTCTGTGTTCCACTAGCCACCTTCCTTCCCCGCTGCTTCAGACTCTATTCTGCAGTGGTAAGAGGGGAAACTGGAGTGGCATCAACCCACACTGCCCCTTCTATCCTTGGCCAGGAGCATGAGGAGATGCATTACACATGTGCAGGTCAACAGATACTGCTTGGAAACACCTCTGAACTCAGGCACAAGGTACGCATGCGCACTCACATGTGGAATACAGATAGGGACCACACATCTCAAAGAACCTCCAGTTACAGGTGAGTAACCTCCTCTTCTTCCACCAAGAACATTACATGTAAATAAATTCTAGTCCTGTAGATAGACCAGTCATAATGTTTTGTGAACAAAACCAAACACACAACTTGAATTACAGGAATTCAGTGGTTTAGAAATCTGAACTCTTCCTTCTTCTCTCTAGCTCTTTAAAGTTGCTCCATTTTGCTTCTATTTTCTGTAAATCAAAATGATGGTTGTGTGTTTTATTTTATTTTATTTTATTTTATTCAGGACTTTATATAGCATTGAGGGGATTTTTTTTCAGGAAGTTACCATGTTTTTAAATAAGTAAACATAATGTTTTCAATTAGGCGTTAGACTGGGGTGCATATGTGCACCCATGCAGATTTATTGTCTGTAAAGTAATTGCTCTTGTATTGAAATTAGGTAGCTATTTGTATCAAGCACATTCCTTTTCTCTCTAAGTGTGTTGGCTAAATATCAAAATGCTTCTTCAGTGAAATTGCTTCACACTGGGATAGATTTTATGATATCTGACAGTAGCAGAAAGTGAAGTGTCAGACAGTATTTGTGAGGCTCTTAAAAGTAATTGACTGTTTCTGCTTTTTTGTTAATTTTCAGCCTTTAACTTTTTTAAAGGTGCTATTACTGTTGGGTCATTCCCGTGCTAGTTACAGCCACTAAGCCTACACAGCCTTCAGTAGTGTATGTTGTCATATGTATTATAACTTCTGTGATTGCCTATCATAAGGCTAGGCTAGAATCTGATTCTACCTTACCTCTTTAATATTGGTCGTTAGTTCTAGTCACTTTCAGAAAGTGAGAAAGTTTGCATTTTGCATAGACTCGCTTCTCTTCACACACAAACTGTATGCGCCATTATGGGTGTCTCATGTCTTGATGAGCTTCATAATTGAATTACCTTAAACATAAGTTGGGTTTAAGGAAAGGTGGAGTAGCAGCAACACTTCCTTGTGACTTTAGTTTCCTGTGCATACGAATGGGGAAATTGCTGTTTGGAATGAAGAGAGAACAACTTTTTTGAACTTTGTTATAAAATCAACACATTTTTCCATGTGCTGGCTTAAGAACAAAGCAACTAATTTTTTGTTTCCTGGTGGCCTTTCTCCAGCACAGCAGAATAAATTGCTTTTGGATTCTAGCCATTGAATCAGGTTGTGAGTAAGCAGCTCTTTTCGCCCTCTGCAATTTTAGCAGCAGTCTCTTGGCCTTCCTTCATTGAGGAGAAAAATACAGTACTTGGGGCAAAAGTCTGCAATGTTTAGGTGCCATGAAATATTAAACTGAATTTTCTTCTGCTCATCATGGGCTATCTAGGTGAAGGTAATGATCCTGTGGACTTCTTGTCAATTTTCCAATATTGATAATTGCACAAATATCAATCTTCTTGATAAAACAAGTTCTGATGTCTAAGACTATTTATGAGAGAGTGAATGAAGAATTTATATTGCTTTCTTACACAGTCAGTACACTGCTAACATTGAGCTAATAGTGGTGTAAAGTGCTTTGAATTACCTAACATACAAACAAATGCAAGTCCTAGACACAGTCTCAACTGCAAAGGCTTCTCTTTTGTTTCTGCTGCATCAAGCTTTTGACTGGGTGCTTGTTTTGAAGAGACTGGCCATTGCGGGATCCAACGTTTTTAAGTATTTCTGTAGCCGTTCAGTAGCTCAGTTATTTTACAGGGCCTATTGAGACAGTTAGCATTGCTGTAAAAGTACTTTGTGAAGACTCTGTTGTCTGAAAAAGACAGTTATTTTAATGAAAAATAGCTGCAAAAGAAAAAAAACTTCAGAAAGGAAGGGAGCTTGAAGTTCAGATTAGTTCTTAACTTTACTGCCTTAAAAAGACATCTCAGAAGGTATGTAAGTTGGCTGTAAACTTATACCAGACTGAAGCTAGACATGCCTGTCTGCTGTGGTCAGATTAAAATATGAAGGAAAAGTTTTGTGTTTTGGGGGGGACAGAGACAGGTATACTTTTTTAAGGAGGTTATCATTGTAAAAATAAATTGTTTAATGCTTTAGGAGTGATTATTTTATAATGTAAACTGCTTGTCCTTTATAAAAGAAAAGCAAAATAAAGCTGAGACTTTATTTTTAAAAATAGATAGCTGGCTGCACTTGTTCAAAAAGAGTGGGGACTTTTTTCTTTTAGTTATGACTGTGATGGGTTTGGGCCCTTTGGAATGTAATCTGATGTGCTGGGGTGCCACAGAGTCATCCTATTCTGCCAGCCTGGGTCCCCTTTACCTGGCCTTGCTGGGTTAAGCTCCCCAGCCTCTTTCAGCCAAGCACACAGGCAGGGCCACACCCAGTTGCACAGAGAGACAGAGATCTGCTCTGGAAAGATTCAGCCTTAGGGGCTCACCCCAACACTCTGGTGCCCAATCCCTTTAAAGGGGACAAACCCAAAGGTTTTATGAAATCCGCCCCCTCCCTCAATGTGGAGGGAGATGTGCACAACTTCTTCCCCCCCCCGTTAGAAATTACATAAACTGGGTTATATTATAAACAAGCGATAAGTTTATTAACTACAAAAGGTGCGTTTTAAGTGAATATAAGAGGTAACAGACAGAACAAAGCAGATTACTGACCAAATAAAGTTAAATACGCAAGCTAAGCTCAATAGACTTAAGAAACAGGTTACAAAATGTAATTTCTTACCCATAATGTTATTTTAGGCAGGTTACAAAGTTTCTGTGGTTCAGAGTTCCTGTTATATTTCTTTTCAGGCTGGACCCTTCAGCTGGCTTTAGCAGTCTTTTCTCTTGGGCACCCTAACCATGGAGAAGAGGAGTCCCTTTTGGCTTCCTCCCCATCCTTAAATAGGATTTACATAAGGTGTGAATCCTTTGTTTTCCAGACTTGACTCCCCTTCCCTTCCAGTTACAAGAAGTCTCAGGTAATGTCTAGTATCAGGTGACAAGACCATCTGACTCTATAGTGTCAAGCGTCCATGAGTCAGTGGCAGTATGGTGCGTCCGCAGGAAGGCCGAGCCTTTTCACAGTCCATTGTCCTCACTGATGGGTCATCAGCCCTGTGTGGCTTTTCCATTGTTGTACCTGAAGTGTTAGCAGTGGGCATCACCCCAAAGTAGCATAATTGAAATACAGTTACAAAGTCAATATTCTTAACTTGAGATTGATACAGGCATACAAATTGGATAATCATATTCAGTAAATTATAACCTTTCCAATGATATCTTACAAGACCCATCTTGCATAAAGTATATCTGTTATGTCATATTCATATCATAGGCATATTTTTTATAAAGAATATGGAGTGAAACGTCACAATGACTTCATAAAAAAGTTCAGCACATGAATGTGGTCTACATGAGTTGCACGCGTATTGAACAAAAGAGATCCCATAACTTCTCAAAAGCATTCCGAGAGCTAACACTTCCCCCTTGAGGAATTTACCTAGTGGACTGTAATTGCTTCAGAGGACTGTCTTTTTTAATTGCTACTGTTTTCTATTAAAGTTATGGCCTGCTTGCACTGGGGAAACTAATTACCTGCTGAGTCGAATACCATTTCATGGGAGTTGTAGTGTTAGACAAGGCTCCAGAGACCAGAAACATTTTCACTGTGTGATTTTAAATTTGCTTTAAAACAAGTCTAATCAAAACAGTAACTTACAAAAAAAAAGTTTTGTCAGGCAGAGCCTTGTCTACATTCTAACTTTCCCCAGTTCTAATACCAAAGCTAGTGTTAGAGCCAAGGTGTAGGGAATTCTTTTTTAACTTGGCTCCTTGCAGACATAGCCTGTATCTAGGTGGAATAAAGAATTAATGAGTTAATCTTTCAACTATTCCAACCCAGGTTCAGATTCTGGGTTTGATTACAAGTGAAATGGAATTTGGTCTCATCCTAATTCTCTGTTAGTGCAAATTGTAAAACTCCAGCTCAGCCAGTGGCTCTTTCCCCCCTCGGGAGTTTTAGACTATGAGTGTTGGGCTGGATTTTTAGTTTTCCCTCTGAATCTGCTGTGCTTATGGTTATTAACTGAGCCCCTGACATTATTTTAGTGCTCTTAGTAACTGAATAGTTCAATTTTGGCAGTGCTTAACCTTCTTTCCAAGATACACTGATTAGCTTTACACTGTATCTCATATAAGCTTGTTTGTTAAGTACTGTTACACCATATAACCTTATCAGTTAAAATCCAGACCCTTTGAGTAGGGTCAGGAGAGGGTGCTAATCCATTTCACTACATTAAGCCACTTGTATTTGGATAGCCAAGTGTCTAACTTACACTTTTCCTATGCAGGGTATTTGATAGTAGCTGATTATTTTCTGTTCTTGCTGGTTCATAAATCTAGTTTGATTAAAATCTGTGCAAGACCTAAACAGTTGTGAAATGTTAATTCAAAAACCATACAATGTATTACTTTAAAAATGGTGTCAGAATGGCTTGTAACCTGCTATGCCTTTTAATAGAAAATCTAGGGCCACGGCTTCAAATGCTATTCTTCATACAGTTTAGTTTAGGACTCTAAACAAATGATTGCTGTTTAACAATTGGCATGCAACCCAGTTTTGAAGTACAGCCATATAGGGTCTGACAGAATTTGTGCTAAGGGGTTTTCAGAGTGAGGTCATGATAAACATAAATGAAACTTGAGCTGCTGTTTTAATGTCACTAGCAAATACAATTAATCTTTCTAACAAATACATTCATACAGTGAAATGAATACTGTATTTATATTGCCTCTGGTTTGTGGAGAGGAATATTTAAAGTAGTAAACTGTAAGGATTTTTGGCTTGTTTCTGTGCTTCTTAAAATAGCTAATTTAAACATACGTTCTGGAGTTCTGCTAGCAGGTTGTCACAGTTCAGGTTATGTCTTAGCCCTCTCTGGTCTACACTAGGGGAGGGGGAGGATGTCGACCTAAGATACGCAACTTCAGCAAAGCGAATAGCGTAGCTGGAGTCGGCATATCTTAGGTCAACTTACCTGGCCATGAGGACGGCGGCAAGTCGACCGCTGCCACTCCCATTGACTCTGCTTCCGCCTCTCACAAGCTGGAGTCCCAGAGTCGACGGGGAGCACAATTGGGGATCGATTTTATTGCGTCTACACTAGACGCGATAAATCGACGCCCGATAGATTGATCACTACCCACCAATCCAGCGGGTAGTGAAGACCAGTCCTTAGTTTTCCCTATGACAGGGCTTTGACAGTATGTTGGTAAACACACAAACTGGTGTTTTTCTCTTTTTAAATAATGTAAGGTAACAAATACTCTCTAGAATGTCTGTACATTTTTTAAAGCATTTCTGCAAAAAAAAAAAAAAAAAAAAATTACACCTCTGATTAGCAATATAATCCCACAAAATCCTGTATTTGAGTATTTAATGATGTGAATCTTTTACCTTTTTTCAGAACCCTTTCATAGTGGCCACACAGCACAGACACCTGAAGCGTTGCAGTGTTAACAGGCTGTTGTGTAGAATGCTTTTGAAATCATTCTGTCTTCTAAAACTACTATTCAGCATAAGAGGAGGCATCTCTGCCCAGCAAAATGACGGGTTTACATAAACTGCTTCCGATTCCTAGGGCAATGGAATAGGAGGCAGAGACCACAAGCAGCACTGACTGCAAAAAGAAAACTCAGTTGGTAGAGTCAGTTACCTCCACCCCATCATTCTCTTTCCCAAGAAATGTCTCCTTCCCAACTCCAGAAAGCACCCTCTGTGGATCATAGATAGATCATGGGCTTGGGCAGGAGCAAAGCTTGGAGCTGCTTTCCTCATAGCCCCTCGCCTAACACCTCTAGTCTCTTCTGTCTCCTCCCTGCCTCTGGTTTGGAGGTAGTATCTGTTAGTTAACAGACAGCTACAGCCAGTCTCTCCACTTGGTGATCTACAGATGGGTTGCCAAATGAAGTCTGAGGGCATTTTCTGAGGACAGGGTGGCATTTCTTGGGTAGGGGGAAGGTGGTGTTGAGTTCCTTTGTTTCCCAGGAACATCAGTATATGGAGGAAACAACATGTTTACTTCAAAAGTAATTCAAGTCGGTGATTTTTAAATTTTATCTCTCTCTCTGGTGGTAGTAGAATGTGCATTCATTTTATTTAAGCTGGCAGCTCACTTTATTGAGGTCAGTGCATAAGAAATCAGGATATGTTTCCCCCCTCGTTCCTCTTCCCCCGCCCCAGAAAAAAAGCCCCCAACAAACACTGACTTTTCCATGTTCATCCTGGTACTAGTTAGGTCCCTTTTCTAATGGACATGTGATGTAGTTAGTTAGTTTGTTTTTCATTGTATTCTTCACAGCTATACATGACTTGGTCTCTGATGTGGAAGAGTGGATGGACTTTATACTCTTGGTCAAACTTTAACCCCTCTGTCTTGAACCATATGTTCAAGGTCACCAGTTATAGCGTAATCCAAGATCATTGAGTCTTCATGATATGACAGGATCAAGTGTTGCTTTGTGTTTGGGGTGAGCGTGGGTCTCAGGACAGGAGGGGGTAGAGTGCTGGCATTGTTTAAAAGTTGGCTTTAGCTCCCAAGGCTATTTGGTTCTTTGAATTTCTTAAGAAAATACTTTATTCCCTTTTTGGCTCAAATACAATTTTCCTCCATTATGTCTCCCTTCTTCTATCAAGCCTTTGTGATGTGTTCTGTTTAGTGGAGCTTGTTTTTCCTATACTAGAGCTATTGCTTAAGGTCACTGCTTCACTGGAAAAGTTGGTTCCCCTTGTGGATTCAAGTAGAAAAGTAAATTCAGTTTGGAATGTGATCTAGAACTCGTTAGATCAAGTCCTGGCTTGTTGGTTTTTTCCCCAATTTAGTGTGAGGGCCTAGTTTGTCTAGCTGTTTGGGTATAGCAACAAGATGCTCACCTAAGACCAAAGCTTGGACAGGTGGGATCACAGTTTGTTCTGCAGTTCACTTGAACAGTTATTTTCGTGATGTTAATACTAGTCATGTGCACCTGTATCACATTAGCATCTAGAGGCCCTGTCAAGGCTGAATCCCCACTCTGGCACTTCAAGTGCAGAAGTGAGGCCCGCAAGGATTTTAAAAATGAATACTGGCCACTCCAGGCTTGTATCACACTCCCAAGGTTAGAGCTTTTCTCTGACCCTGGCTTGGTAAACGCTGCCACCACCCAAATGCAAAAAACCCTTTGAACCAAGGAAGGAGCACTTGGGAATTCCTCCCTGTGAGGTGCCCTCAAGCCCTTTCACCCCCCCCCTCCCCCGGGGAAGAGCTGAGAAAGAAAACAAAGGAAATTTAGCTGTTGCCACCAGCTAATCAAACAATATGCACAAACCTCTTAGGACACCAAAAATCCAACCCTGTTCTTAAAAAAGGTAAATTTTATTAAAAACAAAAAGAAAGAAAATACATCTGAAACTTAGGCTTTTACTAGATTTTAAAGGAGCAATTCCAAAAATTAAGCACCCAAAATAGCTTTTGTGGGGGTTCAGCTTAAAGGTTACAAGCAAACAAAAGTATCCAGGGTTAGCACAGAAGAGTCCACAAGCCAAAATAAAGAAATAAACCTGATTGCGTCTATCTAAACATTCCAGATCCCAATGATTCCTTCTAGATACCTGGTTCAAACCTTACACAGCATTCCTGCTTCTAGCATTGCTGCTCCATGTCCCTGCAGCCCATTGAGAAGAACGGAGAGACAATTTCCCCCCATTTTAAAAAGTTCTAGCCTTCCCATTGGCTGTTTTGGTCAGGTGCCCACTCCCTTTTCTTTTTAACAGGTAAAGCAAGCAGCCACCAAGAGGGACTTTATAGCTAATTGGCTGTCTGGGTGTCCATAAAAGGGAGCTCCCCCCCTTCATTTATCACAGGCCCCAACTGAGATTGGGGTTCTATTATGCTATGGACTGTACGTGCATGTAGTACGTGTCAGTCCCAGCCCTAAAGACCTTACAATCTAAGTAGGCAGGACAGAGGGTGGGAAAAAGGAAGTGTTATTTTTCCCCATTTTGTAGATGGGGGAACTGAAGCATGGAGAGGTGGTGACTTGTGAAAGGTCATGCAGGAAGTCTGTGCGAGAGCTGGGAACTGGACCCAGTTCTCCAGTATCTTAATCACAGCCCAGCTGTTCTCCCTGATGGAAACAAATGCACACGCGTCCCCCTCCTCTGCTGCCTGCTACTACTGCTTAGAAACTTGTGTTTGAGACTCAAAGGAGCTCTTATACTTAGTTTGAAGGTTTGTTACCAAATTTAATGGAAATTCTGGGAACCAGAGATGTGTGCTTATTTCATAGACTACTGAAAATATTTCTTAAATTTCATAGCAAATTAACAGGTTGGCCCTGGGCTGAGAGGTTGGTGTTGTGGATCTGAAGAAATTATACATAGGCTTCATAGAATTGCCCTGAATATTTATCACCATTCATAATTGTCCTCAAGAGGAGAAAACAACAAATGTGAGGCACAGGAATGGAAACAGGCCCAGAACACTGTGCAGCAAAACACATTTTCTCAGTTGAACTGGGAGGAGCAGATGATGATGACATGGCCTGCAGCTGTTAATGAGAACATCATTCCAGTGTTCTGGCTTCAGTATGACGCCACACCTCGTATAGTTCCCGTGTTTTGGTCAAAATACAATTATACAAAAATATTGTAAAACTAAACCCACTCCGCATAGTGGCCTTGTCTAGCACTGGGTGAAGAAGAGCTTATGGCCTCTGCCAGGATGGCTTGACATGGTTGTGTTACACTTCAGTGCTCATGACACATACTGTGAATAGGACAGACCATTGGAAGCAATCACTGGGACTAACTACTGAAGCAACTATTTGCAAAATCTGTATTAGCAGATGAAAACATAAATAAATCTGTTTCAGTGATGTATGCTGGGTTAAATGCACCATATGCATATATCAGTTGTCTGTTATATGGGGGGAGGGATAGCTCAGTGGTTTGAGCATTGGTCTGCTAAACCCAGGGTTGTGAGTTCAATCCTTGAGGGTGCTACTTAGGGATCTGGGGCAAAAATCAGTACTTGGTCCTGCTAGTGAAGGCATGGGACTGGACTCAATGACCTTTCAAGGTCCCTTCCAGTTCTAGGAGATAGGATATCTTCATTAATTTAAATAAATAAATAAATTATTTATTTATCTATCTATGTAATACATAAAATGTATTGTGAGGTATGCATCTGTTACTATTTGTACACTTGTAATGCACCTGCTCCATGGAGCTGTGCAAGGACTTACAGAACAGGTGCTCAGGTCATAGACAAAGCAACAGTTGGGGGTAGTACTCTTATCTATTTGGGGATTAACTGAACCGGTCTGTCCTCTCACTGGCCAGCAAGAACTGTTGCAGGAACAAATGGAGAGAGAGACCTGCTTAACTGCAACACATAATCTGCAATAGATTTTCCCTCCAGTTAGTGTAGCTAAAGCTATAGAGGATGAATGAGTTCCTTGCCAGCACTCCCAGTCTTAGAAAGAATGTATTTACATAGTCATTGCAGAGAAGAGTTTACTGGCCTCTCGATCAATCCCCATAATCCATGTGAACAGCATGGTACTTAATTGCTGCCATTGTTAATTTACTGTACATGCTATGTTGGATGCATACAAGGTTTCCAAACTGTAGTGGATATTTATTTCCTTATAAATCAGTGGAGTTGTACTGATGTAACTGAAAATGGACTTATACTGAATCGAAGTTTAATTAGCAGAGGACCCTTTCTGTAAGGTAAAGCAGGATTCTCAGCTTGGGGGTTGTGACCCAAAATTGCATCAAAGGGTTGCGGGGCTGGCTGGACTCAGCTCCTTGCTCTGGGCATTGTGACCTGGTGCATGGGTCTCAGCACTGCCCCAGGTTTGGCCTAGCTGCTGCTCTATCATGATGATGGGGGGCAGGGGAGAGAGCGTCTGGGCCAAGTTTCAGTGACCAGTATTGCAACCCCAGAGGTTGCAGTACCCAGAGCAGGGAGCCAAGCCCAGCTAGCCAAAGGGGACAGGAGCCAGAAGAGGGGGGGGGGTGGTTATGTTCTCCAGTAAGTACTGGCCCCTGATGTATCCCCCGTTCTGCAGCCGAGCAGTGGCGGGGGGAAGGGGGGGGAAGACAGCATCGTGTCTGGGGGCATCTCAGGAAGTCTCTGGGTTGTGACAGGCCATCAGGGTTTACAGATGGGTCAGTTGAGAATCCCTGAGGTAAAGAAAACAGGAAGCAAGGAGAAGATTGTGGGAAGCTGAAGAAAATGTTTAGCAGTTCTCGCAAAATCCTTCTTTTCCCTGATCTTAGCCTGGACACACTGGCCAAAAGAAGATTACTTCTGCCTCTATTGCTTTGTCTAGCCAAACTTTGGATCCGAGGCCATGATAAAGAGTAATTACATACTGCAGGTGATTTTGCTCTGTGGGTATTGGGAAGAAATGACATGGCATCTTGCCAGCAAATTTTGGATGTTGGATGTTTGAATTAAACTAAAGATCAAAATCCATGGGTGTCATGGATATTCAAGAGTTAACAGATGTGTTAACATTTAGCTGGAGATACCTAATCAGAATGACTGACTCCTTGATGACAGTAGACTTGATTGCACTAGCATTCCTTACAACTTTCATGTGGTATTTCTTCATTTGTTGCGTCTCAGTTGCAGTTGTGCAGGATTTTCCCCCTCTCTTCATACTATGTAATTGTTGTATTACCTTTGCTGATTAGACAATTTGTGGTGTTAAATTGCTTGTGAAGGAATTTTTTTGTTGGTTTGAAGTGCATCCGTCAGTGCACAAATAGTTGCAGTGTTTGAGCTCTGGTTATATAATTTATCATTTGAATCTAATGCTTTTTGTGCTTCTAGTTCCCAGACTTGGGTTTCCTGGGATAATGGACTTGAAGTGGAGGCATAACTTTTTTTTGGCTGAAAATAAAATATTTTCCACAGTTTCATCACCTTCCTTGCTGTTAACTGACCTGAAACTAACATAAGGTGCAGAACATTGATTGAAGTAAATTGGGAGTCTTTCCACTGAATTCAAGGGGAGTTGGATCAGGCCCATAGAGACCTCAAAGTTCGGATCCTTGTTGCTTTGCTGCTTGTTTTCTCCCCCACACCCGTTTTTTTGTATATAATTTGCAGTTTGGAGTTAATCTGCATACTGTTTAGATGCTCCGTTAACAGTTCAGATGTACATGGTGGCAAAATCAAGGATTGCTTTATGTTTCTCACTGCCATGTAATGATGCATCTTATGCCTTTCCGTAAGAAAGGCCCTTCGTACTCTCCAGCAAGCTGGACTAAAATCTGTGGCAAGGCTCTCTGCTTTTCTGTGGCGTTTTGGTGAAAGAAACTGGAATTTCTGAGGCATGTTCAAAATAGAGGGTCTTACTGAATTAAATATATGAGTGAGTAATTTCATATGAAAATGGCAATGAATATTGTAGTGATTAAAGTCTTGTTCTTTCCTAAATAAAACACAGTACCTCAAATGGCTTTATAGGCTTTCCTATTCATTGTCTCATTGATTTCCATACCAAATTTGCTCAGATTGCAGATAGACAATTTTTTTTCCAACTGTCAGCCCTGCAGACTTACCCTTTGCTGTTAAAGGCAGGTTGGGTTCTTTTAGTTATCTCCACTAATAGCAGTTCTGCAGGCCAAATTATGCCCTCCATGATCTATGTAGCCCTGTCAAGGAAACAGGAAGCTGGTTTTGGAACCAGATAAATGGGTTGAGGCTTTTGACACTGGGAAAGGGCGGATTAATCTTTTCTTTCCCTCCTGTTCCCTGTTGTTTTCTCCTCTGGACAGTAGTTGTTGGATGGTGATGCAGCAATCCTTGACAGTGGTCAGCTCCCTCCTTCCCCATCCATGACTGCATGCAACAAAAACGGGCAAACACATTAGCTAGAAGTATCTGCTAAACAATCAGCAGTAAAATAATTATACATTTTGATTTTCAAATGGCATTATTAGGGTTCAGAATTTCCACTATTGAGATGAATGGGGCAGTTCAACCTCTCAAAGCTAATGTTTCAGGCCGTCTGCCCCTCAGGAATATGGATCTGAATCAGTGCCCATTTGGAAGAACATGTTCACAACTATAAGGGCTAGAAACTTTTAAAATTTAAGTTTAGATTCTTGAGCACAATTCTGTGGTAGGTGCTTGCTCCATAAATTCTGTGGCCAAATAATTGCAGAATACTCCGTTCCCTACTCATATCTTTTGTAACGGGATGAAAATTGAGGGTGCAGTAGTTGCCTCAAAATATTTTTGTAAAATTTAAAACAAAAAACATAATGTTTAGGATGCTGGTGTTTTCAGATTCTTATTATTTGCTACACATGTAATATCGCTACAATCTTTTATATTTAATAATTTCTAAACATTAAAATTGCTCCAACAAATTTGTTCTTATTTTAAAGAAAAAATTACTGATTTTATTTGTTTATTTTTAGCACAAAGGGAACCCTTCGCAAAACTATAGAAGTCCCTAAAGTAGTAAGGGAATAAAAAGCATTATATTAAAGTGCTAAGTATTACTGCACTTGCCACTCTCTGGGAACAGGCTACAGGAGGGGAAAGAATAAAAGGATGATAAATATTCTTAATTTCTCTAGTGAGAGGGGGGAGTCTTGATTCTGAAAACTTCCAGGTGGTTTGGTCCTGCTTGTAGTGGTGTTGAGCACTGTGCCACAATATTGTAACTTCATGATAAAAATGCTGTGATTAAGGAACTAATAGCATTCTTATCATAAAAGCTGTAATGTTCATATCTAAGCTAGGCAGTATCCTTATTTTACAAATGGGGAAACTGAGGCAGAAATTGTCTTATCGAAGACCCCAAAGGAAGTTAGTATTTGAGCCAGGATTAGCGTTTGGGAGTTCCTTGTTTCCAATCCTTTGCTCTGACTACATCTCTTTTTTAGCTGTAGGGAGGATGGCAGAGTCATGTGTCTTTATTCATGTATATAGTAAAAAATCAAAGAATCTAAAGCTCTCAGCTTTGTATAGGCTTTCTGGCAAGCAAAATATATAGCTCTGCATCAGATACAGTGTTGTCACAGGGTTCGGTTCTGGCAAATTGAAATGCCTGCCAGCTGTGCTGGGAAGTCTCAGAGAGATTATGTTATAGGAGTGGGTTTTGAGGTCAGGAAAATCCTTTTCTTAGGCCAAACTCCTCCAGGGTCCATTTGGATGGGTAGTCTAAAATACTGACCCTTGACCATTGTGCACGTGGTGCATGAGTACTCCTGTGCTCAGAGGTACCCAGATGTTTCCAAGCCAATGTATTCCTCTCCTAAGAGAGGTCTTAAATCATTAAAGTTGAGAGCTGAATCAGTTTCATACTATATATGGTGTTCATGCAAGTGATAGAAATCTGAGTGTATTTATAACACTGGTTTGCCACAGTAATGTGGATTGGGAACAAATGCTTTTTTGGATAATAGCCAATGCTTAGGATTAGTTTTACAGTGGCGTGTAAAATCAGTATATCGCTTGTAAAGCCATCAGTTGAAAAACTGATGGGGGCTTCTTAAAAAAACAACAAAAAACTTGAATTTGGAGAAGCAATATATGCCTAGATGCATACTTGTGATGTATCATATAAGCAGGAAGATAGACTATTATAAGTTGATGAATGCTGAGGTGCCCATATTCCAATACTTAAAATCAAGAATGTATACTTATTTATCAGGTACTGGATTTCTTATATATTTTTCTGCTTTGTGCAGAGATAGTTTCTTTTAATTACATATGCCTTAAATGTAATTCTGTACAACCTTTGTGATTGGAAAATATTACATCACATTGAAATGAAAAAATCTAATCATGAAATGAGTTGAGCTGCTTTGCATGCTGCTAATAAATATTTGAACAAAAATAGTTGGCAAAAAATGACACACGTGTTTTTGGGTGTGTCAGTTTAACTGTTTATGATCAGCACAGCAGTTTTTTTGACATACCTCATTTGCTAGATCTTTGTATTACTACATGGATAACTGCTGTATATGGAGCCTGTATAAGGTAATGATTGATTTCACTGTTGGCTCATAGCCTAGAACGTAAAGGAACTGTTGTTTTTTTCTGGATTTTCTAAGATTGACAATGTTTGTTTTGTTCTAGGATGTTCAGAAAGAGAGAGAAACCCACACGTATCTCAGTAAAGAAGAAGTTAAAGAGAAGATTCAAAACTATAATTCATCTGTCACTGACAAATTAAAGATGACTTTGGTAAGATTCACATAGAACTGCTGTAGTTTATAATTGAATAGCTGAATGTAACTCCATATAATGCATTATTTGTCACTTTGTCTTTAGCATTTTTCGTGTGCAACTATGGCTTAATGACTTTGTAGTGTACTACAGGAAAAGGGCCATTTCTTAGCCCTGAAATGTATTTAAGCCACTTTCACCCCTCATTTGTTTGGAGTTAAGGGGATAAGGGTAGAAACCACAAACCTATACATGGTGTTGTGAAAAGTTAACATTTTTAAAATACTCTCAACTGTCAATAAATAAATGGATTCCTTCCATCAGAACCTCTCAATTATACCAGTACAGCCAGCACAGGGAAAAGATGGCTGTTTATTTTTATCAGACTGTCTATAAGTATGTCTCTTATAAAACTACATTACCATGGCACCCAAATATGTTAAATCAAGCAAAAATAACTCTTTTAGTTATGACAGTTTTTACATTAATTTCAGAAAGTTTGATTTCTGGGGATGGTTTTAAGAAGTAGGTTTTCAGTGTGATAAGAATATAAATAAACTTTTTACATAATAAAGAAGTTAAGATGCACACTGATTCTTAACTTCTAAATCTTCTATACTAGTTCTGTGATTAAGTTTATTAATAAAATCCATATTTACCTGGCTAAAATGTTATAACTCAATCTATATATAAATTGTCAGATCCTTTTATGTTCCATTAGATGTACTGTACATCCAAACTTAGAAGTTCTGTTACATTCTAAATTACTTCATATATGCAAGCCTTATCTACTAAACTGATGTTTATGTATTTTCGTATGGTTTGGAATTAATACTTGTAAAATCACGTTGCCAAAAGCCCTGTAACGCAGTAACATTTGACTAATCACTTGTTTTCAGAACTAATTACAATAAGAAACTTTCCATGTTGGTTAGGTTAGCATAAGCGTTTAGCCTGAGATACTCAAAGGGGTAAGTCTATTAGGCACCCAATTCCCATTGAATTGCAATAGAATTTGGGCATCTAACCCCCTTTGACAATCACAGCTTTAAGCATTGCACAACTGTGTTTGACCTTGTGTTACGTATGTATGCAAAGTTATATTGTAGAGTGTGGTTTTAATATAAAATATATGCAAATATATCTGCACATATATAATATTACAAACAGAAACTCTGTTAAAAACATTATTCCGGTTGCAAAGTCTAGTGCCCAGAAGATAGGAAATGCCAAAATTTCAGCTCTCTTGTGCATATGCATTATGCAGTCTTTAATGAGCAGGTATTCAATATTTTGTCGTCTCATTTTTCAGTGTTTGGCCCCCAAGCTGTATTTATATTCAGAGCAGGGTTTGAATAGAATTATTAATTTCCTCACAGGCTTTTCTGTGGCACTTATCACTATAGTATCTGTTTCACTAATATTAATGAAGGTATTTTTCACAACTCCTCCGTGAGGTGAGGGACTAGTATCATCTCCATTTTATAGATGAGGAACTGAGGCACAGAAAGATCACAAGTACCTACTAATTTTGGGTGCCCCATTTGAGACACCTTGAAATCGACTTTTCAGAATACTTAGTTAGCATTATATAGCACTTCACATATTCAAAGCACATCTCCCACTGGCTTCCATTGCAGCTGTGAGAGCTTAGCACTTCTGCAAATCAGACCCCAGGGTCTCAAGTCAGACCCCTAGAAAATGAAGAACACACAATTAGTGACCACCTGCGTGAATTTTTTTTGGCTTACATGACATGGCTAGCATCCCATAGGAACTCTGCAGCAGAAGCAGGAATAGAATCCAGTGCTCCAAGGCAGCATTCAACTATCTTAACCCTTGCTTCATTTACTACACACCTTCCAGTTTCTGCAACAAATGAGGTAGGGAACCTTTAGACAATAGCTTCCTTTACCACAAAACTCGGACTTATTCCCACAGCCAGTCCATCAGGAGTCCTGTGGAAAAAACAGTATATGATCAGGTAATTAAAGACTGTAACATAATGCATATACACAAGGGGGCCAAATTAAGGATGTACAGTAACTTGTGGCATTTCCTAATTGTTGAGTGCTTGACTTTGCTACCTTAATAATGCTCTTTTAACACTGTGTGTGTGTGTGTGTGTGTGTTTTTTCCTAGTTTTTTTTTAAAAAGTAAACAGAAAAAACAAATTCCACCATGTTGACATGGGTCATTAGCAGGGTTGGAACCTACAGACAGACCCACCCACCCACCTGCTACTTGAGCTAATGTAGTAACTGCTAGCAGTAGTAGGATGTCATCCTCTGTGGACCAGCATGCGGAGCAGGGGGAAAGGGAGAACAGATGGATGTGCTTTCCCAGTGAGTTTCACAGTGGGTTTGGCAAAGTTATAAGCAACTTAAAAAAAGGGTCTTGTAATGGGAAATGTTGGGCAACCTTAATATTAGGAATTGCTACCAACTCTGCCTATTTTAAATAAAAAAAAGTATGTGAATGTGTTTGTGGGGGAGTTCATGACTATACTAGTTTGACAATCTCAAAATGTATTCTCTCTAGTTTAGATTTTGTTTCATGTGGAAGTATACCATAGAATAAGTCAAATAAGTGGAAGAGGGATAGGTAAAAAGGAGATGCTTTGGTTTTATTCTTCTTTCATACAGAGTCTTTCAGTGGCACTTTTCTCAAACCTGTTAATTTTTTTCCTTTGTGCTTTTAAAAAAATATGTTTATATTTAAAATTGAAGGAAACCACTGAACAAGTTTTCATTTGTAACATTTTGTAAATTTTCTAACATTTGTGTTATGAACTGTAAAGGTTAATTTGAGGTCACAGTTTGAATTACAAGATCTCACATGCTTCCTGACTAATATGAATAATAAATTTATAATATAAAATAACAAGCCAGTATCTTGCAAACTTATCTCAATTTTTTCCCCAACTAACCACAGTGTGAGCTCAAAACATGGATTAATTGTTTGTATGCAGTAGTGGGATCTCCACTTTGTAACCTGCCAAAGCAGAGCTCTGGCAGCTTGTTGGGAATACCAGTTCTCTCTCTGCAGTTGTTTCCCCGTTTCCACCATCAGTTTGTAGCCTGGTGAGGCGGCTGCTTAATTTTTCTACCAAGACTGAAAATTTACCATTAGCTTTCAGAGGATTATTTGCTTGATGCCTATCTAGATCTCTTAGAATTCAACTGTAATTCCAAAAACTAAAGTGAATTTTGTGGCAGCCATGGAGGAATAGGTGAATGTGTCTGACTGTGTAAAACACTGACTCTTAGAAAAAATATTTGCCTCATGTATCATAGCAGCACATTTTAAAGAGTCCATTGCAATCTGTACTTTATTGCTATTGATGCTGTCATAATAAATAGGTCACTATTAATTTTATAAAATATTGTGCTTGTCTTCCTGCTGCAGAACTCAAATGGGACTTACACTGGCTTCATCAAAGTTCAGATGGAACTATGCAGACCTATTACTGTACAGACTTCTGTGAATCCAGGAGAGCATGCTCACAATAACAATGAGACTTCCTTTTACCTGCCTCCAGGCTACGTGAATAAACTTCATATAAGCAGCATTAACACTGTTCGTGAAGTTATTGAGGCATTGCTCAAAAAATTTGTAGTGTTTGACAATCCTGCCAAGTTTGCACTTTATAAACGCTGTCACAAGGAAGATCAAGGTATAATTTAGATTTGTTGTCTTTTGATGTTGGAATGGGCAAAGGGTTGGGAGGGGTACTATAGCTATGTTTGAGATGAGCAGGATGGGAGAGGGCAGATACGGGAGAGGTGACGATAACTCTCTCATTTCCATAAATTCAGGTTACAGGTTCTTATTTTGTGCTCTGTGAGAGGTGGTGTGTGTGGGAGAGGATGTCTTTTCTGGTTGTGGGAGCAGATTGGCTATTTTTCAGGTATTTGGAGAGTAAGATGAGAAAGCATTATTATCTGAGGAGTGAGGCCCTGGGGTTTGTTCCTTTGTAGAGCCATCTTGGTTTAGGCAATGGATGGTAAGATGTTTTGGGAATAAGGACATAGGGGGATAAGAATATATAAAGAGAAAGGTATTTGTTGTTTTATAATTATACTTACAGGGAATGAGGATTTGCTGGAATGGGTAATAGTATGATGGGAGTGTAAGTCTCTTAGGTAGGTGATGTGTAGGAATAGGACTTTGCAGTTTGTCTGTGGTCCCTCATAGAAAGTAGTGGGGAACCACTCTGAGGTGGCTTCACTCCTATCTAGGAGGATCCAGAGAGTGATTTTTGGCTGACCGCTAGTCTCCTCGAAGATGCTTTTCATTGCGAACGTGAGGTTGCTAGGGTGGGTGGTAGAGACATGAGTTATGGTGGCTGCAATGTACAGGCAGTTGTAGATTTCCATAATGGTGGATCCTGGTGGTGCAGTGGAATGGATTGACTCAATATCTGCTAGAAATTGGGACTTGGAGCAGATGTACTTGGTAGCTGGCTGAGATTTATGATAAGACTGAGATAATAAATTGGAGGAAGCAAGCAGAAGAATTGGATAGTTATATAAACTTATTCTTTTAAAATATTGTTTTAGCTGAATAGCTAATGCTGCAAAAATGAATAGGCATCTATATACTGTCACCTACAGTCTACAATGTGGCTCAGTGTCAAGATAGAAAATATTAATTTCTTATGTTTTTTTATTTATGCTTAGTGATATTGGAAAATAGGTAGCAGTAGAGTTCCAAAGGTAACATTCCCCTGGAATGTAACAGGTGTTTTTTCAGTCTGTTAATGTGCTTGATGTGATTCTCTCCTGGGTTAGTTAATCTGTACACAGAGGAATCTCTCCTTGCACTAAATGCTGTTAAAAGCAAGGAGTGCATGTACATCAGGAAATGCCAAATGAAAAGCAAAAATAGATACTCCAGGGGCATTTTCATTTTGTCAGCTTCTTGCTCTCACACTTGGAATCCAGCTGCTTGAACTGACAATGACAGCAGCCAGCTGAAATATGACACTTCTTGCCAGCAGTCATTCCATCTAAACAGGCAGTGTTGTCTTGTAGACAGTGTGCATGTCTCAGAGAGTGTATGTGGAACCTTCACTGAAGCCTTTTCTTTAGAAGTTCTAATGGCGGTGGCCTGCCACAGCAAGAATTGGACCTAAAATACAAAATGCCAGAAGCTCCAATCCTATAGCTTTCAAATAGGGCCCCCATATCATACAGACATGGAAGTGGAGGGAAGGCTCTTGCTTCCCTCAACAAGATTTAAGCCCTGTGTTTGTCCTCCTGTCACTTAAGGATCCTTGGGATGGGTGGGGGTGGGAAATACCTGTAGCCACATTGTGCCCTTGGACACCCTGTGTAGAATGGTGATGCAGAAGGAAGTCTGAAAATTACCAGCTAATTTCCCAGGTTTAAAACTTTTGTTTCTGTTCTTGTTATGTGCCATTATGCTGCTGGGTTTTTTCTGTTTTCTTGTTTCTTTTGCATATGCATTAAAATAAATATTAACGTTGACTAAGAACCAGTTCATTCAATTTTAAGTGTCAGTTATTGCATTCTATTATGCACAACACATTCTGCTCAGCCTTCCCAGCAACAGCTGTTTGTACAAAAATCTCCCCAGCAGTGCAAAGGTTTTGTAGCTACAAGTGTATATTTTGGGGTGGAGAGTGGATTTTGTTTTTTAAAGATTTTGATCCCTAGCACACTTTCTATTAATAGTTGAATATTTTATTTGTAAAACTGAATAATAATTGTAACTTCCCCTTCTGCAGTTTATACATGCAAGCTCTCAGACAGAGAACATCCCCTCTATCTGCGTTTGGTAGCAGGCCCCAGCACAGAAACACTCAGTTTTGTTCTGCGTGAGCATGAAACTGGAGAGGTTATGGTAAGTTACATCTGTGTCTTTTTTGTTTAGCTTCACTGATCTATTAAATACACTCATTCTCTCTCTCTGAAGTGTCTTTTCATGATGATCCATTTTAGCGTCTATATAACTATACACAAAATTGTGAAATACTGACCAAAAGTAGCTCATGCAGGTTATTTCAAGCATGGAATATTAAAGCAGTGAGTACTGCAGTGCAGCTAGAAAAGAGTGTTCGTTTTAGACCCCCTGCCCCCCTTTCACATGGGATACACCTTTCTGAACAATTCACCTTGGGCTGAATTTTTCTATTCTTGGGCTCTGTTCAAGGCTGAATACATACTTTTGGAGGGAGTACAGGGGAAGGGTGAGCAACATCTCTTAATGTTTTGAGTTCTGCAATGGTGAGAAAAACTTCCCGTTTTGAAAACAAACTCTCCCGCTCCCCCAATACTAAAAAGTTACTGAAATTTAAATTAAATAGTCCTCAAAGCACAGTACATCCACAACCAAGTTTTAAAATAACTGGTTGGATATTAAAATTATTTAATTATGATAATTGAGTATTAAAGTTATTATGTAAATCATTTGTGAGCATACTTGGGTATCTCACATTTTTAGCAGCATTTAATCAAAAGCCCCACTCTCTTTGTGACATCACAATGTACATTTTCCCTGCCTAACCTGGCCAGGAGGTTGGCTGGTGCTCTTAGGCTGCTACCGGAATGGTTTGCATCACAGTGATTTGTAAATATTTCATAGAAACAAAATCTCCTCCACCCTCACCTCCAAAGCAGATCCCACTGGGAATCAACAATTGGAAATGGTTAGGGACTAGGGACGAGTGTATCTCTAGTCACATGAATAGCCCCACTGTTAACCATAGTTAACCAGACAACTACAGCAACTGCAAAGGTTGGAATTCTTCCCTCCCAATCCTTTTACCTCAGTCAGATGTGAAGTTCAAAGCCTACTTGGGACCATGTCAATACTAATATTATTAAGCATCAGACCATTTAAAAAAAGAGTTTTTTGCATTTCATTTTCTTCTATGTCAGTGCAATGTTTTTAAAGTTCCAAGTTGTAATTTAAATTGTCAGTAACCATGAAATTTAATGTAAATACAGCAACATTAACTGCTACTCTGCACATTCTGTGTAGTTTATAGTATATTGCCATTTGTCAAAATGTATGCTACAAGAAAAACAGGGATAGAAATTTATACATATGTGTAACGTGGCCAAGTTAACGTTTCTGTATTTATATTTCCTTTTTATTTTAACTGTGCAAATTGTGTTAACTTAGCTTTTGTACACCATATAGCAGGAGTAGTCAGTTATTTTTTGTCAAGGTCCACGTTTCTTGGTCCAGGTCCAGACTCCAGAAAACATAATTAAAAAAATAACAATAATAAGTAAATAAAAAGATTCCAGGGTCAATTCAAAAGTGTTGGTGGTCCGGATTTGGCCTGTGGTCTGCCTATTGACTACCCCTGCCATACAGTAACACTATTATTAGGATGTAGATGAAATTACTTAGTTCCAACTTTCATTCATTGACTTCGTTAGGATTAAGTGGCTACCATCAAATTAAAACTCAGTCTTGTGTCTGGAAATGCATTGTATTAATGTATTATTTGTTACAGGTAATGTCTAGTAATGCTGTAAAAGAGTGTAGAGAAATGTTTTTCTGTTTTTTTTTTTCCCCATTGTGTTTATTTTGTGGATTTGCAGACACTTCCTGTGTAGTTAGATTCCCCATTGTTCCTCACTGAACAGAGAAGAGAAACGTTTAAAAAAGAAAAAAATGTTTGCAAAACCACAGAAATTGGCAGGAGGGACCTCCAGCCTAGTATGAAAAACTATTTTTAGCTCTTCTCTTGATGCAGAATAGATTTTGAGTTGACAGTGTCTCTTTAAAAATACAATCTGAGTAACTTGTGTATTTCCAGTTCACTACATCAGTCTTTCCCATTCTCCTCCTTCCCCCCCCCCCCCAGTGGGAAGCCTTTAGCCTTCCTGAACTGCAGAACTTCTTGCGTATACTGGACAAAGAGGAAGATGAGCAACTACAGATCTTAAAGCGGCGTTATGCAGCCTACAAAGACAAACTTGAAGAAGCCCTTGGTGGGGTGTGGAAACCAGGTTAAAGTGGGGCCAAAGAACACTCAGGAAAAATGCCATGGAGCATGCCAAACCCAAATGTACAGAACAGCAGCAAAGATTAGTTTTCTTTATTCAGAAGACTGGTTTGTGAAGCGAGGGTTACCTGTACTTTTCTATAGATTTAGACCCATAAATCAGGGCACTTAGAGTCTTGCACCTATAAGTAAGGAATTCTGCATGTTTGTACATCAACTTGCAATCCCCTCTTGTGCCTTAGAGGGCTTTCCAGGTTACCTTTGTGTAAGCTCTGAATCTGTTATCTAGGATGCTAACAAATAAGAATTTTTTTACCACTTTTTATTATTTGCTTTAATATTAATGATAGCTTTAAAAGTAAGGAAGTGCAAATTGATCATTTTAAAAATTAATAAAACCGCTTAGCCATGTGTGAACAAAAATCAGATTGGAGCACTATGTTTGAGGTTAAATAGATTTGCACTACCTTTCTGTTTTCAAATATTTACTGTGTAATTTGTGAGAAAACAGTTATAGGTGGAAGGGATGTAAAACCTTTGAGGTTCTGTGAAATTGTGGAAGGTTTTAAAGTAGTCTTACTGGAGAAAGTAAAGAGCAAGTTGAAAAGAAGGCAAGAGTTGAGGAAGTGCTGTAATAGCTGATGGAAGATTGATGTAGAGTGGAAATACAAATATAGAAGAAGAAATGGAATTTTATTTTTCATAGTGAGTAGTTATAAAAAAGTTTTAGGATGTTCTAATATTGCGAATAAGTTTTTAGAATTGTGTACATTCTCACTAGAATAGAAATGAGGATAGAAGGAAGGAAGGAAGCTAAGTATTAGTGGAAATTAAACTGCCTATAGTGAAGAAGCTAGTTCCTAAACATGTGAAAGCATGTGTGGTTTGAGATGTGCAACAAACTTTATGAGCTGTTACCTGCTTGAATTTTGAAACGTGGGTAGTGAGTATATCTCATTTTTATAAGGAGCACCCACCTAATTGGTCACTGAATGTCTAGGTTAGAAATGCAGCTGCAGGTACACTGGTTTAACTGAAATCAGATCTTTCAACTGAGGACAAAGAGTCATTTTTTAGGATGGACAATTTGAAATTGTCCAATCTTATGAAGACATGAAAGCATCCTCCACTAGTGTGTTTACTTAAAGAGAAGTAGAATTTCTTGTTTGTATTTCCAAGGAAGCAGAGAATTAGAATATATTGGTCATGTTGTAGATGAATGGCTTAATAACTCCAGTTCTGGTCATTTGAATTTTTTTCTAATAATTATATTTTTAAAAAAATGGTCCAACAGCTAATTACCAAATTCTGTACACTGCTGATTTACTTGATTAAGAGTAGGAAAAAAATGTAGCAAAAGAAAATTTTGTACTTTACTGTAAATTTAATTGTTATTCTTTCAGAAATATTTATCTAAAGAAGCACGTTCAAAGATACCAAAGAAATGGGTGTGCAATAAAAGCATGAAGAAGGTTTGAATAACTGACAAGTTTTAGTCATAACCACATGGGGTGTGTGTGTCAGGATTTATGCTAGTAAAGAAATGGATAAATAGTGATGACAATTCAAGAACAGCAGTTGTTTCTCTTACCGTAAAGATGTTCATTGTGAATTCCCAAGGAATAGTTGACACTTTGGTGACACCTAGTGGATACGCTGTGAAACTCCAAGCTGTTTCTGTTCTTTATATGAATTTGACATAATTGTGCCTTTTTGGAGGGTGGGGGGGATATTTTTTGCAGACACATCAAGACAATCATACATTTTAAAGTGTTAAGAGAACTTAAAAAGTAGGACTAACTATAAAAATATATATGGTATATCTTGTTCATTTTTATTTTATTTCACATGTAACATTGTAGGGCATGTGGGACGTTTATCATCAAAGTGAGACACTTTACCACAATGGTTCAGGGAGTACTTTTACATTTTGTTAACATTGTTTTTCTATAAATACTACAGCATATGGATGGGTATTCTATTAACATCCACTTAATTTATGTAGTGTTACCCATAACAATGTAATCATTAGATAATAGTTAACGTTGAACCATTTGTTCTTCAGATTTCAACACTGTTTGAGTCTGTAGTTTATAGATATGTGAATTTTTTTTACTTGAACTAAATTATCTGTCTTTAAAGTGGGCATCTTCATTTGCTTTAGCCAAAACCTCAATCAGTGTCTTATGCACTACAAGTTTTAATTTGGAAATAAAACCTTACTGTATTTTAATTTTGTCTTAGTCCACAGTTAATTGTTAAGACTGTTTTGTTTTATTTTTTTACACACTGGTTACTACAACAGCTTTAATTTAAAAGAAATGGTCAAATCTGGCCCATTTTTTTGTTTTTAATTTTATTATCAAATGATCAAGCTGTCAAAACTTTGTTACAGAACTGTTTTGTATTCATTATGTGATGGTACCAGAATTATGATTAAATGACCTGGGGGCAATGCAGGGAAACCTTTAAAATTTATGTCTTTAAGAAAAAAAGTTATACTATTTATAATTTTGACAAGTTTAATTTTATTTTTATAGGGAAGTTTTTATTCCCCTTGATGTTGTTATTGAAATGGCAAATGATAGTTCCATTATTAAAGTTGAAGTTGGCAGTACTTTGTCATTTGTGTGGTGTTTATTTACCTTGCTAATATTGTATTACCTGAAGTTCATGCTGTGTTCATTTAATGCTAAATAAGACCTCTTTATAAGGAAGGTACTTGGCAAAATACAGCCTCCTTTTAAGCACAAATTAAGCTTTATTACTCCGGGGGGAATTCTGCGCCAAAAAAAAATATTCTGCGCACAATATTTTAAAATTCTGCAAATTTTATTTGTCAAAATAACACTACATAATCATGGCAGTTTCAATTATTTTGATAATTTATTTCAAAATACCTGTCAGCAAGTATGTCTGTAACAATACACACACACACAAATTCCCCCAGGAGGAGAGAGTTAAAGAAACCCTTATGACAACCCAGTTCCTGTTTCTCTGCCCTCTCCCCTCCAGAGCCCAGCCAGGGGGCCAGACACCTGCAACCCCTCCCCCCAGAGCCCAGCTGCAGGACCCCCCATTGCCCAGATACCCACACCTCTTTCCCCCCAGAGCCCAGTCATAGGGCCCCCCAGCCCAGACACCCACCCCCACTCCCCTAGAGCCCAGCTGCAAGGGCCCCCCAGCCCAGACACTCACCCTCTCTACCTCTCAGAGCTCAGGGATCCAGAGGGAAAAACAGCCTGATGCTCAGTCCCGGGCTTGTGTGGAGTTTCCTGCACACCACTGCCTCCTTCCTTCAGGGCATGCTGGGAACTGAAGCTGCCGGGAACCCTCTAGCTCTCTCCCCCTTCCCCGGCAGTGTCTTCTATGTGAGAGTTGAGCTCTGCTGGGTCCAGCGCCTCTAATGTAGGCCAGCAGCACTGCAGCCCATTTCTGTGGGGGAAAGGAAATTTTGCATGCACATTAATTTCTGCAAAATTCTGCATTGTTCAGTGGTGCAGAATTCTCCCAGGAGTAATTTGTATAAGACAAGAAATATTTACTTTGCTATATATATGTGCACAATATAAAGTTATTTTTTATTTTGGCTCCTGGTTTGATTAACAATATAAGCACTCATGGTGGCTTAGTTGACAGTATTGGATTAGGATTCTGGAGATTTAGGTTCTGTTCCCACCTCTGCTATTGTCATCCTGGGTGACGCTGGGCAAGTCACTTCACCTTCCTGTTCCTTAGTTTTCCTATCTGTAAGATGGAGGTAACTAGGAACAGGGAGGTGAAGTGTAAAGCACTGTGAGATCTAATGATGAAAAACGGTACTTAAAAGCTAGCTGCTATTTATTTATTTATAAAACAAAAGAAAAATTCCTTGTCTCCTAAGAACCTTGTTAAGAAAAGGCTTAATTCAGTACATTATTTTCTAGCACCAGCACTTGGATTAAGGGTGCTTTGAATTTGTAAGGGACACGCTCAACTCAAAGGTGACCCAAAATGTAGGTTTTGGAAGAACATGATTTTACAAAACATAAGAGCAGAAGAAATATTTTCATGGATTGTTTTCTTTAAATTCCAATAGAAAGGGTAGTTTTTAACAAAATAAACAGTTTTTTTGGTAATGGTTGTAACTCTAAACATTGCAACATTGAGATTTTGTCACTGTCCAAATTGATGATAAAATGGAAAAAGTAAACAAACAGCAAAAACAACAAGGGATTGGAGTATTTCAAATTATCTGGTTTTAATATTGTATTAGTATCATGATTGAAGAAACTGACATTTGAAATCCTGTTTTTAAACAGTGTACCTCTTAAACCATTAAAGGACATAAAAGTTAAATTATTTTAAAATCTGCTGTCCTTTAAAACTTATTAAACCTTAAATGCTAATTTTCTATGTTTTTAATTTTGATGACAAAATACTAGTCAAATTTTTAAATTATAGATGAGAGAACCATCGAAAAAGTGTAAAGGGTGGATTATTAAAGCCTGGGTGGTTTGATTTTAAATCAGTGATTTAAAGCACCAATTTTAATCATGACAAGCAGAAAACCTTAATTTAAATATTTGATTTTAGCCTTATTTTGCATTTGTACTTTTTAGTTATTTTCCTAAAGATAAGTTCATTCTCACTGGTTGGTATAACTATTAAAAAATGTTGATTTGCAATCAAACATGGCCTTTGTACTAAATTTGGCACTTATTGCTAAACAGGAGAACACTATCTATACACATTTAAGTAATTATATAGCATAAAATACATCTATTCCTTTTCTTAATTTTTAAATGTTTTATGTTAGAGAATGGTGAGTGACACATTTCTTATTTACTAGATAATGTTTGTTTACTGATGATGTGTGTCAAGACGCATTTGGATAGAAATTGAAATTCAATTAAATGTACAAAAAACTGAGCTAAATAAAACTACATTAAGTGTGCTGGATACATAAGAAAAAAAGTTTAGGTAAACATGTTTTGCATTTAAAACTACCTGATTTATTAAACAAAGGAACTATTAAGTATAGTTAGTGAATTGACAGACTGGTTCTGGTCACCAGGGGCCAGATTTTCAAAGGTTTTTAGGTCTCTAAAGATGCAGATGGGTGCCCAGTGGAATTTTCAAAAGTATCAAAGCAGGGTCATGAATTCATAAAGTTTAAGGCCATCAATGAAAACTTCCAATCCCTCTTGCTTGCTACCTAGACTCCTAGTATTGGTATATAAGCATTTGAAAAATGTCTTCCATTTTAAATCAGTGTGAGTTAGGTGCCTAACCTTCATTTAAAAATCCCACTAGTCACTTATCTGCATCTTTTGGTGCCTAAATATTGTTGAAAATCTCACTCCATGAACTTCAATTTTTTTAGAACTGGCAGATCTCATCCTCTCCCACTGATTTTTATTCATAGATTGGAAAAGAAAAACAGGTTTTTCTGCTCTTTCAGCTCCCAGTTTCTCAACTTTGAATTAACAAGTCCAAATGATGAAAATACTCTCTGCATCTGCTAACAAAACTGAAACCAAATGTAATTAAGGGAAAAGCTTTTCTGCACAAACGGAAACTTAAAGTACTGACGTTTGGAAATATGTAAATGTCAACCTTTGTGCCACCGTAAAGACTGAAAATAATGTAGAGACTGAATGTAATATGTGATATATGTATAAAACTTGATTTGACCTCAAAAGTTAAGATGTTTTTCTCCCGATTCTGTATGTAAATAACAAAGGAGAACCCTTTAAGTCAATTGGCAGAGGTAACTTTCTTGCTGTCATTGCAAATGTTATTGGTATTTACCTTTTGCCGTCGCCTATTGATCCAGAGCCATTCATGTAGATCCTCATTTATTTTTACTTCTAAGTTCAGTAATGTGTATGTTTTCTGAGAAGTAATTGTACTTTCTTCTTTGAGGAGTGTCCCTGTGGGTGCTCCACTTTAGGTGTCTTGGCGCCCAGTGTTTCTAATCAGAGATTTGTAGTAGCAGTGCCCCGGTTGGCTGCGCACGCGTGGCAACCGCCTCGCCCTCTCCAAGCGTTTACCCCAGGTGCGCAGCCAACCGTCCCCCAGTTAAGTCAGAATGACAGCAGCGCCTTAACAACTCTAGATATTCCCCTTATTTCAGCCCAATCAATCGCCACATCCGTCATCATGCAGAGAGCTTCCTGGCTGTATCTCACCGGCTTCCCCAGGGAAGTTCAGGCTACCGTAGAGGACTTACCTTTCGAAGGCCAAAAACTGTTCGCAGAGAGCACGGATGTATCCTTACACACCTTCAAGGACTCCCGTGCAACATTAAAGACACTGGAAATATATCTCCCTGTGAACAAAAAGAAACAACGATTCCGGACTGCCCCATACAGCCAGCCTCAAAAAAATTATGACCAACACCGCAAGCAGTGCCAGATGAGATGCCGACAAATGCAAGAGCAGTTGTCTACGTCTCAACCACACACTTCCAGGCAAATGTTTTGAAGTGTTGGTTGAGGACACAAGAGCCCTCATTCTCCAATTCCAGAGTCACTTTTAATTTCCAGCCCATTTAGGGACCGCCTTACAACTTTTTACCCAGTCTGGAGAACCATCACCTCAGACAAGTGGGTTCTGGCAATTATACAGACGGGCTATTCCATCCCCTTTGTCTCTATTCCACTTACCCACCCTCTTCCCCATCCCTCTTCAGGGACCCATTTCACGAGCACCTGCTACAGCAGGAAATAAACCATCTCCTGCAATTAGGAGCCTTGGAACCCGTACCAGCTCAGCACAGAGGCAGGGGATTTTATTCACATTACTTCCTTACTCAGAAGAAAACAGGCCGATGGAGGCCCATTCTGGACTTGCGCAAACTAAACAAGTTCATGGGAACCCAGCGCTTCAAGATGGTTAACCCTTATCCCACGCCAAGGGACTTGACCCATATGTGGGACCTCAACCTTGCCCTCATGGGCAAACCCTTTGAACTACTAGCGACCTGCTCGTTCTTGCACTATCCATGCACCTTTTTAGTAGTGATCACATCAGCAAGAAGGTTGAGAGAGTTGGGTGCTCTAATGGCACACCCACGTTATACCACATTCCTCAAGGACAAAGTAGTCCTACAACTACATCCTAAATTCATACCCAAGGTCGCCTCCCCCTTCCATCTCAACCAACCCATTTACTTACCTGTATTCTTCCCCAAGCCACATGCTGACAACAGGGAGGTGTCCCTACACACGCTGAACATCCACAGAGCGCTGGCGTTCTATATATAGAGAACAAAAACATTCAGAAAATCATCCAGACTATTCATATCCACAACAGAACAGTCACAAGGTCAAACCATTTCCAAACAGAGATTTTCTAAATGGATCTCTAACTGTATTCAATTATGTTAACAAAAATACAATGTGCAAGCTCCTTCTGGACTTTGCACACACTCCACTAGAGCTATGTTCACATCAATAGCCTTTCTCAAAGATGTACCCACCACTGATATTTGTAAAGCAGCTACCTGGGCATCACCCCATACTTTCTCCAAACACTATGCCCTAGAACAGCAGTCAGCTGCAGATGCTCACTTTGGACACTCAGTGCTCTTCACCGTACATAAATCAACTCTGAAGCCCCTCCTCTCCACTGAGGGGCACTGCTCTACAGCCATCTAAAGCGGAGCACCCATAGGGACACTCCTTGAAGAAGAGAAGGTTACTCACCTGGTGCAGTAACTGAGGTTCTTCGAGATGGTTGTCCCTGTGGGTGTTCCACTACCCTCCCTCCTGTCCTCTACTTCAGAGTTTCATGTCGATTCTCTGGGGTAGAGAAGAAACTGGGGGATGGTTGGCTGCATGCACGGAGCAGTGCGAGGTGGCTGCCCTGCGTGTGCAGCCAACTACTACAGCTCTCCAGTTAGAAGCACAGGGCACCAAGACACCTAAAGTGGAGCATCCCCAGGGACAACCACCTCGAAGAACTCAGTTACTGCACAAGGTGAGTAACCTTCTCGTCAATACATTTTCTATGTTCATGTTGTAGCAGCAAATAAAGAACGTTAATTGGTCTCATGCACAAGAAAATGTCCCACACATGTTTCTCAGCTGAAATTAGACAAGAGAAACATTGCTAAAAAGAGTACTTAAATCAATATAGTATTAACCAGTACAGTATTAATGTTTTAATAAGTTGAGAGCTGGTCACAGTGAGGCTAATGACTGAGGACCTGACCCTGGACCCTGGACTCCCTACTTGGATAAAACTCCCATCAAAACTTCACAAAGGGTGAAGAATCTTCCAAGGATATGTGAAAGGTCCTTAACCTTTTACTGTTGATGATGAAGGTAAGTAGATAATCTACACAAGAGTTAAATAATGGATATGGCCGGTTGGTGTAAGTATTAAAAAAGTCGATTTGATGAATGAAATTTAAAGGCAGAAAATAAGGCTGTAGTAATGACTGGTTTGCAAGATCAACAATCCAAGAATAATAAAACAACCATTTGCTCTCCCAACTGCTATTGTGTATTTATAAATTACCTTTCTTAAATTTGAAAATATTTCATGATGATTTATTGTTGCTTGGGAGGGCAACATTTTTTCTGCTCCAAGGAGGGTACAGCCAACATTTCTACTACTGAATTTTAAACAAAGCTGGCAGTCTATATGGAAACCGTCTCAAAAGATCATTTTATGATAAGATGGAAAATAGGGTACCCTTTAAAGGTGATCGGCAAATACTTAACAAAAATTAAGCTAAGTGTTTTTATGTGAATTCTCCAAAGAGTGAGGATAACACGGACAATCAGCACAGAACTAGTTATGAATCTACCTTTAATTTTTTCCATTTCAGGTCTCTCACTTAGCTGTCAAATCCAGCATACACCATACTGCTATTTCACATTTGAACATGGAACAGCGGAGGGACGAGTAAGTCGTGGGCTTTTTAAAAAACTTCATTGCACAATTGTTCAATAATTATTTTTAAGCCCTTTGGGGATATAAAGTAACTGCAAAATTCTGCATGTAATACAAAACCTCTGCTTACCTGTCTACATAATCCACCACGTCTCTGTGGTATCTGTGAAGCAACAGAATGGTGTGTGCAGGGACATTATAGATGAATGGGAGACTTTATGGACCATGCTATTACTAAATTGGTTCTACATCTTTTTCATCAAGCTTTTTCACCCAGCTGTTTTCCTGCTTTCACAGTCCAGTTGAGGTAGGAACCTGGATGAAAGTTGAGCTGGTTTAGGCTCAGTCCAGGAAAGACAGGTGATGTTTTTAGGCAAAGCAGAAGCTCTACAGGAATTAACAACTCCACCTTCTATTGAGGGAATATGTCCACTGTCAAAATTGCTCACAATTTTTGGGGTCTTACTGGATTTATCTGTGCTTCTAAATTTCTCATGTAATTGCAGAGAGCGATGACTTTTTAATAATGTTTAGCTGCCCAAAAGAAAGACTTGAGGAATTTATGGGATGGGGTGGGGAGTGGGTGGCTTGCACCCTCCTGATTCCAGGCCTGGGAAGATTAAGTAGGTTACTGCACTGTGCTCTGAAAGGGACTATTTTTGAAGACCTCAGAAACTTCAAATGTGGCTGCTTTCCTTTTAGGTAGGGTAGAATGATGAGAGCACATTACACCAGTGCTCTGTGTTCTGTACTGACTGTTTATTTCTGGCACAATTAAGTTTTGATTAAATTGATTTTCCCTTTAGCCCCTGAATAGCCTAGGCCCTTTTATCTCCGAGATCTCCTCTCTCACTGTGTTCAACAGTGGTAGCTGCAAATCAGCTGGAGCACTCCTGCTTGTCAGTGCCCAGTGTGAAATGCATGGCAACTTTTCAGGGGCGCATTTTCAGCTTTGGAATTAATTCCCTCCAGTGGTATGTCTTGCTGAGTTTTGCTTCTTTTATGGTGCAATATGACGTGTATCTTTGGTCAGACTTTCCCTGATTGTGGCTGTCTGCACTCCCCTAACATGGGTCTGCCTTAGCTGGTATTCTCCTATTTTGGCTTTTGGAGGGGGGGGGGGAGCAGAGTTTATAGGGCAAGTGAGATGGGTGCAGAATGTCGAGTTTATAGAGGATGGTGAAGGTTTGAATAAATTTGGGTATGTTCCCTGGTATAGAGAAATACTGTTTTAACTGAGACTGGACCCAGATACTATGGTGATGAATACTTGTAGTAAATTGTAAACAAAACATACTGTTTAAGAAAAATCTACTGCAAATCCACTTACAGTCTTTGCATTAACTGAAATAGAGCAAATCAGCATAATACACAGGGTGATAGGAAATCACACTGCAAATCTAATATTTCTCTTTGGAAATATGAACTTTGGTATGCAAAGCACTATGTATTCTATCTAGGGTGACCAGATAGCAAGTATGAAAAATCAGGACCAGGGAGTGGGGGTAATAGGTGTCCATATAAGAAAAAGCCCCAAATATCAGGATTGTCCCTATAAAATCAGGACATCTGGTCACCCTAATTCTAGCTACTACCAGCATGCCTGGGAGGGAGCTGAATGCCTGTATATTTGAGAGTAGCAAGTTCAGACTGACTTTCCCAAGAAAAAGTAACTAGGGTAGTGAAGTATCCCAAGTACTTTGGATAAACTGGTGCCTCCTGCATGCTGTGAATTCTCTATCATTCCCTCAAGCTTTTAAATCTAGATTTGATAACTGATATCTTGAAAAACTGTCCATCAGCTGACAACATTTTTCCATGGGCTTGCACACTCCCAGGGTGAGTAAGTGCTAGGAGTTTTTGTAACTGTTATCAGCCCTAGTGAAAGTGCTCACTTGAAGTAGTTAGGGCTCAACATTTTTACCAGTCTCCTGGCCATCATGTCAGAGAGGACATAGTGGTAAAACTGCCTGAACCCTGTATACATTAGTGCTTGCAGTATTGCTGGATAAGAGGTACACATTTTTCTAGAGAGGACAAGGCCAAGGTGGCAATGCAAGGAGCATATAATCAAATCATCCTGTCAACTTTACTGCAAATCTGTACAACTACAGGGATGGCAGAGGAACGTTTCCAACATGGCTGATCCATGATATAGTTAAAGCACATTGCATTTTGCAGTGTAGATAGGACTTCAGTCATGTCCCTGAAACATGCCTTGAACTATCACAGTGCCCTAGCACAACTGTAACTGTAGAGTAGACCAATCTAAAAGGTTGCAGAATGTACCTGCTTTCTTTCCAAGATGTGGTTTAGCTAGATCATTGATAGCATTTTTCCAGGACTGTGATGTAATAAACAAATACATTGCATATCCCCCACAGATGTTTTTGGGGTGAAAAGAAATTGTCATGGGACTTGAAGTAGAACAAGTTCTAATATGGTATTTTTCCTCTTTCTTTTATTTTTTAAGAACAGAGAAAAAGTAACTATCAATTACTCAGCCTCAAAGAGTGAAATCTTCCCTCTCCTGGCTACTCAAGAGGTTCTATCGGCTGTACAAATGACAATGTCCTTGTTTTACAATTTAGGCCTCCAGATCAATCTCAAAATCTGTTTTGATCCTGGTTCAATGGATAGATTTCATACGAGTTGCTCTAAAGGCCATGTAAACCAGAGCTTAGCTACCTGTGTTCAGACTTGCAAATCTACAGATTCTTATTACAAGCCCAGGCTCAACAAACAGTTTGGGTTCTGGACTGGTGCACAGCCAACCAGATAGTCATCTCAGCTTCTTACCTTCTGGGTGCACCGAACACTACAGCTAATGACCTCATCAGACATTTCTCCCAGCATTACAAGTGACAGTTGTATTCATGAGTCCTCAACAACCTATTTCTAATCTGGGGATTTCTAGAAGTGGAACTTTTCGCCACTGCGGCCAATGCAAGGTGCAGAAGTTTTGCTCAAGAGGAGGTTTGATCTTCAATCACCAGTAGATGCCTTCCTCATTTCATGAACAAAGGTCCTTCCCAACAATGTTGTTGCTCTTTTCTCAACAAGGTCAAGCCGGACATGGCCAAGGTCATGTTGATTGCGACAACTTGGCCAAGACAAGTCTGGTATCCTCGTTCAACTTACTTCTTGCCTACTACTCTAACTTATCAGTCCCCTATGTTGCCTCAGGAGGTCCATCCACTTTACCCCAACCTAGAGGTACTATGGCTTCAGGCATCGCTCCTCATTGGTTCTCTAGGATAGAGACTTCCTGCTCAACAGAAGTGGAACAGTAGAAAGGAGTCCATGAGCCACACTTACCTTCAGAAATGGAGGAGATATCAGCTCTGCTGTATCAGTTGACAAGTTTCTCCTGTCTGCTCTTCTTCTATCGTCCTAAACTACCTGTTAAAATTAAAAAGATCAGGTCTTATTATGAGTTCTGTCAAGGTTCACTTAGCAGTTGTAACAGCCTTTCATTCACCAATAGGTTTTTCCATTTTTGCTCACACCATTACAATCAAAATTTCTCAGAGGTGTGATGAATCTTTTTCCACAAATTAGAGAACTTACTCCAATATGGGACTTGAACCTTGTCCTTAATTGTCTTATGAAACACCCTTTTCAGCCCTCAAGTCACATGTTCATTGCTTCACATATTGATGAAAACAGCTTTCTTGGTGGCCATCACTTCTGCTCAAAGGTTTGGAGAACAAGGGGCTTTAATGGTAGACCCCCCATTTACAATGTTCTTCAGAGAAAAGGTTTTGTTACAACCACAGCCTAAGTTTTTACCTAAGGTCAGGTGTCTTTAGAGTTTCATGTTAACCAGACCATTCACCACCCAGTATTTTTCTTCAAAACTACATCAGACTAGGCAAGAAGCTGCCTTCCATACCTTGCAGATCAGAACCATCACTGTCCTTCTATTTGGACAGAACCAAACCATTCAGAAAGTTCCCCAGACTGCAGTTTCAATAGCAGACAGATCCACAGGATCCACAGTCTCCACCCAGAGGCTTTAAAGATAGATCTCTGGCTGTATCATTTCATGTTACGACTCTGCCACCATTCAACCTTCTTCTAGAGTATCAGGCCATTCTACAATGTCTCAATGTACTTGTATACGCAAGAATATTCCAGTGACTGAGATTTGCAAAGCGGCAACTTGGGCACTAGTACATACTTTTTCCAAGCACTATGTCGTGGTGCATGCCTCTAGATCAGATGCTGTGGTGGGCAATGCAGTTCTGTCTTCAGTATTAGACTATGTTCTGAAGCTCCCTCCTCCCTTTGGGGATACTGCTCAAGAGTCATCACAGGAACATTACCCGAAGAAAAAGGAGAGGTTACTCACCTTGTGCAGTAATGAGTTCTTCGAGATGTTTTGTCCCTAGGGGTGCTTCACTACCCGCCCTCCTTTCTCTCCGCTTTGGAGTTTTCTCTGCAGGACTTTATGATGGAGAGAAAACTGGAGGTGGTTTGCCCACGCAGCCCTATATATCATCGTTATGGAGCATGAGGACGTGTAGAGCACATGCATGGGCTGAATGGGTACTGCTACCAAAAATCTCTGATCCAAAGTGCATGCGCACCTGAAGTGGAGCATCCATAGGAACATGCATTTTGAAGAACTCATTACTGCTCAAGGTTAGTAACCTTTCCTTTTGGAGCTGTGCTTAGAACGTTAACAAGTTTATAAGCAAGGTTACCTTCCTGTACTGGCCCAGTCATTGCAATCCACCTGAAAATGCAGATGCCCTGCTTTCCTTTGTCAACCCCACATTCTGCGGATTACAACTGTAGAACCTTTATGAGCTGGGACAGATTGTATGTGCTTCACTGATGCTTTCCTTAATGTTAACTGACAGGACCACATTGCCCTGGCAAATCCAGGCAGTCCAGCTCTGTGTTTGTGCTTGTTCTCCCCTGATCCAGCAGAGACCTGAGATAACTCTTAAATGTTTTCCTGAGTAACCTACACTTTGTCAAACTCAGATTTCAGTACAAGACCCCTTATAAAAATAATTCATTGTTGCTGTCTCTGCTCTATTAAGCTGCTTGTTAAGGTATAGGGTTTCTTACCTTTATGCTGGAGAGAACAGTGTTTGTGTTTGGGGGAGGAGGAAGGGAACAAATAATGCCAGGTTCTCCACTCAATAGTGTATTTTATCTGACTTACAGAATCACTTCTAAACTAATCTTTTTTTTTTTAAGGTAATCTTTACATTGGCACTGTGGATGGGAAGCTGTAGATGATCCGCGGTGACCAATTTAATTTCATTAGTCAGTAGAGCAGGATGTGTTTGAATAATGTGGTGAGTGATCTTTTTTTTTTTTTCCCAATGAGATCAAGACTGACTCCTTTGTATGACAATGCTGAATGGGGGGCAGAAATACTATTTTAATTGCTGCTAATGTTTTCTGAGTTTTCCATGCAAAGTTATTAAAGACTAATAACTCTACATAGTTTCTTGTAGAATCATCACTTTCTACAAAGAGTTACCTCAAGACTGTGTCTGCACTAGCTAACTTTGGTCTCATAGTTCACAGCCAGATATTGCTATAGTGAGGGGATAAATTCTGCATACAAATTTTCCTTAAGGCACAATGGGCCAAATCTGCAGCCCTTACTTGGATTTATTTGGGCAAAATGACCACTGAGTTCAATGAATGCCTCTTCAGTAAAGAGAAAGTAAACACTAAGCAGGATCTTACCCAAATATGTCTTTTATGGGTTTTCTAAGAATAAGCTTGGTACATTTCTCAACTACTTGGCTGCTGCAGTAAAAGCAATTGATCCTTGGAAACACCTCAAACTATACAAGGTAATTGTGGATTTTATACAGTGTCCTAATGTCATCATAATTCCAAGTGGATAGCAAAGCTGAGTCTTATTGGTCAAGTTAAAAGGGCCTGCAAAGGAAACAAAGGTATGGGTTTGTACCTTTTTTATTCATGCCTTCTGATGTATAAAGAAGGTCTGAAGGTGGTTTAAATTATGCTTGTTTTTCTTCTTCTTCTTTTATGCCATTCTTCCAGGTGAGGGTCATGACAGCAGCATGGAGAGTAGGGAGGACCAGACCCTCTTTTTCCTCTGCAACAGATTTCAGCTCTTCTTAAAGGATTCCCCAATGTTCCCAGGCCAGTCAGGCAATATAATCCCTCCAGCATGTCCTGGATTGGCCTCGGGGCCTCTGCCCAGTGGGACGTGCCCGGTAGCATTCCAACAAAAGCTTCCCAAGGTGCATCCTTATCAAGTGCCTAAATCACCTCAACTGGCTCCTCTCGATCAGGAGGAGTAGCGGCTCTACTCTGAGGCCCTCCTGTATAGCTGAGTTCCTCACCCTATCTCAAATAGTAAGCCCAGCCACCTGCAGAGAAACCTCATTTCCGCCACTTGTACCTGCGATCTCGTCTTTTCGGTCATTATCCAAAGTTCATGACCACAGATGAGGATGGGGACGTAGAGTGACCTGTAAACCGAGAACTCAGCTCCCGCTTCACCACCACGGATCGGTACAGTGCCTGCATTACTGCCGCCGCCAATCTGCCAGTCAATCATACACTCCCACTTATCATTACTTGTGAACAAGACCCCTAGCTACTTGAACTCATCCACTAAGGGTAGCTGTTCCCCCTCTCACCTGGAGAGAGGAGTCCACTTTCTTCTGGGAGAGGACCATGATCTCTGATTTGGAGGTGCTGATTCTCATCCCAGCCGCTTCACACTGAGCAGCAAAACGTTCAAATGCGCATCGGCGATCATAGTCTGAAGGAGCAAGAAGGACAACATCATCTGCAAACAGCAGAGATGCCACCTGCAAGTCCCCGTACTGGATATACTCCACAGCTCAGCTGCGCCTTGATATCCTGTTCATGAAAATCACAAACAGGAGTGAGGACAAGACACACCCTTAGCGGAGTCCAATGCCCACCTTGAATGAACTTGACTTAATGCCAAGAATACGAACGCAACTCTCACTCCAAGAATAGAGGGACCTGATAGCCCACAAAAGTGGCACCGGCACTGCATACTCCCACAGCACTTCCCACAAGATGTCTTGGGGAATGCAGTCATATGCCTTCTCCAGATCTGCAAAGCAAAGATAGACCAGATTAGCAAACTCCCACGACCCCTTGCGTATCAGTGAGAGAGCAAAGAACTGGTTCGTTGTTCCATGGCCGGGACGGAATCTGCATGGTTTCTTCTGAATCTGAGGTTCAACTAACAGGCATAACCTCCTCTCCAGCACCCTGGCATAGGCTTTGCCAGGGTGGCTAAGGAGTGCGATCCCCCTATAGTTGTAACACAACCTCTGATCTCCTTTCTTAAAGATTGGGACCACCACCTTGGTTTGCCAGTCCAGAGTGACTGCTCCCGTCTTCCATGCAACACTGAAGAGGTGTGTTAACCACGACACCCCAACATTGTCCAGTGCTTTCAACATCTCCGGGCAAATCTTGTCCACCCCTGCTGCCTTACCACTGCAACCGCACTTTACCGCTGTATCCACCTCAGCATCAGAAATAGATCCAATCTCACCAGAGGTTTCCAGCACTGCCTCCTGAAAGGGGTGTGTGTCCATCGGGGTTGAGGAGATTCTCAAAGTGCTCCTTCCACCTCTGTTTGATCTTCTCAGTCGAGGTCAGTGTTTCACCACCTTTGCTGAGTACAGCCTGGGCAACGTCCCGCTGACCCCTCCTAAGGCAATGAATGGTTTGCCAGAACACCTTTGAGGCCATCTGGCAGTCATTCTCCATAGTCTCTCCAAACTCCTCCCAAGTATAGGCTTTCGCTTCAATGACTGCCACAGCTGCAGCCTTCTTAGCCAGCAGTACCTCTCAGCCACATCAGGAGTCCAGTTCGCAAGCATTGCTCGGAGGCCTCCTTCTTTGATTTGACAGTTTCCCTCATCACTGGAGTCCACTAGCAGGTCCTAGGGTTGCAACCATGATAAGCGACAAGCACCAACCACCTTCAGGCCACAGCTTTTCGTGGCTGCCTCAACGATTGATACCCTGAATATGGTCCACTTGGATTCAATGTCCAAGACCTCACCTGGAATGCAGGAGATGTTCTTCCGGAGGTGGGAATTGAAGTCTTTCTGCACAGGGTCCTCCACGAGATGTTCCCAGGCGACTCGCACTGATGGTTTGGACCTCCCGTGTCTATCCGGTCTGCATCCCATGCATCGGATCCAACTCACCACCAAGTGGTGATTGATTGCCAGCTCTGCCCCTCTCTCCACCTTAGTGTCCAGAACATACAGCCTTAGGTCTGACGAGATGACTATAAAGTTAATCATCAATCTTCAGCCTAAGGTGTTCTGGTGCCAAGTACATTTATGAGCAACCTTGTGTTCGAACATAGTATTTGTTATGGACAATTTATGACTAGCACAGAAGTCCAATAACAATTCACCTCTCAGGTCCAGACTGGAGAGGCCTTCCTGATCACTCCCCTCCAGGTATCTTCATCGTTCCCCACATGAGCATTGAAGTCTCTCAGTAGAGCTACAGAGTCTGTAGGTGGCACTCTATTGAGCACCAATCCCACTGTCTCCAGATAGGCCGAGGACTCTGAACTACTGTTAGGTGCATAGGCGCAAACAACTGTCAGGGTTTTCCTCTCTGATACCCGAAGTCTCATCAAGGCAACTCTCTCATCAATCGGGACAAACTCCAACTGCGCATCACCTAGTCAGGGACTTGTGAGTATCCCTACACCCGCCCGGGGCCTCTCACACAGGGCCACTTCTGAGTAGGAAAGAGACCACCCTCCATCGAGAAGTTTGTTTCCACAGACAGCCAATGCTATGTGTGGAGGTGAAACCGACTGTATCTAGTTGGTACATTTCCGCTAACTCTGGCTCCTTTCCTGCCAGCGAAGTGACATTCCACGTCCCTAAAAACAGTTTCCATTGCGGAGAGCCAGTTTTTCATGGTCCGTCTCTCCTGCTGGCGTTCGGGCATCGCACCCGACCCTCACCCTTCGCCTCGCAGGTGGTGAGCCCACGAGATGGGTCCAAGTCATCTTTTCAGGCTGGGCCAGGCTAGGTTACGTGGGTAGCCCGACCACCAGATGCTTAATCTGACACCACCCCCCGGGGTAGGTCCCAGTATCCCTAGTCCAGAGGAGGTTCACGTCATTTTTTGGGCTTTCACGAGAGTCTTGAGGTGGATCGGTTTTTTAGTCTGGAACCTCCCCCCACACCTATTCGCTTAGGGTGACCCTACCAGGAGCACTAGGCTCCAGACGACATAGCCCTGGGGTTCATCGAAACATGCAAGCCCCTCCACCACAACAAGGTAATGATCCTCCGAGGGGGATCCTCCGAGGGGATGCTTGTGTTTTTACTTTAGAAATAATCGGGAATGTCCAATCTGGTGTTTCCTGTTTGCTGAAGGATGTGCTGAAAGTCTTATATATGACTTGTGGGACTTTGTACCCCTTAATTGAAGAGGAGTATTAGTTGAATCTTTAACAAAGGCAATTTTTCTCCAAGATTTTCTTCGGGATTTGAATTAAACAGCTATTAACAAAAACAAAAAAGAGTTTGAAACAGTCTGATGAGAGATCATTTTTTGTTAGTTTCACAGCTTCACTTGCATGATCTTTCTGGTACTATAATTATAACAATTCTTCAGTCATCCATAAACTCTTCCTGGAAAAATGAGGGAGACCTGCATTTTTTAAATGGTGGGGGACAAAGCCCATAAAAATGAGGCAGACAAAACAAAAGAAGAAAAAATGTTCAGCCAGTCTTTATAAAGAAGCAAAAAGGGCACAGAACAATTTTTTTTCCTTTGTAGATTACCTTTGAGGGGCTACCAGAGAATCCTTGTAAGGATCTGAGTTATTGAGGGAGGTGATACTCATGTTAACACTTTTCTATCTGTGTGCCACTGCATCTTTGGTTTCTGAACCCACTGGTTCTGTAACTTCTCCTTTGTTTCTCAGGATTTCCAGACAATGAACCTGTGTGTGGCCAGCTTCATGGAGTACAAATGCAGCAAGATGGTTACTTGATTGTGGTAGATTTTTATTTTGGTCTGTACAGAGTCAATCCATGGACAGGAGAGAAAACCTTTCTGCGCTCCAGTGAAAAAAGTGACACCACTCTGCTGACTTAGGGAGTTAGATTTGGCCTGCTTTTTGCTCTAACTTTTAAGTACATGGAATAAAAGAGCAAGAAATTCTAATCCTTAGGGACCAACATCATATTTTCAATACTGGGCTTGGGCCTGATTGAACATCCATTGGCTTCAATGTGTCCTATATTCTTAATAACCAGGGATTTGTGGAGGGGGCGTAGACATAATGTTGAGTTGCAGTTTATTCCCTAAAGGTCAAGGGCATTCAGAGGTGGGATTTTAATTTGGGCCAATTTTAGAATATGGCGAGCCATGAAGTTTGGATCTGAACTTTCAGAAATTTCAGAGTTGTTCAGATCTGGAGTATTTCTAGTTGTTGTTTGTTTGAAATCTTGTGACTGAAACAAGAGTGTTCTGGATTTCGAAAGTAGAGAACTACAGTAGAACCTCAAAGATACGAACACCAGGGTTACAGATTGACCATGTGAAACTGGAAGTAACCAATCAGTTTCTTGGTTACTTCCAGGCACAGGCAGCAGCAGAGACCAAAAAAAAAAAAAAAAAAGCAAATACTGAACTGTGCTTGTATTGCATCTTAAAGGTAGGCACATCTGGGCTCTCTGTCCCTACCCCACCCCCATGCACAGGGCAGCCACCTACAGCTAGGAGGTGAAGACACTGGAGCTGCCAGCCCAAGGTAGCCAGTCAGCAGAGCAGGAGCAGCACTGGGGTCTGTGCCACTTTCACCCCTTCCTCTCCCGCCACCCGAGGGATGCGCTGTTTACACCCACTCACCCCCATCGGCTGAGAGTGGGACAAGCTTGTAAACTCAGTCTGACCCAGGGAAGGAAGCTGCTGCTGAAGCCTGGGCTGGAGTGTCAGTGTTGGATCTGGAGCCCAAACTGTGCTTTGTTCACAATTCCAAACATTTCAGAGTTATGGACAACCTCCATTCCTATCTACACCAATAACTGAACCACTGTAGACAATAACTGTTGTTTACGTTGGTTGCTCCTTGAACCAGTGCTGAAAACTGTTTGTTTTAGTCCTCTGTACACTAATAGTTAATTTCTGCACTGTTAAAATGTCTGCAGAGGCTGAGGCCTTGTCTATATTTTGACTTTTTGCACAGTTTGTCTAGCATTGCTGTAAGTGCAGAGTTAAATGATGCACTGATAAAACACTTTTTGTTGAGCTACATTAGTGCTTCCAACATTGCTAGCATCAGTGGAGCTGCACTGGTGCTAAACCCATGTGAAAAGCCAGAGAGATGCATCCTTACTGACAGCAACTGGTCAGTTTCTTAGACACCCATCTTCCACCTCCAGAATGCCCCTCTGAACTTTGGAGGAAGTTTGGAAAAATGTGGTATTGGAGCTATTCAACTTCTCTCCTAAAAGAAAATTCTCAGAAAATAGCAGTACTATTTTATAATTGAAGATACATCTGACTTCTAAGAATATCAGCCTTATGAATATAGTTTCTTGGTCCCAGTTTATAGCCCAATGTGTTAATGACTCATAGGCATGTAGTGCTTAAAATGATTCAGTAAGGAAAAAAAAAAGTATTTGAGGGAGACCAAGATGCTATATGAGGAGACAATAATTTCATGTTTGTTTCTTTTAATTAAAAACTAACATTTTGTGACATTAATTATAAACCATTTGGCATTCCATGCCATGATTTTTAGTGTCCAGCAAAGTTATGAATTTACACTCCCAGGCTCACTGTTTGAAGTTGTTGTGCAGGTTTCCTTTGAGGATAAGTACTGAGAGGTCAGGTACGGATTGATAATTTTGTGAAAAGTGTTTCCTCGCAGTTCGGAAACCCTGCGAGGGGAGAGTGTCTTGGAGCCCAGGTTCCAGCCCAAGTGGGAACATATGCACTGCTATTTTTAGCCCTGCAACCCCAGCCCTGCAAGCTCAAGTCAACTGACCCAGGCTCTGAAATGCGGTGCTGAGAGTTTTTCTTTGCAGTGTAGATACACCTCTCTGAGTGCTTCTCTCTTTCCCCAACAGAAGTAGGTCCAATAAAAGATATTCCCTCACTCACCCTGTCTCTCTAATAGCCTGGGACCAACAGAGATACAACACTGCAAATATTGTGTTTTTACTTTTATATCACACATATTGTATGTTTCAGGATAGTTTCACTTTCAGAAAGCTGACTGATGGGATGAGTGAAAGTGGGTAGTTTCATTTAAAAGATAGATCAGGTACCCTTTCTGACTTTGATTTTGTCCGTTGCATTTGATCATTGGGTATTATTGTTAATCAAGTGTAGATGGAATTCCTTTTAGGTTCTTGAATGGACTAGAAATATCATGTAACAAGACCATTTATTTCACTAATTCAAATAGCAAATGGGGACATCGCAGATATGAGGTGAGATGCTCTCCTTAGCTATTTGTAGGGGTGATTAAATATATTTAAAGCATCATTTGGTACTGGTGGTACTCTGAACTACCACCTGGAAGAAACAGGTTTGATTTCCAGTTTTGGTCTTTTGCTTGTTTGGCTGGTTTGAACTAAGTAAGTTGTAGAGACAATATGCTCAGCCCCAGAGGTGGGGAACATGCTGCATTGCTTTATAGCTTCCTCCCTGGCCATGTAGAGAAGTAATGTTAATGAACTTTCAACAGAGTCTTATCCAGTCTTCCTTGGCTGTAAGGATGTGAGAACTTAATGACTGGCAATTTAAATCAGAGGAATATTAGGGTGCAGGGAATCCAAAGAGCTTTTTATGATCTGAAGTTTCCTCTTAGAGATTGGAAATCAAGTGATGGAATTTAATAGTCCTTAAATCATCAGTGCTGCAGTCCTATAGTATAGCGTAGTCTCATCCTTATTTAAATGCTGACAAAGGGTTTGGCAGCACAGAGATAGACATAAAAGCAGCCCCTGCCTTGTGGAGTTTACAGTTAAAGCAATCTAAATTTGTCATGCAGATCATTTAGTAAAGGAAGTTTGCTTAAATTATCTGGGGTATTTTGAAGTGAAATGTCAAATCTTTATTTGCCATGACAAGCAGGTGTGATGCTGTTTCCTGATTTGCCTGGCTTGAGGGAGAAGCTTCAAGCAGCTTGGCAAAGCAGGATATGCCTCAGAGTGAGTTCTGATTCAGGGCTTTACTGCCAAACTTTTTCCTCTGGCTTGTAGAGGAAGCAGAGAGGCTCCCTGAGGGCTGTGATGAGCCAGGTGTACAACCCTGGAGATTCACTGAAATAAACAATGAACAGAGCAGTCTGTTCCTTCAGTGTGGCAAACTTGTCTTTTATATTAAGATGGTGGTACTATATGTAAGGTCTGCTTTTAACTGAATTGTTAAAACAACTGCTGCCTATTTTCTGTTAGTAATTGAATCCAGATTTCTTTTAAAATATCTAGCTAAGTCCTTTCATTTTTTAATGACTTGTTTTGGTTAAGGTCATAGAAACTAACCATCTTGGATGTCTGCTGGCCTATGACCTTGTAACAAGAACAGCCAGAACTCTGCTCAGTGGCAAATGCATTGTCTCCAGATGAAGACTACATATTAATCACAGAAACAAGCACATGCAGAATTATACCATATGTATAACCTCAATTTTCCCTCCTGGAATTAAAACATTGCAAATCAGGTTAGGCTGTTGACTTGTTGATTTAATTTCTAGTCACAAGCATAATTTTCGAATGCTTTAGCTGAAACTGTCCATTCAAAAATGATAATATTGGAAATGTTTAAAATTAATTTTTTGAAGGCCAATGCGTGAGGTTTAGTTAATATTGAAATGGAAGTATGCTTTAAGTGGAGGTGGAAAGCCACTCCACCCAGTATAAACTTTTTATAGACACTTGCTCATATAAGGCTACTGTACTTTGGTTCCTAATTTCATCAAACCTGCACTTCCTAAAGCTACCCTCAGAAAGTGGAAACATTTGTGTGATTAGCATTATTAGCCAAATACCCCATTCTTCAAATTAAGATAAGTTTAATTTACCATGGTTTTCCATTTTTAAAAATGTTTTACAGTGTGTGGGTGGGTGGGAGGGAGGGGGATTAAAAGGATAACTTAGTACAGCGGTTCCTACTCTTCAATTTTGGTCATCTCATACAACATCAGAGCTAATTTTAACATGATAGAGCAGAGTTTTCATTTTACAAAGAATGTGTTGAGTTCTGCAAGTGGTTTTCCCTGCCTGGAGCTATTATATGGTGCAGTTCTGAGGACCAGATTTAAGTTATGTAAATTGTATGCAGTTAGCATTGTGATGGATAGCCAATAAATAGTATCCCCTTTGTTCAATCAGATTTGCTGCTTCTGGTGAAGCCCCTTCCTCTACATTTTGAAAATCCTCTTGTGGGAATTGTACAGCAAATGATATACTGTACTGTTTCACTGCCTCTCTCTCAATGGCTGCTGTACCTAAACAGATATAAAAATATGAATTCACTTTTGTTGACAGCTACTGGGTGAGTGGATCTAGTGCTGGTCTGAAACCTACCTGGCTATCCTCCTAACATCAGACTATCAAAGAGAGGCACATACAGACTGGGAATATTTACTCCTTGCTTTCCTAGTTTCTTTTGCTCCTTTTCTGAATGCTTTAGGACCTTATCCTTGAAGAGACTTATTGCAAAGGTGAATTAAATCTGTCATTGAGTAATAGTAGTACTGCAATAGCATGTTCGAACCTCAGGCCTCATCTATGCTTAAAACTTATTCTGGAGAACTGTTGGTTCGGGCTATTGTCTTTTGTTTTAAATGGGCTTTGCTATGGTGATGTTGGCAGTATAGCTTTCTTGGCCAGGGAATTGATGTAAATGGTGCTGGCAAAAGCACTGTTGTTGGTATAAGCTATGTCTGACCTAGGAAGGTGAACTACTACAGCTTACCAGTATAACTATAGCAGCAAGCCCTTGGTGCAGACAAGACATCATGGACCACGACCCCATTGTATGAGATGCCATACAAACATGGTCCCCATTCAAAAGCACTTATAGTCTAAGGCCTGATCTACACTAGAGGGGGGGGGGTGTCGATCTAAGTTACGCAACTTCAGCTATGTGAATAACGTAGCTGAAATCGATGTACTTAGACCTACTCAGCACGGTGTCTTCACTGATAAGTCGACTCTGCCTGCACCTCTTGTGGCGCTGGAGCACAGGAGTCAACGGGAGAGTGCTTGGGGGTTGATTTATCGTGTCTAGACTAAACGCGATAAATCGACCCTGCTGGATCAATAGCTGCCCACCGATCCGGTGGGTAGTATAGACCCTAAGTATGCTGCCTTCTGCATTTTGATTACTTCTATTCTAAGGCAGTTGTAGAAGCCTTAAACTATGATGCCCAGCTGGGATTTTACTATTGGAGTGCCGTTATTTGCCTGCACGTACAGAGAGTCAGCACTAAGACTTTATCTTTCTCCCATAGAGTAAAATTATCACCCTGCAGTTGGCTGAAATTAAGCAAGTTGCTTAGGGAAATTTGAGCTCATCTTTTCTTTCCTAGTACTTGATACATAATTTTGATTGGGATTGGTAAGTGATTTCAACTCTGCTTTAGCAAGTCCACATTATGACAGATGGCCAAAAAGGGTTAAGCAGCTCGCAGTAAATAAATAACCCAGATTTAACCTTTAGAGAGATGTTGGGAAAGTATATAAATGGTAATTAGGGCCATTCCATGTTAGATGGGCTAGAACTTTGAAATGCAAACCTGTATTGTTAGAGAATTAGAGGTGATACTAATTGTATGTTTACTTATGTCTTGTTAGATATTAGCTATATAAACAGACATTTCCTATTTTTTTACTATAACTATTGATTCAACAATTAAAAGGGATTAACATTTAGATGAATCTTGAGTGAAATAAAGTCATTGTCTGTCTCTTTAAAGTTTGTGATAAAATGCTTAATGGCTAAATTTTCCTTAATTTAATCCATATATAGTAATTATTGGTGATGTTTAGGAAATAGGATACTTTCAAAAGCCTATTGTTCACCCAGGACTGTATGGTCAAGAGGCTGCCAGAAAACAGTATAAAAAGACTTTTGAGACCTGATCCTTTCATCTCAGATCTGCTTAATGCTTTATACAGGGGAAGCTTGAGTCGTAAGACTGAGATATCCAGTCCCACCTGGATATGAACATTGGATTATAGCCTATGGATTAATTGCGAAAGCACTCTTTGCAACTACAAAGCTCACCATCGCTACTATGAAACTGATCTCAAACCTATATTCATGATCTTTTAACCAATACTCTCTTTTAATAAATTTTAGTTTAGTTAAGAATTAGCTGTAAGCATGTATTTGGGTAAGATTTGAAATATTCATTAATTTAGGAGGTAATGTGCCTAATCCTTTGGGAGTGGTAGAACTTTCTGATATGACAAATACAATTTTCAGTAATCTTCATCATGTGTGATTTGGGTGTCTGGGTTGCTAAAGGGAACTGTGTTTTCTGGTTAACCAGTAAGGTATTATAGAAGCTGTTTTGTGCTGCCTTGGTAAATATAAGTACTGTATTGGAATACCCATCAGCTTTGGGGATTGTCTGCCCCATTCTTTGTAGTTTGCCGTAATTGAGTAACCTCAGTGTAGCTCCCCTAGGATCCCAGTCTCTCACACATTATAGAGCAAGTCCTTTTTGGCAATTTATAATCCCCATCACTGCCCACCCTTTCCTGAGATGCTAAGGCAGTGGCTGTATTTCAGGAGTTACCAACCTGTTACTTACCATAGAGCTATCAGACATCCAGCTGTGGCAGAAACAGTTGAGTGGAAGTTATTATAGTGTGCTTTAGCTGTTGGTTTATTTGCATCTGCCCCCAACAGTAATGTTATCTGGTAAGTGACAAATCTGCACGGTTACAGCTGTACCTACATAATCCCCCTTCTATTAATACCAATTTTCCTGTAATGGAACATGTTCTGAAATAACCACTGCCTTCTTACATTTTTACAGGTTACTCTAGTATCACTCTAGAGCATCTTTCTACATAAACATGACTTAATGACCAAGGAGAAACTGTAGAGAGTTTTCATGACTCTGATGGTAGCATGATGGGCCATGGGATGTCTTTGAGCACAATGGGAAAATACATAGAGGTAATACAGAACAGCCCTTTCTTGTGGTGCTAAACTAATGTACAAAACTTGACAGTTAGGTATGATTCCAATATACTTAACTCACCTACATGGAAAGAAAAACAGTGGTGTTTCTTCAAATGACTTCAAAGCATTTTCAGAAATACAGCTCTTCTGCACACTACTTTAATATTGGAACTTTCCTCCAACATTGTACAAGTATTTCAGATAGAACTTAGATCAGATAATGCTCCATTTTGGCTCTGGTTGCAGAGGGATTATACTGATAATTAAGCAATTATCCACTTTAAATGAAGGCTGAAATCCAGTAATATGGGATTGTGTAAGCTGTGAAGTTGTACAGGCAAATGTAGAAGTTAAGATTTCCTCTTCTTGCTTGAATATAGGCTAATCTCCATAGGTCCTAGACCTCTGATACTTAGGTTACTTTGAGTGTAATAATAATAATAATTAATGGAGATATCCCATCTCCTAGAACTGGAAGGGACCTTGAAAGATCATCGAGTCCAGCCCCCTGCCTTCACTAGCAGGACCAAGTACTGATTTTGCCCCAGATCCCCAAGTGGCCCCCTCAAGGATTGAACTCACAACCCTGGGTTTAGGAGGCTAATGCTCAAACCACTGAGCTATCCCTCCCCCCATTTCATGTTCTTTGTAGTCATATTCTTCTAACCCCCTACTTAAGCAGTAGGGTGCTCATTTGCCCTTTAAGAGTGTGGGAAAAGTTAGAACTCTATTTGGTAGTAAGGGTTTGTAGTACTCATGGTCATTGATTAACTAGGTTACTTACAAACACTTATTTCATGGTTAACTGGGGTGTAACTCTACCCCATAGTAGCCTGCTACACACTAGAAGTCCTCTAGTGTGCTTTGACATACTCCCATTTCAAAGAAGGGTAGATCAAAGTGTGCTAGGAATTTTAGTGTACGGGAGCAGGGTCCATATCAATACTGACGTCACGTCAGGCTAGGGTGGGGTATATTTACTAATCAAAGGTCTTGTCTACACAAACAAGCTGGGGTGTAAATAGGCATGGATTTCTGGGTAAACCACAAGGAATCTTCTATAGCTGGCAATCTTAGGTATGAACTATTTTGACAGAAAAGCTCACACTTAGGTATGACAACTGGCCTATGCTCTAGATACCTGACTGGGTCCTTATCTGGACATAAGTATAAGTGCACCTATAAAGTTGTTATACTAGTTTATCTAAAGTAGTTTAGAAATGGGTATAATTAAAGTGAGCATAACACTGTATACAACTTCCTGTGGACACATTAATTTATGCTAAATTGGTATTAACACAATCTTAATTTTGTGACAGCTAAGGTTGTGTATAGAGATACCACACCCACCCAAAACCTGAAAAACATGGTAATAAGTTAAAGGGAAAAAAAAGTCTCCTAGATTCCTTGCTACTTTCAACAGGCAATAGCATTCCCATACTTTCACTTCCCTTTCCAGATACTAAAAAGCCAGACAGCATTGCCAACCTCAAGAGATCAAAAGTCATATTTTAAAGATTTTTTTTTTGGCCTGTCTTGATTTTTGATCTCCCCTGAATCTATTGGGTAAAGTGTTTCTAGCCCCTGCTGTTGAAGCTCTCACTCCCCACCCCAATCTGTTTCTTTCCCAGCAATTTATCCTGTCTCCCAATCCCTACCCACCCCACCCTCACCTCTGTGCCTCCTGGGATTCTTCACGCTCCTGTTCCTGGTCTGGGAGCCGCAGATGTGCCATCTTGTCTGTTTCTTAGAGAAGGGGTGGTAGCACTGGAGCTGCTGTGAGAATGGTGAGCAGATGGGTGAGACTGCTGGTTTCAAGCACGGCTCTATGTTGCCAGGGGGCTGGATCTTCTCTTGTCATCACAAGATGAGCTCCAGCACTTTCTAAAGAGTTGGCAATAGTAGCAATATGTACCTCAACTTCAAATTCACTTAAGAACTTTACCAGCAATGTTAACAGATTAGTTCTCCCTATGTTAAAATCAATAAGGCACTTCAACCAGTCTGAGTATTCACCCCAGGGTTTTGCACCAATTCAACATCCGTTTCTAAGCAGATTTGGATGAATGCCAACATTCCCTGCAGGGATAAATCAGTCACCATCTTAGTAATGGAGCTTTTAAATGGGCCTGCAGCTGTTCCTGGGGAACAGATGGAGAATTAGGTTCAGACATGGTCGCTATTGGGAAGAGCTGCAAGGTATACTTTTTTCCTTAGGTCTTCCCAAGTGATTAAATACTGAAGACTTTTGCTTTTGGTCTTAATGAAATCTTTAATGTCTCAATTTAAAGCCTTGCAAGGTGGATAGATACCAGAGCACTGGGCACTAGAATGTTATAAACTAGGCAGCAGACTTCTAGAACTTTTGACACATAACTACCTCCCTTCAAGATGTTCACAATTTCAGTTCACCATAAAAAGGTATGAGAGAGGTTCATAGTAGACAATTTTTATTTTCAAAAGGTGCAGCAGTGAACAGGGTCCTTTGAAGGGCACTTTCTAAACAAAAGAGTTATGGTACAATAGAGAGCAGAAATTAGTAAGTCCACAGTGAAGTACAGTCAGACACTGTACAAAAAAGGAACAAATTAGGAATACATATAAAGTTGCACATAAATTATTTTTTAAACAGCCATCTTCATTGATTCAGCAGCATTACAACCAAATGTCTGTATTTGCCTTGTGTAATAGATCAATTTAAACAGATTTAGACTTTACCAAGTTATTTTAGTCTTTGAGACTACTGCCCCTACTATAGATAATTTAAGATCAGCACTCTAGGGAACAATCTGTGAAAACAACATTTACTCCCTGACATACAAGAAGTCAATTCTCTGGCCCTATAAGCACTTATCAGAGATCTTCACTCATGCTAAAGTGACAATATTTTCAGTTAAGTGAGTAAGGATATTTGTGTTAATAGATGCAACAGTTTTGCTTCTTCTGCAATGTTTTGCAGAATACAGTATCTGCTTAATCAGATTAGACTATCATGAGAAACAGTTTACATTTAAAAATGATCTATAATCACATTTTATATGAAAGACTAGTACTTAGTAAGGCTTCTATTCATTTTCAACAATTAAATGGCTCAAGTAATAAGGTGCAAGTGGCCACAGCCATGTTCAACCAATTATTGAATGGAACATAGGAAGGCTCAATTTTTGAACCACTTGTGTTCTGGAATTCGGTCTAGCTGTAAGGTAACTGAAATAACATGCTATTCCAGTTATCAAGAAAAAGTGAATATTGACCATTCAGGAGTGTGAAAATATCCATAGGATTTATTGCATCCTGTGAAAAAACACTGAACAGTTAAATCAGAACAAAAACAGGGCAGCAGTTGATTGTTACTGTTCTTCCTTCAGCTAAGCTTAAAATGCACTTCCAGTGCACATTTCTTCAGAAGTGTTTGCATTTTTGTTAAGTCACAGCAGGACTGATGAGTAGAATGTAGTGAGGTGAAGGTTTTCTGTGGTAAATCATTATTTCTTAACTGGCAGACTTCAGATGTGGGTGTGGTAGACTCATGGTCAGTTGAGAAAAAGGCAATATAAGGGAACAAGTCTGGCTGCAACTGAAATGACTGACCGGTATGTTTTCTGCATGAAAATACTAACAACAACATGTTAAATTAGGGTGAAATTCTTCCCACTGATCAGACTTACTGGATATTCTACACAATCAATTTCCATGTCAATGAACTGTAGAGGTAGAATATGCAAGATACATAGTTATCATTAAAGAGTAAAATTCTTCATGCTACCCAAGTATGCCATATCAGGAAACGTGGTTATATCAAATTATACTTTTGGTCATGAATATATACTAGCTTTTTCTACAAAAGAGAAAGGTCTACTTAAAAGACCACCACCACCACGTTGCAGACAATGACAACCATTGCATTGCTGACACTTAGTAAACATACACACTGGAACTTCAATTCTATGACCAGCTAGAATAGTTTGGACATAGATGCTCAGAGTTTAATGCATACATCACTGACTGAAGATTTCTCTCACCAGACCCTTCACAATCTACAATTAAGTACAGCCACCAGCAAGTTTAACTAAAAAGCAGAACACAAATCTAAGTGTAGTAGTGTTAGACAAATATTGTTAAATGAGCGTTTAGATCACTTTTGGCTTGGTCAAAGAATAGGAACAAAAACTTGTTGCAGGATCTAACAGATGGGTAAGGAAAAAGGTAAGATGCCAGGGAACACACTGATTAGGAAGGAGAGGTGTTTGTAGAAGAGACCAGAGGCTCAAGGACATTGAAGTGGGATAAGATGTTTTGGTGAATGGAGGAGAAAATAAGTTGAAAATCATAATTATGGTAGATAAAGAAAATGGAATATTTCAAAAGGATCCAAGTAATTTAATGGGAGGAGACTGAAAGTAGTGGGCTGTTGTAATATGCATTCAGAGAAACAGCCTCTCATATGTTCCCTTAGTTTTAGGGTCCTTTTCAGCAGCCGTTAGTTTTCCCCAGGCATCTCTAATGCCTCTGGAGCAACAATAAATATGTTCTGATTTGGGAGGCAAAATTAAATCTGTTCACCATATGATTATGGATGGAATCAAGTTTACCTCCTGTTGGAAGTCACACAAGGAAGAAGGATGAGTAGCAGCTGGTCAAGTTTGTCAATACTGAAGTAAAATGTAGTCAATACCATGTTCATAAGTGTTGCTTTTACCAGATTCAAGAAGCTGTAAAATGGGATGTACTTTTGGTTTCTGAAATTAGATATATCCTTATGGTTCAGCTATCTGAAATAATACTTACTTGGTATAGGGCTTCATGTACTTGACAATGCACCAATTCAGGAAGTACCTACTCTTCTGACTTAAGGACATTGTTTTCTAAATGGATAAGTAGATATATTAAAAACAGAAACAGTAAATAGCAACAGCTCAAAATGAGGAGAGCTTTAATTTGACAATGAAAAATATGTAATATCAGTTTTTTCCTTAAGGTACAGTTCAACTGCCTTCAAGCAGGATGATTTTCTTATAGGATCCTGTGAGATCAAGATGATAATTCAGTAGGTTTCTAGCTGTTGGTTTGGTAATGCATTTCTATGGAGATTAATTTAGTAAGCTTGCTGGCTCTTGAATTTAAGTGATTTTCTAAGTTTAGAAAAGCAGTCAATATTTTGAAAACGTAATCACTTATTAATTCCATATGAGTATTTTTAAGGGTGAAGATAGTGTCATCAGTAAGTTGAAGACAGACAACTACCTCCTCACCCAAATACCAAAGCAGTAACATACCAGAATCCTTTGGCATGAAGGGCATAACAGAGGTAGTTTTCAGCACAGAAGCAGCTCTCTGGCAGAGGCACTCAAACTGACCTAAGCAGTCATCTTACCATGATCTCTGCTAAGTGAAGATTTGTGATTTTTATATTTCAGGAGGCAAAGCCAATTTAACTGTATGCATCAGGTCAATCTGAAATGTTTAATTATTCACAAGATAATTGAGAAGGCTGGAGATGACATGCACATGACAATTACTGTGGTGCACATTTCTTTGTCTTCTGATGTTTACTCCTGTTCAGATTAGTGAAGCAAAGCTGGTTCATCATGACCAACATACAGGCACTCAGTTTTATTCCAACACTTCAGATTAGTTTTAACATATTAATAAAGCCTATTTCAAAATATATGTTCTGTTAAAACTTAAGTAGTTACCACTGTATCTAATAACCCGTTACAATGTTCTGAATTGGAAATGGGCCTGAAAGAGTATCCTTGTGTCTGAAAGCTGCTTAAGCAAGCCTGTGAGATGAATATTTTTACTGGTCTAGAGATTAAGTATAGTGCTTTAAAGTCTGCAAGAGGGACAGTTTCTAGTCAGATCCCTAAACTCTCTGACTTATACTCTCCCATGCCATACTATGGTAGTTTGCTCCAGCTTAACTTAATTACAGGTGTTCAACACTGCTCTTAAACACTTCGCTTTTAGGAAAGTCTTTTCAAGAGTGAATGAAGATGGGTGAAGATTTCTGTGCAATGTGTCCTGCCCTGGGTTAACAAGATTCAGTTTATAAACGCGGTCTTTATTCATACAAAAACAAAATAAATTCAAGTCAGATTTATAGGTCACAAGTCAACACTATATCTCTGATATGAAAAAGTATTTGAAAAGCAAGGTATATGAGCAAGACAGATTAGCCATGTCTGACTGTTCAGAATTACAGGTCAGTTGTAAAATATACACTGGGCACAAGGCAGCCCTCTAAAGACTAGGGATTCTGCCCTTCCTCACCTCTAAAAGTTTTAACAAAACCAGTTGATTGAGTATTCCCGATGTAATTAGATACAGACAGACCTGCTGGAGTCCCTCTGAAGAAATGAACACAGGAAGCCAACTGAAGAGGCTGATAAATGCTGTTACAGAGACCGTGTGGAAAGTTTGTGAGCCCAAATACCATGACTGAACATGAGGCGTGGGTCAAATCTGTACCTAAGAGTGGGGAGAAGGTTTGTGTGAGCTACATTTAGATCAAGGATCACCAGCAACATAATAGATCTAACATATAGCACTAAACCGGAGTTAATTGGAATGGCAGCCTCCCTCAGCAGTGCACAATAGGGAACTAGTTCTCCTCTACCAGGACTGTGCTACAACATTTCAATTTAGTCACAAACCAATACTACAGAAGTTGACAAAAGTCAGTGTAGTGGCACTTTTAGCTAACAGTGTAGATGTTGCATCTAAATACAACACTAGGGTGTATCTGCAGTAGCATTACATATGAATAAAGGAAAAGGGTGTCCAGAAGCTGCATTGTCAATATTTTGCAGTATTTACAGCAGTAAAATGTTATGGCAGTTTAGCATGTAAATGCAAGCTTATTATAAATAACAACAGCCTTTTAAGTGCTGCAAAAATTCTAGAAAAGCAGCAGTCTTTTAACTAGAGAGAGGGAAGGTGTGACTGACTCATACAGATGGTTTTGCTGCATGTTACAAGCTCTGTTTTCATGGCAGTTTGATAGTATTTCTTGTTTTGAATATTCAAGACTTGAATCCAAAGAAGAAGTGAGATAAGGCTAGCAAATACTTTAGTTGGAACGTTCCTGTGTGGAGCAATACACGTAAAGCTTTTAATAAGCTGCAAGTGATTATTTCCTTATTTAACCCATTGTTCCTTTGATTAGTCAGCACAGCTGAAGAGCTATCCAGGCAGCATCCTTTTCAAACCAACAGTGACTGATAAAGTTACCTGGAAAGGGCGTTTAATTACACCATTGCTGAAGATACATTTGATATGTCCATAGTTTCTCATATCTTACAGCCACCAAGTACAGTTAATTTATCTACATTTAGCCTTTATAGTCTCAAGTTTACATTTTAAATTAATTGACATTAAATTAGAAGTCTAGATGGAGTTTCCTGGATGAAAAATGCAATAGTAGGTCTGAGACAAAACATTCAGCTTTAGAATTTAGTTTGTCCTATACCCACCTTCCTTTCCATTAATACAGTCTCCTCCTCAGACCACGTGTCTACACTGCCTGACAATTTCCAGGGATTTAAGTTTAAAAGTATTTATCCCTTTAGAGAGAAGGGAAGTCCTTACTTCCAACAAAAGAGGAAAAAAGTAAGACTTTTGAGTCTTATGTCAAGAGAACTGATTTTATAAGACACAGTCCTAAACTGCTACACAATTGTGAATAATGATTACAAAATTAAAAGCTGAAATAGTCAAAAAAGGTTACCCTGGGTCAAAGACGCCTGGTGTGCGACAAGTTGCTCCTGAGCAGGACTGCAACATCATTAGTCGATAGTTCATCTTCTCTAAAATTTCTTGATCTATTGTTTTAGCAATGTTAGTAAGCTGGTGTGGGTCTGCAGTCAAGTTGTAGACTTCAACAAACACCTGTTTAAGTGGAAAAAACAGTTCCTGTGCTGTATTAAATGTCAACGATTATAAATAGAATACGTCCTACACAATTAGTGGGGAAACATATGCTGGTAGAGTGACAACTTATTTTCTACTGCTATGTATTATAGTTAAATTATATCTTCAGTTAGCCCGTAGTGCCCACTATGTGCTAAGTACTTACCACACAGCCATGAAATGGACCCTTTTTTGAGGAACTAACAATTTTAGGACAGTCTTGAGGGGGTCAGTGGCAAATTAAAATAAGGCAAATATTAAGGAGTGAATTATCTGCATGTCAAATGTTAGGAATGTCATCTTATGAATGGAGCTCAAGGTAAGCACATGAGGTCACTCCACACATATAGCTCTGGTTAATGAAACTCCCACAGAGTACATCTTTTTACCCAGACGACACTGCATATAACAGAGAATTGGACACAAGCGTATTATATAATCTCCAACTAAACCAGTAAAACCTTTGTATGGCCTGCTTAGACAATCACAATATTTATTGTTTTTTCTTAAGAGTTTATGGGGCAGCCTGGTGATGGGTTAGCATGCAGTGACAAGACACTGGTTCAAAATATACCTCTGACCATTCTGTGGGGCAGTAAAGGTCGGATATGCCACAAGAATTCAACTAAAGCATGCGTGCAATTAGATCAGTTTTGATGTCTGCCTTTAGGAAGGGTAGAGCACTCACACAGCTCCCCAACCAGTGAAGAAGGGCTTGATCATGGTTTTCAGAGAATGGGAACAGGGAAGGGATTTAAGAGAAGAGCTGGGACTTTGGGTGCACTGTTTACACTCCTTGGTGGCACCATACACACTACAAGTATTTTCCCTGGGATAATTGAAGGAGACTGTTCATGAAGCTAACATCCTCCTAATGAAATTTAAATTTTGCTTCTAAATGGAAGAAAAGTCTATCCTATCGAGACAGATCCTAGTAGGCCAATTGTCCTAAATCTTTCTGGAGAGCTGGCCCTGTCATTTTCAGACCAGGCAGCTGCATTCCTCTAATGTAAACCACAATCAGCCTATTAGAATGCAACTTGCTTAGTCTCTCCTCTGTGGTCATGGCCTGAGTTAGCTGTAGAAATGTGATCTCCCCATCAGTGGGCTTTAGACCATTTGGAAGTGCTCAAACAGATTTTATATGCTACACTTTTCCACTCAGCCCCCTTGATCTCCTTAAGGGGGCATGTACTTTATCCCTCCCTTAGCCTTTGTCTAGTGGGATCTCTCGGAAGCAGGAGCAAGTCATTCCTAGATCAATGGTGATGCACAAAGCTCACTGAGGGTCCCCTGCAGTGCATGAATAGGAGTCCCAATTTGGCACTGCGGTGAACACAAAGATGGCAGTTTGTTAGGGATTGGTAAAGCATTGCAGGGTTCCCGATTCTCCTTGGCAGTCTTAATGAGGCAGTTTGAAAACATGGTTTGGGACAAATACTGTTACAACCTTATGTGACCACGCTGCCCCATACCAACTGCTCCCCAACTATTAACACTTAGCAGTTTACCTCAGGAATTAAGCAATTTAAGACTAAGAATTGCCTCGTCTTTTGCTAAACTGAAAGGGGTTGATGACTGAATGTATTATAGGGGAAAGGTGAAACTACTGTTTTGCTGGCAAGGCCACACACTTGCACCGCTTGAGAACTTGCTAGGAATGTGCAGTGAGCTCTGAAATATGTGGCTAGCCACCAGTTTAGTCTATGATCTACAATAAAGTTGTCTCTGTCATTTAGATACGGAGGGCCAAATTCAGCCCAGCTGAAACTCCTACTTAAGCTCCACTTACACCAAAAGTGAATTTGGTCCTAGATAAGTTAACCCATTTCCCCCTCATGATCATGCAGTATGTTTTGGTTAATTATTTCCATCAACAGTTAAAACAACTGACTATTTAGCCTACGAGCGAAGCTACAGTCTCATTTTCAGAGTAGTTTATGCCAACCTTGAGAGTAGATAAACTTTGCAGACAGACATCAATGGAGTTACACTATAATAGATGTTAATTATCTCAAATAGTGAGAACTGCAAGAGAATTGAACATTTAAACACACTGTGCCATTGAAGTAAATGAGCCAGAAAGTATTACCTCCCGGTCATCAAATTCACAGTACTGCAGATCCCAAGAAGTTGACAGTGTCCTCACACAAGCATATGTGTTGTTATACGAATCTTCACACACACAGTCTGGAAAACAATGCTGTAAGGAAACAGAGGTTAAAGAGAAAAAGGAGCGTGAACATTCTTTTTACTTCATGTGGTGAAACTGAAAGCAATAGTTCCCCACCCAGAACTTGTACCTGCTGAAGCCAGCTGCAAGTAGTTCATGGACACTAGACAGAATACTGAAAACTAAACGTTAAAAATCCCAGGTAGAGATATATGGAACAAGAATACCAGTTTTTCTAAAAATTAGGAAGTGTAACTGTCAGGGAAGTTTTTAAATGGGAGATAGCTTCTTTGTATTATTTTTCTGGTGAATTAATACAGTAGCCAGGAAATGAAAACAATGCTCAATACCCCAAACAGGCCACTTAGCCACAGTGGGAACAATACCATAAAATGGAACATTATGGTAGGGTCTATTTACAGTAAGCATTAGTATGACAGAATTACAGAGCACAGCTAGTGTATTGCAGAATGTAGCCACCTACTTACTGGCTTCAAATCAGTATTTGATTGTGTGATGAGGGCATCAGTATTGCAAATGTAAAAGATCATGGCCCTATGTTGCAGCCACCATCTTTCCAATAAAACAGACTAACACAGCTACCCCCCGATACTTGACATGGGATTCTGGGGGCACTAGCTATTTTAAAATCAAAGAGGCAGATGTTCAGCCATTCAAAACATTCTACTCTGAACCAGGCATGTTGTACTCAGAACAGGCATAGCTCCTACTGACTTACAGAGAAAGATATAGTAAAAACCCTATTTTAGCATTGGGTATTGAGGAGTTCATAAAACCAAAAAGTTCATAAATTGATCTTGAAGTTACAATGGATACCACGCATAAGTTGCAGTACGGTACACTGCATTGCCTTCTTGTCCTTCAAGCCACTGCAAAGCAATTTCCAATGTTCTGAAGGGACATCAACTTGTTCTTTGATATACCTTTTATTGTTATTTCCCCCCCCGACTCCCTGTCAAGAAAAATGGTTTGCAAAACTGGTTGTTTGTAAAATCGAGGTTCTGCTGTCCCAGGAAGTGGGATCTCTGGATTTACATCACAGGAAGACACAATTTCTAGGCTACTAACAGGCTGACTCTGAACTGTAGTTTTAGTTTAAGCGATTTCAGGAAACATTTACAAATAATTCACGCTTAAGTTCAGTTCTGCTTACAGTAACACCAGGTCCCAGGGCAGGGCAGGTAGGATCACTGCTGTTATGTCCTTCTCCTTGGTACTCAATCAAGACATCTGATCTCCAGGTCACATTTTTGTCTCCTCTCTAAAACAGAAAATAGTAAAATTTACTTTTTAATTGTTTGTTCTTCTGACAATGCCATAAGTAAAAATCATGCATGCCTGAGATTACATACTCCTTGCTGGTTACAGAGTAATTTAAGACACATCCAGTGGCACCAATACAAAAGCATAACGAAGCTTGGTGAAAATGCCCTGTGTAACAACAACTGGAAGCCACATTAGAGATCCAGTCCCAAAAACTGGTAAGTTGCTTTAGGAAGTGGGTATTTTGTTTCGTTTGAAGAGAGTGCTAATGACAGTTCATATACAAGCTAGCACTAACTGAAGGATTATGATCATCATGAAGTACAAGCCATGTTGCCAAATATCACTAAATTATAACCCAAAATCTCTAGAAAAAGGTTTTTTATATAGCCTCTTCCTTTAGTGGTATTGCCACAGATGAAGAATTACACAAGACAATCAGAGATACTTGCATAAAAGGGCACACTCAACTGGAAAGCCAATCAGTGTATTTCAAAAAAGTGAGTTGAAAATTTTAAATCCCTCCCACATGTGCAGTTTTAGAATAATTTTTAAAAAGGCATGTAAAACCTATACAGAGGCGAGCAGATTACAGAAGAGGAACAAACTATACGAAGTACCGTCACAAATGCATGCCATAAACTGACAGAAGTCTAACATCCACAATCTTCATTATTTGTAACAGCAGGTAGAACTTTAAGTCAGACATGAGATTTAAGTTGATGTTGTCCCTTTAAGGTTTCACTAGCGAAACCTTATATCACAAAAGTGCATTGGTTCTAAATCATGATGACTCATTGCAATTTCTTGAAGGCTACCTCCAACTTATAGACCAAGTATAACAGTAAAGTGATCAGCTACAAGAAGCTTCATTTAAATAGGTTTCTGCTCATCTGTAGGAAAGGTTAGTTCCCTCCCCTCCCCGTCAGTGGGGAAAAGACGACTAATATCCCACTTATTAGGATTTAAATAAATATCAAGTGGGCATTGTGATGTTGCACCCCATAATGCTTTATGGAAATATGCTTATGAGTGTAAATATGACATAACTGGAATATGTTTTATGCTAGATATACCGTGTAACATCTCTGCAAGGTTATGATCTACTGAATATATTCATCCTAATTGTATGTGTGTATCATTTTTGTATTTGAAGTTATGAATATTGGCTATGTACTTTGATTTTAAGCAGCCTCAGTGAAGCATTTGGTCAGCTTTTTGAGAAAAAACTATTCTCACTAAGTGCCCAATCAAGAAACACTTAAGCTGACAATGGACTTGGATGTGGATTGGCGTCTTTCAGAGCTTTCCAGGGAACGTTCAAACTAACATGTAAGCAATGGCGTCTGCCTGTAAAGAACTGAGTCATGCATGGACATGTGACTTGCCCACGTGACTCAAACTCCATCGTGTAGCTGTGATTCTGCATAGGAAAAAAACACAAGGGGTTTCCCACACGAGAGACTATACAAGGCCCTGGGAAACCCCTCCATTTTGTCTTCAGCTGGCACAAAAGACAGTCTCTCCCCCCCCCCAAAGAGAGGCCTGAAAGAAACTGGAACAAAGGACAGTAACTAAAGGGGTGTGAGTGATAGTTGGACCCAGACTACAAGGAAGTCTAGTCTGTAAAAGAAGCTTATTGGAACATCTCTGAGGGTGAGATTTACCTGCATTTAGTTTCTTACTGTATTAGGTTTAGACTTGTGTGTTTTATTTTATTTTGCTTGGTAACTTACTTCGTTCTGTTATTACTTGGAACCACTTAAATCCTACTGTTTATATTTAATAAGTAAAAAGTTATTTTTATTAATTAACCCAGAGAAAGCAATTAATTCATGGGGGAACAAACAGCTGTGCATCTCTCTCTATCAGTGTTATAGAGGGTGAACAATTTATGAGTTTTCCCTGTATAAGCTTTACACAGAATAAGAACAGATTTATTTGGGGTTTGGATCCCATTGGGAACTCGGGTATCTGGATGTTGGAGACAGGAGCACTTAAGCCATCTTCAGTTAAGCCTGCAGCTTTTGGGGGACGTGGTTCAGACCTGGGTCTGTGTTTGTAGCAGGCTAACTTGTCGGTACTGAAGTCCCAAGCTGCCAGGGAAAACAGGCTCAGAGGTGATCCCAGCACATCAGGTGGCAGTTCCCAAGGCAGTTTCTGTGACCCAACCCGTCAAAGGCATAATTTTGTCTTGGTCACATATGCAGGTCTTAGAGCATTTCAGAATTGAAGAGCCAAGTAGTACAACCATCAAAACAGGAATCACTCATTACCAGTAGTGCAACTAGTCAAAGAAAAAGCTTTCCATAAAAAAAAAAAAAAAAAAATTATCCTCCCCGAGGAGGGAGTTTCAGAGTTTATTGGAATGTATAAGCAATGAAATGCTCTACCTGCATCTTGTTACTATTTTCATTAGGCCAGAAGGTCTCTGTGTGAAAATGCCATGAGGAAGAAGAGAGTTGGAATGCACATCTTCCTAATCCATTTTAGGAAACTTTATTCACTCTTAAGAATAATCTGTGTAAGAGTAATCTGCAAATTGCTTGGTTATTAATCCTGTCTGAACTCTTACCAGAAGCGGCAACAGTGACATCCCATCCATCTGTGTCTTGTTTATGTCAAACCCTGCGATATCCAAAATAGTGGGACCCAAATCAATGTTTGCAACCAGCATCTGGATGGTGATGGGAAACAAAGTATTACTGACTCACAAAAAGATTAATGTTCTTAAACTGTCAAGTTTGTGTCTGTCTGAACAGGAAAGTGAAGTCCCTTTATACTACAGAACACTAATGTGTTGCTAGACCCCTTTGCAGCATATATGTCAGACACTGTCTGATTACTACAAAAGAATATGAAGACCTATATTACTGCACCTTCACTTATAATCCTACCTTGTTTGTCTGGTTTGGTTTGATGCCTGGTCCTCGAACTAGCAATGGAACTTTAATGTCAAACTCATAGAGCTGCCGTTTGTCTATTGGCAAAGAAAATTGTCCTAGAAAACATTAAGAAAAGAATGAATGAGACACCATTTAATTGTGGTTTAATTTATAAAAAAAAAAGAGGGCTGCACATGACTCAGGATCTGGCCTTTGATGAACAATGACTTGTTTAATAATATAATATATGTGGCGATATACCTATCTCATAGAGCTGGAAGAGACCCTGAAAGGTCATTGAGTCCAGCCCCCTGCCTTCACCAGCAGGACCAAATACTGATTTTGCCCCAGATCCCTAAGTGGCCCCCTCAAGGGCTCACAACCCTGGATTTAGCAGGCCAATGCTCAAACCACTGAGCTATCCATCCCCCCTTAAATAGGTCCTTTATCTTGACCTTACATACACAGACCCTCAGTCCATATTCACCCACAGATTTCCTTTATTTCAGTCTATTACTGTAGTCAGATTCTGATGCTGTACAAGTCGGGCCACTTGTACAACTTCAAATCTACATACAAGACGACAACAGAGGGCAGCTCTAACACTGAGAAAGGAAAGATGCTATAATGAAATTCACCAGTAAAAATATCTTGGTATTTCAGAGCAGGAATGGAGGAAAAGTCTATATTTATACATATCATTATTACGTTTTAGGAACAGAACACCACTTTATAAAATCCAGAAGATGGATGGCACTGTAGGTTTGCAGTCAATTAGTTTAGCTTCATAGCACCAGAGAAATATAATTATTGTCTTCATTTCACAGATGAGTAAATAGGGGCAGAAGTTAGATAACTAAGATTTCACCAAAAGTTTGCAGCAGAATTGCAAAGGACAAGTATACATACCAGTATGGAAGCCATTGTCTGAGGTATAAAAAATGTAAGTATTATCTAGCTCTCCAAGCAATTCCAGTTTCTTCACCAGTTTCTCTATCAGATCATCTACTGACAGTAGTGTTTGCCATCTGTATGGGAGCAAAAAGTGTTCCAATTAGTATTAGTTGTAAATGGGCATTTATATTAGGCTACAAATTGATTTGGACTTCTGTTATGCACTGTAGGCATATCATGTCTATCATCACAAACTCTGGAAACAAACCAAACATATAGCGAGCTCCATTTTATAGTATGAGCTGCAGCCATTCTAAAAGAGACACAGACCTTTTGTTTTGTCTTATTCTCCTTTTGTTGGTTTTACTCTGTAGTGCCTGAAAGGTCAAAATGCAGATTGCATTTAATCTTATCTAGAAGTAGCCACAGACCATTTCTGAAGTAATGCAAACTAGCATGTTAGCGTCACAATGTTCTCCTGCAAGGTCACCATTTTATAAAAGCAGAACTAAAGTGTTCCTAAAAAGTATGTCATGTTTTAAAACAGTTTCTATATGAGATGATCTTTTCTGCACAAAAGAGTAGCAAGGTCTATCCACTTCTTCATATTGCTCCTGCAATCCCCAGGATCCATTATTCTGATGCTACTAGCCATCTTCTCAGCAAGCAGACCTCGTGATAGAAAAATGTTATGTTTTGTTACAGGAGTAGTCAATCTCCACAAAGTGCTTAGATTCATTACTTCAGATTAACCAGTCAGATTTTATTATTGGGTTCTGATGTCTCCCAGCATGCACTCAGTGTTTGATTTAAGATTAAACTGAATAATTTTACCAGTATGCTTTATAAAGCAATGACCTGAAAACCAGCTCCAAGTTTTCCTTCTCCAAGATACCAAGCTCTACCCTGTCAACATGTACAAAATACAGTTCTACTATTTAAAGTAGTGTTAGCATTTGTTTGTAACCCTCTTTAGAATTAGAATTTAGCCTTACAGCAAAGATGAAGAATAAAGGGGAGACTAAAAAGCTTACTTAAACTTACACACAGTAGTTAGCTATGCCTTCATATTGTGCATTTCTTAGCTGCTGTTGCCATCTGTAATGTATCACAAGTAGTAACTGAAAAGTGCCCTAAAATATCACATCTCCCTCTATAGAGAGACTACCCAAGAATCCTATAAGGTTAACCACTAGACAGATCAGCTCTGAAAACAGGTAAATTGCTTCATTAATTACCAGTGAATTTAAAGTAAGGTTTTACTCTGATTCTTTGCCAGTGAATTGTGGAAGAATTCTGAGTTCTTCTGAAACAGACCGAGAACTGTGGGAAGGCAGTGGAGGACTACTAGCATTTATCATCACTGCAAAGTGCACCAGTTACCAGCCCAAGTGAAAGCAGAACCCGGGCTCCTACTCACGGTCCCAGCTATGCCAGGTAGCCCCAGTTGAAAGCACCATTAAACTTGTGAGAGAGGTGTGCAGGTATGGGAACAATACCGAGATGCTAACTCTGCAGAGGAGATCTATGTATGGTATATCCAGGGGGCAGTTCTGCTGAGTAAGATACTCTTGCTTCCACCACCACTTGTTCATTTTTTACTTAGCACTACAGAGCCAGTACAGCTAAAAGGAGGCTGGTTCCTAAGTTTCAATCATTCACACTTGTCTAAAAACTTACTGAATTCAATGGGACTGCTCAAGTGCAAAATCAGAACCTTTATTATTGACAGTATTATACAAAGAGGAGAGAACAGACTCAGATCCAAGGTTAGCTGGCAGGGGAGCTAAACGTTAAGATATTTTCTAACTTGTTAACTAAGTACATTTGATATGAAAGTCATTGAGAGAATGAATTCTCACACTGCCTTAAAAAAACAAAAAAACCATAACCGAAAAACAGATTAGATTAGTCTACTCATTTTGACAACGTGAATGCATTTTACTGTCTCTCATGCACTAACATTCAGAGAAACAGTAAAGAGACCGAGCAGGACTTCCTATGTCTCTGTATGTTGAATGACAGTAGCAGTTAGATACAAGGGATTTGTATGGTCTAGCAGACTACTTATAAGTCTGCCTACCAAAAAAGGGGTGGGGGCATGACTCTACAGGCAGCACCCAGAAAATTACTGCAGGTAATTTAACTCTTATGATGAGACCTGTTACCCATTTTAAATTAGCTCATTTTTGTTTTCATCAGAATAGCCTCTGGGCTATTAGTCTTGCCAGGACACCTATTAAATGGTCTCAAGCAGCAGTTCCTACCTTTTTCTAAAAGCATCATCTAGAAACTGTATTGAAGAATTAGTCATTGGAGTCTTTGCTTGCCTGATTAGCCAATGCTTGTCCTAAAAAAGAACACATTAAGATTAGCACAGAAACAACATAAAATGAGCTTTTTTGTTAAGTGCTAAATCTTCAATGAATTGTTAATTGCAATAGTAATAATGTGAGTGAAGTATTTGCATTATGAAGTATTTACATTAAAATAGAGTAACCTGTCACTTTAATAATAGAATCATAGAACTGGAAGAGACCTTGAGAGGTCCCATCCCGATCTAGTCCAGTCCCTTGCACTCAAGGCAGGACTAAGTATTATCTAGCCAGGGGTGGGCAAACTTGGGCCACATCTGGGTGAGGAAATTGCATGCAGGGCCATGAATGTAGGGCTGGGGCAGAGGGTTGGGGGGCGGGAGGGAGTGTGGGGTATTGGAGGCGTTGCAGTGTGCAGGAAGGGGCTCAGGGCAAGGGGTTGGGGTGCAGGAGGGATGTGGGGTGTACAAGGGGGCTCAGGAGCTGCGGGGGATGGTGCCTGCAGGCGAGGGCAACATGTGGAGCCCTCTACTCCCCACTCTCCCAAGGGCTGCAGGGATGTGGTGCCGGCTGCTTCCAGGAGCGGTGCGAGGCTAGGGCAGGCAGGGAACCTACCTTAGTCCCGCGGCGCCATGGGGTTGGCAATTCGTGGGCCGGATCCACCCTATGGGCCATAGTTTGCCCACCCCTGATCTAGACCATTCCTGACAGGTGTTTGTCCAACCTACTCTTAAAAATCCCCAATGATGGAGATCCAACCACCTCCCTAGGCAATTTATTCCAGTGCTTAACCACTGACAGTTAGGAAGTTTTTCCTAATGTCCTCCCTTGCTGCAATTTAAGCCCACTGCTTCTTGTCCTATCCTCACAGGTTAAGAAGAACAATTTTTCTCCCTCCTCCTTGTAACACCTTTTATGTACTTGAAAACGGTTATGTCCCCTCTCAGTCTTCTCTTCTCCAGACTAAGAAACCCTTTTTTTTTTTTTTTTTTTTTAAATCTTCCCTCATAGGTCATGTTTTCTAGACCTTTAATCATTTTTGTTGCTTTTCTCTGGACTTTCTCCAATTTATCCACATCTTTCCTGAAATGTGGCATGCAGAACTGGACACAATACACCAGCTGAGGCCTAATCCGTGCAGAGAAGAGTGGAAGAATTACTTCTCGTGTCTTCCTTACAATACTTCTGCTAATACATCCTGGAATGATGATTTTTTTTTTTTGGCAAAAGCGTTATACTGTTGACTCATATTTAGCTTGTGATCCACTATGACCCCCAGATCCCTTTCTGCAGTACTTCTTCCTAGGAGAGTCATTTCACATTTTGTACGTGTGCAACTGATTGTTCCTTCCTAAGTGGAGTACTTTGCATGTGTCCTTATTGAACTTCATCCTATTTACTTCAGACCATTTCTCCAGTTTGTCCAGATCATTTTGAATTTTAATCCTATCCCCCAAAGCATTTGCAATCCTCCCAGCTTGGTATCATCCGCAAAATTTATAAGTGTACTCTCTATGCCATTATTTAAATCACTGATGAAGATATCGAACAGAGCCAGAACCAGAACCAATCCTTACGGGACCCCGCTCATTATGCCCTTCCAGCACGACTGAACCACTGATAACTACTCTCTGGGAATGATTTTCCAACCAGTTATGCACCCACCTTATAGTAGCTCCAGCTAGGTTGTATTTCCCTATTTTGTTTATGAGAAGGTCATGCAAGACAGTATCAAAAGCCTTACTAAAGTCAAGATATACCACATCTACTGCTTCCCCATATCCACAAGGCTTGTTACCCCGTCAAAGAAAGCTGTCAGGTTGGTTTGACACAATTTGTTCTTGACAAAATCTATGCTGTCTTATTTAATCACCTTATTATCTTCTAGGGGGTTGCAAATTGATTGCTTAATTATTTGCCCCATTATCTTTCCAGGTACAGAAGTTAAGGTGACTGGTCTGTAATTCCCCAGGTTGTCCTTATTTCCCTTTTTATAGATAGGCACTACATTTGCCCTTTTTCAGTCTTCTGGAATGTCTTCCGTCTTCCATGACTTTTCAAAGATAATTGCTAATGGCTCAGATATCTCCTCAGTCAGCTCCTTGAGTATTCTAGGATGCATTTCATCAGGCCCTGGTGATCTGAAGACAGCTAACTTGTCTAAGTAATTTTTAACTTGTTCTTTCCCTATTTTAGGCTCTGATCCTACCTCATTTTCACCGGCATTCACTATTTTAGACATCCAATCGTCACCAATCTTCTTAGTGAAAACCGAAACCAAGAAGTCATTAAGCACTTCTGCCATTTCCACATTTTCTGTTATGGTCTTTTCCCCCTCATTGAGTTCAAGTACAGGTGGGAGTTAGATCATGTACCTCGAGAACTATGACAGCAGGACTGTGTAAGTTTCTGCTCAGTTTGAGAGGGACCCTACAGTGTATGTTCACATGGCATCTAGCAGCGAGCCTCCCAGCTTGAGTCCACTGACGTCTGGTAGCAGGGCTTGCACTAGCATGTGAAGAATAGCTGTGCAGACATTGTGGCTTAGGATGGAGCTTGGAGACTCAAGCCCAAACCCACCCCAGGCTATTTTTAGCACTAGCACAAGACTGAGGCTCACTACCAGATGCAGTGTAGACATACCCACAGGGAGCAGAAAGTGCCTGGTAATTACTTTAGTGGCCTAGGAAAGAGAACTGTGAAAAGAACTCTGCCTGGAGAGAGAGCTGGGAAGGATAGCCGTTGCCTGGGGAAGACTCTCTGGACTGAGACCAGTGATGATTCTCTACCTGACAAGGAGACAGGAAGGAGTCCTGCAAGGGTGTAGTAGAGAACTGCTAGAAGAGGCCTAAGAGATTAGCAACATGATAAGAAACAACTTTAGGATAGTGGAGCAGAGTATTTTTGGGCTTAGAACCGATTGCTGCTAAGGCCTTTTGACACTACCTAGAGTGGTGGTGCACAAACCCCCTGCACTGAAGGAAAGACTACTGAGCCCCTGCAACAGGAACAGGAGGCAGACCCTGGTACAAGGAGAGAAGGTGAGCCCAGGCACTTAGGGCAGGAGACTATCAGGGCCCTGCCACAGGGTGAAAGGATTTTATAGCTTTTCATTTGGACTTTTAACACCAGAAGGAGAAGGCCTCTTGCTTTGACCAAAGGCCAAATCATCCTCCCAGCCTGACCATTTTCAGAGGCGAGAAACTGAGGTAACAATCATGAACCTGACTAGGACAGGTAAGCCACATATTCAAGCAGCCAGAAACTCCAGTCAGAATTGTGCTTGTACACGCACACGCACAATTGGCCCCGAAAAGCTTGCTATCCAAAACCAATCCTAATGAAAAGTGAAAGAAAGGGACAAAATCAAGCGTCTACAAGTTATGTAAATTTACACTTTCAGTTTCAAGGTATAAAGCAACTGAGATCAGCAGAGTTGATTACTTGTTATCCCAAACACCAGCCTGGATTTGGCTTGAGCAGGGTCTTCTCAATGGTAGAACTTCACCTTTGCAAATTCCACCCCTAGACTCAATCTGAGGCTGTAAGAACTCCTAAATCCTTTTTATGAGTCATGTAATTATGACCATTTAGATTCCCCATTTCTCTATTTTTGCCCAGACTGGGGAGGGTTTGGTGTTGGGCATGGGGCAGAGCTAATGAATCCAATTTGTAACTGAGTTAAATTGCATGCAGCACCCATGTACCTTTTTGGCAATTGTTCTGTTTCTGTTATTTAAATTAAACACCTAAATGCTTGAGATTTAGCCAAGCAAGAAAGCTGATTTAGGATAAGTAAGTCCAAATACCTAGTCTGCAGTTACAGACTTGACCAAGAGAACTAAAGATTTATTGAAGAGCTGAAAGTCTTCCTCTTGTCCTGCAGTACTTTGCTCTTCTTAGTCTTACCCCTCCAACCTATTTATGAATTTAGGCCACATTTACAAGATTATTACTTAATTTAACTGAGCTTAGATTAACCAATAGTGAAGGTGAGGGAGTGGGAGGGTCCACAAGGCCTCATTACAACACCCTGTTGCAAATTAAAGGAATAGTCTCACCTATTACAGTTCTGTCAATATGCATTTGACTGCTGAGGACCATATGCAGCTGTTTCATTTCAGTCTCTAACTGGGACTAGGGCTATGTCTACACTACAGCCTGTGTTGGCAAAACTTATGTTCCTCAGGGATGTGAATGTTCCACCTCCCCACCCCGAGCAACATAAGTTACACTGGCATAAGCGCTCATGTGTACAGTACTATGTCAGTGGGAGAACTTCTCCCACTAGAATAGCTTATGCTGCTCACAGAAGTGGGTTTTTTATGCCGATGGGAGAGCTCTTCCCCATTGGCATAGTGTCTTCGCCAGACACGCTGCCGCGGCTCAGCCATACCGCTACAGCTGTGCCACTGCAGCGCTGTACGTATAGACATGGCCTAACATTTCCTTCTTCCCCTGTTGCGGAATCCTCAATATCTATAGATGGAGTAAGTGCTGTAAGCATCAAGTATTAAGAAAATCCCTATGGTTTTCCTTGTGCATTGCACTGCTATGCAGCCAAGTGCAGAGGTTTTTGCACTTAAGGGCAACTCCCACACTACTAGCCAATCAGCATTGTATTTTTTAGCTGGTTATGACCAAATAACCGCTTCTAGCTTTCTATTTTTAAAGCACACAACCACTGTAGTACCTAAATCCCAAATAAAACTAACGATCTTTTTATGGAAAAAAGGTGATTCTGCTTCCTACTGCCTGGTTTAGACACTTATTTAGCATAAGCCACTGTCTTCCCTCTTTCTGTTCACGCCCCCATCATTATCAAAGGACTTGCAAAAAACTGGGTTGTACATCATGCTCTGATCAGTTAAGCTTGGAGTCATTTTAACCCCTTCTAGTAAAGAGTTCCATGATCTAGAGCCCTTTGCCTTTTGCCCCTGGGCTCCATCAGTCACAATAGCCCCAATGCACATAGATGTCACTGGGTTGCAAACAGTGAGAAAGCTTGAGATTCCATATAGCCCACTAAGGTTCTTCAAGATTTGGACTGGGATTTTGAACCAAAAATCACAGTTGAATGTATATCTTTGCCCAAAAAAGCCTCAAGAAGGCATCAACATGTCTTACTAACTGCCATTTATATGGCCTTCTCCTTCAGCCACAAGTAGAACAAACTGCAAACATCTAGTATGGAGCTGACCGTGATTACTGTGGCTGGCTTTTCAGATAGGAGATTGTAGCCATTCTTAGCTAAAGTGAAAGTATCTTGTCACACTCATTATCCATGTGTTTTATAAACAGATACTAATTCAGCGAGTCTGACCCAAGACTGCAAACTATCTTGACAACTGAAAGGCAAATATTAAAGGTCAGGTCATTGCCCAGTTACTTCCTTTGAGTGCTTTTGTCTTACCACTGGTTTAAATTCGACTCTACCAAGACAACTGTTCTCATTTACATTAACTTCATATGCTGACACCTGGATGGTGCCACCATGTCTACTGAAGAGATGATAAAACTTGATGTCAACAGCATTTGGTGGCATTGGGACCTATGATTCATGACTTAACCAAGAGGTCTTCTAAATAGTTTGGTAAAATTGATGACTGGTAACGTTTTCCATTAAAAAGGGAGTATTTGAGTCTCTTTGGTAGAGACAACAGTGCTCATCAACACCCATATCCATTGGCTACTTGACAGAGCAACTTAAGGCATTTCCCTCTTCATTCTGTGTGAAATCTATTTAAGGTGGCACTCTAGCTGAACAAGTTTGCAGATTATGGAAGCACATCATTAGAACTTATGCACATGAGTGATGATTCTGGCAGAATAAAGTTCTTAATGGTTTGGAAGCTGAAGGTAAAATGTCAATAAACTTAGTAACAATCATAATTTCTATCCTATTGCATAAATTCACTCCAAAATTAAAGAAACATTAAGTTCTTGAATCTTAAAATACAAGTGTGTAGCAACAGGTGTTTATTATTGAAGGTCAGGATAGCCAGTCTCCTATCACCAATAGGGTTAGAAAAATCAAGTTTTTAAAAGGATTGTGATCTTAATCTCAGATGGCTACATCAGATGTTTCACATAAAAGTTGAAAGATGAAGATCACAATCCTTTAAAAAATGTGATGCTGGAATCAGATGAGCACCAGAACAACATTAACCCATTCTTCTCACCACTTAAACTTCAGTGTGTTACACATGTAAATCAGACCCACTGTCTAATTATTTCCACCAATTAATGTAGTAATCTGTTTGGATTCTTGCAAATCATCTTACCTTTCCATGAATGTTAAAATTGCCATTTCTTGGTGCACTGACATTCTGGAAGCTTGTTTTATATTGAGGCGCAGGTATCCAGGGAGAGTGTGGTGCTGGAGTGGAGATCATCATGAAGAAGGGTTCAAAGTTAGATTTATATTCCAAGAAATCCAAGGACATATTAGCCTGCATACACAAAGATAGTTGTTTAAAAACTCTCCAACAATAGTCATAACAAACCCTAATGTTAAGCTGTGAAAACTGTCCGAAAAAGTTAAGACTAGAAGTGTTTGAATACAAGAAGCGCTTGTAAACTATTTTATAATCTCGTTGATTGCACTTTTATAACTGTTTGAAGTAGAATGTGTGGTAAATCAATCCCAAATGTTCTGAGTTACTTATAAATCCTATTTCAACGTAAGATGTCTTTTGTCCTTCACCCCTCTAATTGCCTCAGACCTTCATGTCATTCAGAGCTGGAAAGCTTGATGTAAAGAAGGACTCAAATCTCTCATCTCACTCAGTCCTTGTATTGACAGAGCTCCCTTTCAAACCCTGCCTTCACTTACATTTTTTTTTTTTTTTCATACTGTCAAGTACAATTCCATTTCATGCACTTCCTAAATCTTTCTACATTTCAGGGGATATAGGATCCAGATCCTGAATGTATTTTTAGATGAGAATTTGACAGTTTGTTCTCCTCAGAAAGGAGTCATTCTGTTGGTAAATGTTTCATTCCCTGCTCTACTGCTGCCAACTTATTTGTTACATTCATCCTCCAAACACGCGCTAGTTTGATGATGATCCACTTTAAAAAAAAAAAAGAGGTGATTAGGGAAGAGGCACCAACAGGGTATAGCTTTAAGCTTCATTCACTTGTGCTGCTCCATTTGATCTCCCTCACCAAGCCACTCATTTTCAAGTCTCATCTTGAATACTTCCTGTTCACCTTAGCCTACATGTGACAGCAAATCTCACTTACTATTCCTTTCAGCCCATTACTGTAGCCTTCCCTTTGCCAATCATTAGAACTAATCTTTGTACGTGCACAGTTACCACTTCCATCTCGGTTCTTCCCTATTCTAGTCTCATGTTTTTCCTTTTCTGCCTGATTAGTCATCCAGCTCTGCAGCGCTCTCTATTCTGCTTCTGAAGCAATGGACTTTAAGAACTCTACATAAATAGATTGTCTATTGCCCATTTGAGAGAAGCTATTAAAATCAATTCTGGATTTTGTGGCTCACTGGTAATAAACCTGTTCCCCCCAAATAGAGCCTTATTGAACTCTAAGCAAATTAGAATAAGATTAGAGGCCTACAGGACCAATGAGAGACCAACTCCTGTCAAAGAGGCAAATACTGCAGCTATTGACAGAAGACTGGTATTTGGTAGTCTGGTGCTATACGTGACCACATTAATATATTCTCATCTTCCACGCAGTTCAGGATATGTCAATACATCCTCTGAAGTCTGTGTAGTGAAGCGCTGTTTTTTGTCAGTCCAGAGTCCCCAATGCTTAATGGCCAAAAGCAACAAGCTAGCAGGCACCAACACTTAAGCCTTTTTCATAATCACTAACCCAGACAAGGTTAATTTGAAATATTTAACATTAAATCACATAGCATGTCAATACTGTTGTAAAATGCTCTATACTCTTTCAGTATCTTTGGTATAGGTAGGAACTGAAGCATCAGTCAAATGAAAAAGTCCAATTCAATTACATCACATGAAGGCAGACAACTAAGTATTTTACAAAGGTATCGACAGAGAACTGTCCTGAGAATGTATAGCAGGGCAGGAGGGTTCTCTTCACATAGATAGTTAGTAATCCTATGTGATTTACTAGGCATCACAAAAACTTGATGGAATGATGACAATCAATGGGACACAGCAATAACACGGTATGAAATATACAGGAATGAAAGAGTAGGTTGTACTGGTGAGGGAGTGGCACTACATGTGAAAGAAAGCACAGAGTCAAATATAATAAAAAACTTAAATGAATCAAACTATCTCAATCTCCATGGATAGAAATTCCATGCTTGAATAATAAGAGTATAGCAGAAGGAATATACTACTGAGCAGCTGACCAGGATGGTGATGGTCATTGTGAAATGCTCAGAGAGATTGGAGAGGCTATAAACATAGAAAACTCAATAATAATGGGTGATTTCAACTGTACCCAGTCAATATGGGGATGTGTCACCTCAGGATGGGATGCAGAGAAAAAGTTTCTAGACACCATTAATGACTGCTTCTTGGAGCAGCTAGTTTTGGAACCCACAAGGAGAGAGGCAATTCTTAATTTAGCCCTAAGTCGAACACAGGATCTGGTCAAAGAGATGAAAATAACAGAACAGCTCAGTAATAGCGACCATAATATAATTAAATTTAATATCCTGGGGGGGGGGGGGAGAAGGGGAAGGAAAAATAGTAAAGAAGCCCATCACAGTAGCATTTAACTTCAGAAAGGAGAACTACACAAAAATGAGGAAGCTAATTAAATGGAAATTAAAATAAACAGTCACAAGAGTAAAATGTCTGCATGGAAAGTTTTAAAAACATCACAACAGAGGCTCAAATTAAATGTATACCCCAAATTAAAAAAAAACAAAACAAAACACACACAATATACAAGGACCAAAACGTCACCATGGCTAAACAGAATAAAAGAGGCTGTTAGATGCAAAAAGGCATCCTTTAAAAAATTGGAAGTCAAATCCCAATGATGAAAATAGAAAGGAGCATAAACTCTGGCAAGTCAAGTGTAAAAGTATAATTTGGTATGCCAAAAAATTTGTCTTTTGCTAGTTTTCTCTTCAAACAGCAATTCCCCCCCCCCCCCCATACAGTAGAACCTCAAAGACACAAACACCAGAGTTATGGACTGAAAGGCCAACCAGACACCAGAAGTAACCAATCAGACATCAGCAGAGATTAATAAAAAAGAGCAAGCACTGTACTGTGCCTGTATTTCATCTTAACGGTGGGCACATCTGGGCGGCTGCCCCCACCCCACCTCATGGACAACCACTTACAGCAAGACGCTGGAGCTGCCAGGGCAAGGCAGCCGGAGACAGCAGAGGAGGAGCAACGCTGGGGTCTGCGCAGCTCACACACACACACACCCCTTCCCCCCCCCCCAGGAGGGGGACATGGTTTTTTACCTCTCCCTCTCCAGCCAGGAGGGGGACACATTGTTTTTACCCCCATTCTCCCGGCTGGGAAGGGACCACGCTGTTTTCTCACACACACGCCCCCTGCTCCCCCCATCGGGGCTGCTCAGCTGCTGCTGAATCCTAGCTTGGAGTGCAAGCTGCTGGATCTGGAGCCTGAACTGTGCTTTGTTCAGTGCTACAAACATTTCAGAGTTACGGTCAACCTCCATTCCAGAGGTGTCCGTAACTCTGAGGTTCTACTGTACATCAGAAACAGGAAGCCTGCCAAACAGTCAGTGGAGCCACTGGATGATCAAAATGCTAAAGGAGCACTCAAGGAAGACAAGGCCATTACAGAAAAGCTAAATTAATTCTTTGTATTTGTCTTCACTGTAGAGGATATAAGGGAGATTCCCACAACTGAGTCATTCTTTTTAGGTGACAATCTGAGGAACTGTCCCAGATTGAGGTGTCAATAGAGGTGGCTTTGGATCAAATGGATACATTAAACCATCATAAGTCACCAGGACCAGATGGTATTCATCCAAGTGTTCTAAAGGAACTAAACTATGGAACTGCAGAACTACTAACTGTGGTATGTAACTTATTACTTAAGCCAACCTCTGTACCAAATGACTGGAGGATAGCCAATGTGATGCCAATTTTTAAAAAAGGCTCCAGAGGCGATCCTGGCAATTTCAGGCTGGAAAGCCTAATTTCAGTACCAAGCAAATGGTTGAAACTACAGAAAGGAACAGAATTATCAGACACATAGATTAATACAATTTGTTGGGGGAAGAGTCAACAGGGCTTTTGTAAAGGGAAATCATGCCCCACCAATCTCTTAGAATTTTTTGAGGGGGTCAAACAAACATGTGGACAAGAGTAATTCAGTGGAAATAGCCTTTCAGAAAGCCTTTGACAGGGTCCCTCACCAAAGTCTCTTAAGCCAACTAAGCACTTATGGGATAAGAGGGAAGGTCCTCTTAAGGATGAGTAACTGGTTAAAAGAAAGGAAATAGGGTAGGAATAAGTAGTCAGTTTTCAGAATGGAGAGAGGTAAATAGCAGTCTCCCTCAGAGATCTGTACTGGGACCAGGGCTGTTCAACATATTCATAAATGATCTGGAAAAAGGGGTAAACAGTGAGGTGTCAAAGATTGCAGATGATACAAAATTATTCAAGATAGTAAAGACCAAATCAGATTGCGAAGAGTTACAAAGAGATTTCAAAAACTGGGTGTCTGGGCAACAAAATGGCAGATGAAATTCAGTGTTGATAAAGAGAAGTAACACATATTGGAAAACATAATCCCAGCTACACATACAAAAAGATGGAGTCTAAATTAGATGTTACCACTCAAGAAAGATCTTGGAGTCATTGTGGATTGTTCTCTGAAAACATCTGCTCAGTGTGCAGCAGCAGTCAAAAAAGCTAACAAAGTTAGGATCCATTAGGAAAGGGACAGATAATTAGATAGTAAAAATCATAATGCCCTTATATAAATCCATGATACACCCACACTTTGAATATTCTGTGCAGTTCTGCTCACCCCATCTCAAAAAAAGATATTTAAGAAACAGAGAAGGGCAGCAAAAATGATTAAAGGTATGGGACAGCTTCCCTATGAGGACAGATTAAAAAGATTGGGACTGTTCAACTTAGAAAAGAAACAACTGGGGGGGGGGGTGGAATATGATAGAGGTCTATAAAATCATAAATGGTGTGGAGAAAGTGAATAAGGAAGTATTGTTTACCCCTTCATACAACACAAGAACCAAGGGGTCACCCATCAAATTAATAGACAGAAGGTTTAAAACAAACAAAAGAAAGTACTTCACACAATGCACAGTCAACCTGTGGAACTTGTTGCCAGGGGATGTTGTGAAGGCCAAAAGTATACCTGGGGCAAAAAAAAGCATTAGATAAGTTCATGAAGAACAGGGTCATCGATGGCTATTAGCCAAGATGGTCAGGGATACAACTCCATGCTCTGGGTGTCCCAAAGCCTCTGACTGCCAGATGCTGGGACTATATGACAGGAGATGGATCACTTGATTGTTGCCCTGTTCCAGGGTTCGCCAACCTGTGGCTCCGGAGCCACATGCGGCTCCTTGTATAAGCACAGACACCAGGGATGGAGAGATGGGCGCCAACTTTCCAGTGTGCCGGGGGGTGCTCACAGCTCAACACCTGGCTCTGCCCCCACTCCACCCCTTCCCACCCCCTCCCCTGCTGTGCCCTCACTCTTCTCTCCCCTCTGCCCCCCACCCCAATCCTCCTGCATGCCACGAAACCACTGATGGGCAGGGCTGGGAGGTGGGGCAGGGAGGGGAAAGCTGATGGGGGGGGGGGCTGCTGATGTATTACTGTGGCTTTTTGGCAGTGTACATAAGTAAATTCTGGCTCCTTCTCAGGCTCAGGTTGGCCACCCCTGCCCTGTTCTGTTCATTCCCTTTGAAGCATCTGGAATTGGCCACTGTCTGAAGACAGGATACTGGGCTAGATGGACCATTGGTTTCACCCAGGATGGCCATTCTTAAGTTCTTATGTTAATAGAGGTCTCTTGAAATCACATATATAGACATACTGTAACATCTAAAAACAAATGAGAGCTAAGTTAGAACTCCGTTACAACAACAGTTGGCTGAAGTGAAGCATATTCTCTTAGGTCTTAAGCCAAATTGCCATTTCACAGGTTGGTACTTGTTCTAAATGGAAGTCTATGACCTACCAATCAGCAACATTTCGGTCAAGCACCCTGAACTACCACTGAAGTCAGTGTTCACCTCCAGATCTGGCCCTTGGCTAACAGCTATCTAACAATTTCATTTCCCTATATTTGAATATACAACCTTGCCCTCTTTAAATAGAGCTGGAATCTTGCTTCACTGGTTATGCCTAAAGTAAAGACAACACCAAGATTAGGCAATATCCATTCAGTAACACAGCCAGGCATAAAGTAGTGTTTGGTCAGAAATGGAACAGTAATGCAGCTGTTGTGATGTTTCTTACCAGTACATCTGTCAGGTAATCTGCACTGTAATTCTCACCATGCCTTCGTGCTTTTCCATTTACTGAAAGTGTGTAATTATAGTACTTTGAATTTTTTTCCTATGAGAAAAGAATATATCATTTAGATATAGAAAAAGACAAGAATCTACTATTTCATTGACCACTTTAAATAAACTAAGTTGTCAACAAGTATTTGATAAGCCTGATTTTATCAAACAATTTGTCCTATTGAAGTATTTGTAGTATGTGCACTGCAAAAGGCCTACAAGCTTTGCCTTTTGTAAAACCAAAGTGATTCTATACTATAATAATGGCAAGTTTTCCTTTGTTGAAATCAGGTTTTCAGATACTTCTTTAGAAATAACTCATCAACAGCCTCCTTACAAAGCTGAGAAAATGCAACACACTATGAAGGAAGGGAATTTCCTCTTTTAGTTAACAGAAGCATGCAAAAAGCAGACCGGTTCTTAGATTGAGCACAATTAAGCTAGATTTACTTTCGTAAAGTATCTACAACTAGGTATTTAATAGGAGCTGTCACATACCAAAGCATACCAAAAACTCCATCCAGGAGGAACATGGCCTATTCCCCCTGCATCTTCTGCTCCATACTGAAAAAAAAAAAGAGAAAAAAAAGAAAGTGACCAAGCACAGTCTCAGATGTGACTGAGATATAAGCTATATTTAGGGGGGGTTGTTTTCTTCCACAGCAGCCAGAAATGCAAAGGCCCAGTTCTAATCAGATAAACACACAGTGACTTGTACGACATACAAATACTCCTATATTAAAAGGTTGCAAAGAAAGGCGATACCAGATTTACAGTTGCCCATGAAACATTAATTCTATTCCCTTGTACATCCAACCTGTGCACTGAACTATACAGGAGTCCTGCAGAAAAATATAGTATATCATATTAAAGACTATTAAATGCATACACATAGTGGGGCAACCTTAAATCTGTTATTGCCTAACTTTTGAATGCTCAACTTTGCAAAATGTTCTTTTAATTGTTTGTATGTAATTTTTTAAAGGGAAAAATTAAATTGTATACAATTAACAATTCCGTCTCCAACCCGCAGATGTATAATCAGTAGGGGATTTGAAATATTCTCTTCTCTTCTCTCCCTTGCCAGAACCTCCTGGACCATGTGGTTTCTATGATGGGGGGGGGAACCCAGCACATGACCTAACCACAGAAGTCCAGTCCCACATCCCTTCCCCAAATATAATCCTCAAATTCTAGTACTCCTGAAGTGGAGGACTAAACTACTGACTCTCTCAACACGTCTGTTAGTCTATAAGGTGCCACAGGACTCTGTCGCTTTTTACAGATCCAGACTAACATGGCTATCCCTCTGATATTTGACTCTCTCAAGACTACCTATTACATGGATGTGATACTTTGGCCAAACTAAGCTGAGAAAAGTTAGGTTGCATGTCTTATTTCCTCCATTCCTTTAACAATTCTGAGAAAGAATTTTTCATCTAAACAGTAGTATTTTAAATATTATGGGGGTTTATTTTATCTACAGAAATAAGGACTAAGACTTTATTTCACAAAGTTATTTTCAGTACAGGCAATTCACTTGTGTAACAGCAAATATGAGTAAGATATACCTCATTTAAATACTTCCCAGCAAAGAACGTTTGATAGCCACACATGGACTTGAGGAGAGCTGGGAAGGTATATGGTTCCTGTATTTTCTGCCATGATTTGCTGCTGCAGTTTCCCTCCAGAGTGTTATTGACAACATGATGATTATGTGGGTACTTCCCTGTTAAGATGCTAGCTCTGCTGGGACAGCACAATGCACTGGGCACATACTAGAACACAGGATGAAAAAATACAAATTGTAAATTGACTCGTTGAAGCAAAAAAAAAAAAAAAAAAAAAAAAAAAAATCTAGTTTTTAGCCAATAGCAAAAGACATTAAAAGATATGCAAATAAGTCACTCACATCACATAGATCAGATTACTCCCATTTATTTAGGCATATAGAACTACCACCCAAATATTTTTATCAATTAGAGGTTGCACGTGGGATTGGGTTTATATTTTCTGTAGAGTTTACAATTTAGAAAACGCATGTTATACACACAGCAGAAAGCACCAGTTATTTGAGAATGAACAGTTATTTAAATACTACTTATTGTAACAATTCCAGTAAACAAGAATGGGGAACCATTAGTCAATTTTCAAACCTGTACAAAGCCAAATCTTTGAAAGATTTCCTTATTAGTTTACAGCCAAAACTTTCATTTTCTAAAAATATTCATTAAATTAAGTGTTCTGAAATGGTCCATCCCAGGCACAGAAAGTGATCTTGGGTCCAATTCATACGTTACCACAGGAATTAATCTGCCCCCTTGTATTCTCCATATTTAAAAAGTTGAAATTAAACCTACTTCAGAGCCAAATTAGAGATTACGTCTGTTATACCATTACCACCACAGGTATTTAAATTACAATAGCTTCAATAAATACATGCCACTGAAGGTTACAGAAGTCAATGTCACCACTTACTGCATTTGAGAAGCTTATCCCCATATCTGCAATAAGGGCACTGGTCTTCTTTAGCGGTGTCTGTAACAGAGATAGTAATTAGTACAATGAGCTAAAAATATCTGGATACTGAGATGCTAGTGTGCTATCTAAACTGGCAACCTTAAGTTGATTTTCATGGGAGGTATTTATAGAGTACCAATCACCACAGTATTTAAGCATTGGCTAGACCAAACCAATGCCTCCATTTCTTTGCAATGAAACTTCAAACTCTACATCTAAAATGCAAGGCTAAAGTTATCAAAATTCTTAGTTTACTTTTTGCAAGTTTTGACAGAATTCTCCTTTTAAGTTATTACATTCTACCCAATGTTTCTTCATTCAAATGAATCAACCAGACATCATTTTCTAGACAGAAAATAGTGTTTTGTTTTTCTTAAAATGCCCCTTTTCATCCTGGAGCCAGACTGCTACAATCTCATAGTGTGAACTGATTCCTCATATGTCGTTAGTGAAACAATCTTTCAAAATGGTTATTAAAACACGTGTCTGACAAAGTGGGTATTCACCCACGAAAGCTTATGCTCCAATACATCTGTTAGTCTATAAAGTGCCAAAGGACTCTCTTGATTTTTATTAACACTAAGTAGCCCAGGCATAAGATTTACTTTCCCACCCTCACTGGAATGAAAACCCTAATATTTTACTCTATCAAAAACAGGTACTCACCCTGGGCAAGTAGAATTTAACAACTACAGTAAAATGAGCCTTTTGGGATCTTTGAAAGAAAAGTGCTCTAAGTAACATTCATTGTTTAATTTGTGGAATCTGTCAAGTCACAGGCCCTATTTCTGTTTTAATGTTGATTCCTTCAATGGACATCCTGAAGCACTCAACATCCCAAGTGAAGAACTACATACAGATAGGTTAATTAAGTGATCCTGATGTAATAAACACTATGCATATAGCAAACTGTGTGTGTGTTGATGCTGGTCAGTTTAAGACAGTCAACTGCAAATCCTAACATTCTGGACTGATGAAGACCTGTTACTTCAGGGTGTGATGAAAAGTGAACACCTATACTAGAATAGAATCTCTGGGTTGGAAGGGACCTCAGGAGGTCATCTAGTCCAAACCCCTGCTCAAAGCAGGGCCAATCCCCAGACAGATTTTTGCCCTAGATTCCTAAATGGCCCCCTCAAGGATTGAACTCACAACCTTGGGTTTAGCAGGCCAATGCTCAAACCACTGAGCTACCTCTGCCCCAGAGAGAGAATAAAAACTAATGAATCCATGCTTGTCTCATGACAGGGTCAGGCTTACAGAACACTGTCAGTCTTGGTCAATAATTCATTCCGAGCACAATAAGGAAGATAAACTCAAACTGCCTCTGCGGTTAATATCTAGAACTGGGGACTAGGAAGAGGGAAATGATTTTCTTCAGTGCTCAACTAGTGTGAAGAGCAAAAAACAGGAAAGATAAAATATGAAAAGACAGGGATTTTTTTAGAGTGTTTAATCCAAAGCACTGTGAGTGAGAATTTTCTCGTTACCTCTCTCTTTAATATGGATAACTAAGTGTGAAGTTCTGACTACATTAGTTCTCTTCCCAAAAGGCATATATATTCTTTTACCTCATGTTCTTGGGAACAGTGCAGAACTTGCACCCCAAAATGCAATATGTTGCCTTTCTGATAATTGTGTCTCAATATTTGCCCTACAAATTAAACCCCATGAAGTCACGCTTGCAATAACCCAACGAAACAGGGTCACAGAAAGGCACCGGCAGAATTAAGAGCTATTTCCATTTACACACCATCCTAGCTGATTCTATGGACTTTCTAGGGGAGAGCTGACACCCCGCCTGTCTAATAAAGCCGCAAACAAGGCAAATCCCACCCGTTCTGTCAGGGACGCTGCGCTAACGACGAGCCCCTGGTCAGCCAGCGCACACGGGTTCCTTGAGTGGGAGGCGACATCCCGGCCCAGACACGCACCAGAGGGAAGTTGCACGACAGCTTCCAAACACCTGTTATGCAGCCAGTTGTCCCCTTCAAACTGGTCGGGGCTCAAGGCGCTTTTCCCTCTCCCAAGAGTCAGGGTCCCAACTGCCAAAGCAGAGATGAGCGGCCCTGGCCACGGCAGAGCCCCTCCCGCCCCTCTGGCGAGGTAACTGCAAGGGGTGCGTCTGCCCCCCCGAACCCCCACACAGCCTCACCCCTCACCCCGAGCGGGGTCAGGCCAGGAGCAAACGCTGCCGCGCCCAGCGGGCTCGAGCGCGGGGCTGCCTGCGCCCGGGCGCCCAGCATCGCGAGGCCCACGCGTGACACAGCCGGGGGCAGGACCACAACGGGGACACAGGCCCCCCCAAGCCCAGGACTGGGGGCGGGCCCCCAGGAGGTCCCGGGCGATAGGGAGAGCAGGTTACCATGCCGCCCAAGCAGACATCCTGGTCATCGGTGAGGATCAGCACCACGCTGGGCTTCCGCGCCCCGCTGGTCCCGGCCGCCTGCGCGCAGCCCCAATGGCGGCTCAGCACCAGCAGCGCGGCCAGCGCCAGCCCCCGCACCGCGGGAAACATCGTGCGGGACCCGAGCGCAGCACCGTAGCCTCCGTCCCGGCGCTATCCCAGGCGAGCGCAGAACGAAACCGACTCCAGCGGCGCCCCGCCCTCGACATATGACCAGGGAGCGCAGCAGGCGCTGTCACGTGACCGTCCCGGCTTCAGCAGCGGCCTTGGCCGCGAGGGGAGCAGCCTACCCCACCCCCAGTCTCGCTCCCACCCCCTCAGCCAGCTCCGCCCTCAGCCTCATTCCCATCCCCTCGGCCAGTCCATCCGCCTCCTTCAACCTGCCTCGCGCCCGCCTCACTCCCAGGCCCTCAGCCAGCCCCGCCCCGACTCACTCCCATCTTCTCAGCCAGCCCCGCCCCCCCCTCACTCCCACCGGACTGCCCCACTCCTACACCCCTCAGCCAGCCGCCGCGCCCCTGCTTCACGCCCACCTCCTCAACCTGCCGTGTCCTCTCCCACCTCACACCCCCCTCAACCTGGCCTACAGTGCCTCACTCCCACACCTCACTGCCCCCCTCGCAGGTGGCATCCAGCTGCAGCGTGTGGCCTGGGTTTTCTGACATGCCCTCTCGGACCTAGGGTGTCCAGATGTCTTGATTTTATAGGGACTGTCCTGCTATTTGGGGCTTTGTCTTACCTATGTGCCTCTTACCCCCACCCTGTCTTGATTTTTCACACTTGCTATCTGGTCATCCTACTCAGACCTGGCGCTGCTCCTGGAGCTTAGGCAGGCCCGTCAAGCCCCCACGTTTGGTGCCCCCTGCTGGGAGGCAGCCAGGTGAGGGATGCAGGTCCAGTGTGTCCACAGAGCCAGTGACTGCCCACAGCAGCACTATGTTTGGCATTGCTGGTACTCCACACTTCAGGCCATACAGTCACTGGTGCATGCTGGGTAAAGCTAGCAACTTGCCTGTGCTGAGCCAGTGGGTCTTTTTCACAAGGCACCATGACCACACGCCTGCTTGGGATGCTGGGATTGCTCCCCCTGGCTGCAGGTATTCACCTTGGGGCTCATTGTCAGATGTGCTGAGCTCCCACAGTTCCAATTCAAGTGAATAGCAGCTGTGGGTGTTCCCCTCCTCTTTAAAATCTTCCTGCCTGAATGCCTGGCTCAGTGTTTTATACTGCTGCCCATCACTGCAGTATCTGGAACCGTCCACTTAAAAACAATAACAATTGCAAAGTCCCTCAAGGACATCATGGAACCTCTGGCTTTTCTCTTTTGAGGGTGAAAAAAGTCTGTTTGTGGTAGGATTGTTATTTTTATTATTTGTTTTGGTTAATTGATTTTTGTTTCTTGGTTTTGGTCTTGTTTGTTTTTGTTGTTTTTCATTTTGTTTGTTATACTACCAAAAGGTGTCCTTTAAAAAAAAAAACAGCTCCACTAAATGAACTTCTAACATCATGATATTTATGAGGTTTGTGCTTGTTATGCTATTCTACTCTGGTTTTTATTTGGCTCTCATGACAGAAGTATCTGAACACTTTCCACTAGTGCATTAAGCAATATAACTAACATCTGTCACATGTGATACACAATGTAGTGTTTTGTCTTGGTAGCTCTTTTTTTATTTTAACGTGTATATGCCGCTGCAAAATTCCTTTTGGTAACAGGTAATGCTAACAACCCTCTTTTCAAAGATGATCCAGAGGGTTGTGATGTGTCAACAACTGCTTATCCTCCCTGAGGAATTCTAAATAGGATGCCATGTGAGATTCCCACAGATAGAATGAGGTCTTATGATGATAGGTATTGTTTGAGTGTGAGGATGACTATTTGGGATCCAACTAAATGCAAGTGAGTTGAAAGGGCTGTTCATGATATCTAGTGATAGTGTTTTTTCAAAGTGAAGGTGGAAAAGTGGATGTATATAGCTCCCAATTCTGCCCCAACTGAAGGAAGAGATAAGGTGGGTGAGGTAATATCTTTTATTGGACCAACTGCTGTTGGTGAAAGAGATAAGCTCTGTGTAGCTCTAAAGCTTGTCTCTTTCACCAACTTGAAGTTGGTCCAATAACATTACCCACCCATCTTGTCTCTCTAATATCCTGGGACCAAGACTGCTACAACAGCACTACAAACAATCCATTGAAGGAAGTCACTGGCAAAAATCCCGTTGACTTCAATGGGAACTGGCATAGGTTCAAAGACTAAGGGCATGTCTACATGCAGAAAGGTAACAGCATAATTATAGTGGTATCCTGGTATACCAGGATAATTATATCATTATAGATATACCAGTATAATTCTTCTTGTAGACGCTCTTATTTCAGAATAACCATAACTACGGCTAAGATTATGTCACAGAGATCATAGAAGTCACAGAATCTGCAGAGCCTCCATGACATTTTCTGCTTCAGCCCCAGGTGATACCAGTCAGCTCTGTGTTCTTGGGGAACCAGGGCGCAGTATCCAGCCTGTCTGACTCATGAAGAACACACACACCCCCAGCCTCTGCTTGAACAAAAACTGATCAGAGAAAAGACTTGCAGGGAGCAGTGAAGGGCAGTGGGAGACACACCTAGACCCCTCCTGACAAGGGTGATAGGATTAAGGCAACTTCCCTAGCCTCATCTGCATCAAAGATGGGACAGGGAGGCATCTCCATTAGCAGGGTGGCTCTACCATTTTTGCTGCCCCAAGCAAACAAACAAACAAAAAGCTGCTTGGACTGCCGCCCGAACTGCCAAAGCAAAAATAAAAAAGCTGCCCGGGCTGTGCCGCCCCAAGACTAGATGGAATGCCACCCCTTAGCATGTGTCGCCCCAGGCACATGCTTCCTCCGCTGGTGCCTGGAGCCCGGCCCTGTCCATTAGCAGAATGGAGAACAGAGATTCCAAGGCAAGAACCGCACTGAACTCTGGGACCAGAAAAGCAGGGAAGCCTTGCATCATGGGGGATCTCTGCCCCAGATGTTAATGAACCTATGCTTGTACACACCCAGCTCAGAGTTATCAGGCCAATTCTAGTGATGAATCCTTGATTGATATCCAAAATACTGAAGCAGCCTAATTGCAGTGTGAGCTCCCTGGAAGGAACACCACCTATAGCTAGGAATGATCAGCTCCTATTGTCTAGCCTAAAGAAAACCCTTGAGTCATCAGTTTACCCATAAACAAATCTAGTGTTCTCCCTTGAACCATTGTTGTTTCCCTACAAAAAAAAACCCTACACACGCTCAAGTAAGTGTTCTGATGCATGGATCCAAACTCTGCATCAATTCCACTGGGATTTCATCTTCTCCTGACTGATCGTGCTGGGGGCTCTGCCTGTCGCCAGCACTCAGGACCCTGAGCTACCACCATCACCTGGGAACCCCAACCAGTCCAAGTTTCATGGAGTGGTGAGACCCCAGCTCTCTCTCTTTCTCTCTCTCTCTCTCTCTGTTTTCTTTTCTACATCAGGTATAACTTTCTAACCCTGACTTGTTTGATCAGGGATAGTTGTCTATATATGACTTTTGTGATCTTTAATAATGTAACTCTTATGTTTGTTTAGGCTCTCCTTGTGTAGTTATCACTATTATTCAATAAATAACTTTTATGGTTAAGCTGGTTGCTTCCCTCTCTCTCTGAACTTTACTCTTTTGTGTTTTTTGCTTCCCCAGAGCAGCAGCACTCCTCTTACCTAAGCTAAAGATCCCTGTAGCCCCAAAAATACTGTGGGGTTTTCTCATCAAGTGGGCTACTACCAGTACAATTGTAACGTGAAAGTGGGGATAGAGACGTGCTGAGTCTGTGACATACCAGGGTGGCAGCTTGTAAATGCTGCTTGACCGAGACTACCGAGTCCAGGACATATAAGGGTGGCAGCTTGAAAGTGCTGCTTGACCCAGTCCGCTGAATCCAGGGGCATATAAGGGTGGCAGCCTGGAAGTGCTGTTCAACCCAGCCTGCTCAGGTTTACTCCATTCCAGTGCGGTACCTGTGGCATATAAGGGTAGCAGCTTGAAAGTGCTGCTTGACCGAGGCCGCTGAGTACAGGGACATATAAGGGGTCAGCTTGAGAGTGCTGATTGACCCGGTCATTCAGACTTGCTCTGTTAATGTGTTTGTGTGTTCATCTGGTTCTGGGGCTGGAGGAACCCAGCCCTGGGGAGCCTAAGTCCTGCAGGATAGCTCCATTGGGAGGGGACTTGCAGAAGGGAGAAGTAGAGCTCCATATGAAAACACAAGTGACACGAGCAGTACATTAAAAGAATTACAGACATCCCCCAGAAAAGTCACCCTAATAAATGAGCGTACCCCAAAGTAACGGGCAAATCTGATAACATGGTGCAGTGGGGCTGGAGCTGTCAGCCAGTGGGGACCCTGGAGCTCTCAGCCACCGCAGGCAGCTGGGTCACTCGCAGCTCCCAACCGCTGGCCCCAGAGCTCCGAGCCATGGCGAGAGGCTCCTGCAGCTCCCAGTTGTTGCGGGCGTTGAGGAGACCCCTGAGTTCTGAGCCGCCATACGCAGTGGGGAGATCCTGGTGCTCTCAGCCACTGTGGGCGGCGGGAGGACCCTGGATCTCCAAATCGCCACAGGCGCTTCGGGAACCCTGGAGCCGCAGCAGCAGTGGGTGCTTTATCCCCCTCCCCATTTTGTCATAGTTATTTTTAGTAAAAGTCACAGACCGGTCACGGGCTTCCGTGAATTTTTGTTTAATACTTGTGACCGGTCTGTGACTTTTACTAAAAATAACCGTGACAAAATCTTAAACTTAACCATAACTATAGTAGTATAAATAAATTGGTATACTTTATGTCAGTAAATTTCCCTTTCTCTAGTCTGCCTTTGAGATAACTGACAACACTGAAGAAAGAACTACACAAGAGATTCAGCAATGCACATTACAGTGAAGATATAACAAAGGTGGGAGACATCTTAATATAGAAACCTTCATTAACCATTTGATATGGGATACAGAACTTACAGATGATGTCTGTGACAGGCAACTTAGGACATTTTGGGTTGCTGCACCGTATGTTGTAATTAATACATTAAACTGAACATAAAAACCATTTGGAAAAATACTGTATAAAGTGGGTGAACAGTATTTTGTTGTGAACAGCTGAGGCAAATGAGTGATCTCTGGTCATAAAAGACAGTTTCTTGCATTGTTTTCTATTACTGTGTTAGGCTTGGGATAGGTTGCTATTACAATGGCTCCCCCCTGGGGACAACTGTACAGTAGAATAGGTCATCTTCAGCAACTTTTGTTTTCTTTTGAAAATAAAATTGCCATGGTAACAGTGAAAAACAATAACCTGAATGAATGACTAGGCAGAGTTGAGGACGGGATGAAATTCAGGTGCAGTCTTGTGAGTCTGCAGCTTCTGAACTGAGAAAATTATACAGGAGCCTAGCCAAGAAATATACTACACAGAGAATTTTTAAAGTGACTTTGTTAGCGCTACGCTGAAGTCCAGGGTAGCGGAGCTAGTGAAAAGAATCACAATTCCTATTATAACAAAACTAAATATTACTTATTGTTATGTTCAAAAGGCCAATGCCATCTGTGCAGCTGGCTACTGCTGAGTAAGGGAAAGAGAGAGTAGTGGACATAGCTTGCTGCTCTCCTCATGTCTGGGTCAGGTACAGTAGCACAAACATATACATCTGGCAGGCTGTTCAAAAAAGAAAGGTAATCAGGTGCTGTGTTGTCATGTCATATGTCAATGGCGAAAAGATCACAGAAACAACTGCTTCCTTCTAATATTGAACAGAGAACTGTATTAGAATAAAGAAATCAGTGTACTCTCTAACACTACTTACTCACTCTGCATTTTCTCTCCAACCAGGTCATTCATTCCTGGGAGAATTTAGCTGCACAGCCAGTACTGAAAGTTAGTGTGGTTTTTCTCCTGGTGCTTCAGTGATGAGTTTCCACTGCAGACCCAAATAACATTTCACTGGGCCCAAGCAAATTCATAACACGGTCCCCACCCCATCCCTCACAGCTAGATACATAGGTACAAACCTACTCTCACCAGGTTTATATAAATAACATTTAATCAAATTCAAATATCCATAATTTAGTCTGCATGTTTTTTCTGACAGGTGATGGGCTTGTGGCCCTGTGGCCATGCCCCTCCTTTGGACCAGGCCCTGCGAAAGTCCCCCCCGCAGCAGCTGCAGTGTTCTTGCGGGGGAGTCCGGGTCCCCACCCCTCTGCAGCAGGTGCAGTGTCCCAGGACGAGGTCCCCCGAAGCAGGTGCAATGCCCCAACCCTGTACCAGGGTGGCGTGTACCACTCATCGGGGGGTGTTGCGTCTGGCCGGCAGCTCCTGCAGGCAGACAGGTACAGAGTCTCCCCCCGCTGCCCGGTGTAGAATAGGCTGAACCCGGAACTCGGCCGGACGGCCGCAAGGCAGGGGCGGGAGCTGCGAGCCGTGCTGCATGGCTAGTCGGCAGCTGGGGCGCGGGGCGAGGCGAGGCTGTGCCCGGCCGGGGCTGAGGACACGGGCGGCGGCCCCGGGGGATGGAGCTGCTGGAGATAGACCTGGAGGGCGGGAACTCCTGGGAACCCGCGGCAGGAGCGGGGAGCCCCGGCCCGCAACGCCAGGGCGCTAGGGGCAGGGGCGGCAGCAGCGCGGACAGCCTGGCCGAAGAGGAGGAAGAGGAGGGTCCCGCGGGCAGGTACCGCAGAACCTCGTCCCTAGTGAGCGGCCTCCTGACCGAGCTGTATAGCTGTGGGGGCCGCGCCCGGCACCGGGACAGCGTGGACAGCTCCACCGAGGCGTCCGCGGGCTCCGATGTCTTTCCCGGGGGCAGAGGCAGCAGCGCCGAGTCTCGCTTCCTCCAGGAGCTGCAGCAGCGGCGGAGCCAGCGGCACCAGCTCGAGTATCTGGGCCAGAAAGGTAAAGGCACCGGACCGCCTGCACGCACCTCCGCCCTACCTAGCCACGCCATTGGCACCGGGAGTCTCCCGCCCCGCCCCGTGCCCCCTTTCCGCCCTGCCTGAGGACTGCGGGTCTCCTGCTCTTCAGGCCAACCTCAGCCTTGCCCAGCCACCCCACTAGCACCGGGAGCATCCTGGCCCTCACCCCAACCTTATTCTTACCCAGCCACTCCAACGGCACTGGTAGTACCCTGCCCTGGCTCGCATCTCCGCCCTGCCTGGCCACCCCAAGGCACCTTGAGTCTCCCGCCTCATGCCTCCATCTCTGCCCTGCACAGCCACCCCAAGGCACTGGGTGTTTCTCACCCCATGCCCCCATTTCAGCTCTGCCTGGCCACCTCATTGGCACTGGGTATACCCCATTCTGCACCCCCATCTCCACCCTGCCTGGCACCCCACCGCACTGGGAGTACCCTGCTCCACGGCCCCACCTTATGTTGCCTGGCCACCTAGGGCCGGATTAACCTTTTGTGAGCCCGGCACCAAACATATTTGTGGGCCTCCATGTAGTCGTTATGGGCCCAGCACGATGGCGCCATTGGTGCCATAGTAAATGTGGTACTGCTGGTATGGGGATGAAAACATTTATTCAAAAACAAAATAAGATCTCTGAAGCCATGCTTGATTGAGACCTCCACTCAGCCCATAGAGGGGCTAGCATCAATATACCCAGAATATTCTTGAATTTGGATTACTTGTGTGGGAGGGTGTTGTTTGTTAGTTTTGTCTTTTGTGTTTCAATACTGAGGGCCTGCTTGGCGACCTGAATACAAGTGTTTAATTTTCACATTTGTGAGCCATATTAAGCCCTGATATAGCAGTCAGTGGAGTTGCACCTACACCACCACCTCCTCCACCCAAAGTCATATTTCGTAAATACATTTTTTTAAAGCTGGATTTTCTATTTTGGTACAATAATGTTTAAAAACTTTTTTTAAAGTTAGTTTCTTTAGCCTATTTCTCCCTTTGCCTCACCATCCCTCATGACTTTAAGTGAAACAGTAAAGTTACTGGGGTGGAGTGTGGGGAGGAAAATTGTGGGGGAGAAGTTCCTGGGCATTCCCGCTGGTGGGAGAGCGGCAGCCAGCCCTGCTGTTACTGCCCCCTCTCCCCCCGGCCCTGAGGGCCACTGACAACCAGCCTCCCCCACGGCGGTCGAGAACATACACACACCTGGTGCAAAGCTGCAGGATCAAGATAGTGTCCAGGAGCCCACGGCTGGGCATCAGGGTTGCCAGGGGGCCGAACACCGGGAGTCACAGCACTGCTGCCACCCCTGGAGAGTGGCGGAGACTTGGAGGAGCGGAGGGGTCAAGCCAGGAGCCCCTACCCTATGTCCCATGGGCAGGGCTGGCTCCAGCTTTTTTGCCGCCCCAAGCGATGAAGCAAAAAAAGATAAAGCCGCGATCAGCGGCAGCTCTACCGCGCTGCTTCATTCTTCGGTGGCAATTTGGCAGGGGGTCCTTCGCTCCGAGAGGGAGTGAGGGACCTGCCGGCGAAGACCCGGACGTGCCACCCCTTCCCATTGGCTGCCCCAAGCACCTGTTTCCTTCGCTGGTGCCTGGAGATGGCCCTGCCCATGGAGAGGATCAGCGCCCCGGCACTGGGAACCCTCTCTCTGCACCCTTTCCTTTTTTTTTTTTTGGTCCGCTTCGCTGCTACTCACTTCAGCTGGGACAGAAGCTCACAGCACGGGGTGGGGCATTATGGGACTACTAGTGTAGCTGGCGGCACAGGTCCAAGGGCCCCAGTGGACGGCAACGGCACGCGAACTACAACTCCCCACACACCTTGCAGCGCACTGCTTGGCTGTGGCTAGGCTGGATTAACCGTTTGTGGGCCTCCAAGTTGTTATTATGGGCCCCTTCCAAGTGTGGGTCTGGTACTACTGGCGCCATTGTAAACCCAATACTGTGGCCACCCCACAGCAGTAGGAGTCTCCTGCCCTGCAGCCCAACCTCAGCCCTGCCCAGCCACCCTGCCGGCACCGGCAGTATCCTGCTCTGGCCCCCACCTCATGTTGCCCGTTCCACCCCACTATCACTGGGGGTATCCTGCACCACACCCTCACCTCATCCCTGCCCTGCTACCCCATCAGCACTGAGTATCCTTATCCCACCACCCATGCCAGCCTCATTCCTGCCCTCCCACTGCCATCTGCAGGCCAAACTCATCCCTGCAAACAGAATAAAGTCCAGACCAGCAACATGTATACATGACCCTATTAAAGCAGCAGTTTCATAAAGCTGAAAACAACTATGAGCCCAGTCAGCTGGGAGAGTGGATTTAATCAGAAAAATATGAACGATAATTGGGAATCTTTTAAGAACATCTTACTATATGCTCCAAAAAACACACTCTCACAATTGAAGAAAAAGGCTGTGCTGGTGTTTTTTTAAAATCTGGTTTAGAGGGGAAGTGAAAGTAGCTATAATTTTTTTTAATGTAACAAATGGTAGATAGGGGAAATTGATAATAATGGATATGAATCAGAACTTAGGAATTGTAGAAAATTGATAAGGGAAGCAAAGGAACACAAGGAGAAATATATGGCCATCTGAGTTAAGGACAATAAGAAGGAGTTTTTTAAATGTGTTAGGAACAAAAAGAACCTGGATACTGGTATTGATGAAAATGGTAGAATTATCATTAATAATGTAGAAAAGGCAGAAGTGTTCAGTAAATATTTCTCTTCTCTATTTGGAGAAAACACAGATGATATAGTCTCATCATATAGTGATAACACTCTTTCCATTCCACTAGTATTTCTGGAGGATGTTAAACAAAAGCTACTAAAATTAGACATTTTTAAATCAGCAGGTCCAGATATTTTGTATCCAAGACTTTAAAAAGAGCTGGCCGAGGAACAAGCTGGACCAGTAATGCTGATTTTCAATAAGACTTTGAGTTTTGGGGAAGTTCTACGAGACTGGAAGAAAGCTAATTTTGTGCCACATTTTAAAAAGGATAAACAAAAAGATCCAGGTAATTTTAGGTCTGTCAGCCTGATGTTGATTCTGGGCAAGATAATGGAGCAGCTTATGCAGGTCTCGATTAATAAAGAATTAAAGGAGGGGATAAAGTAATTAATGAAAGTCAACATGGATTTATGGAAAATTGATTCTGTCAGACTAACTAGATATTTCTTTTGATGACATTACAAGTTTGATTGATAAAGGTACTGTTGATGTAATATACCTAGACTTCTGCAAGTCATTTGACTTGGTAGCACATGACATTTTGATTAAAAAAACTAGAATGATATAAAATTATGGTACACATAAAAACAGGTTAATTGATAGGTCTTAAAATGTGATTGTAAACAGGGAATCATCATCAAGCAGGTGTGTTTCTAATGGAGTCCTACAGGGGTTGTTTCTTTGCTCTACACAATTTAACATTTTTTATCAGTGACCTGGAAGACAACATAAAATCATCACTGATAAATTTTGCAAAAGACATGAAAATTGGGAGAGTGGTAAATAATGAAGAGGACAGGTCACTGATTCAGAATGATCTGAATCACTTAGTAAACTAGGTGCAAGCGAACACTATGTGATTTTTAATGCAGCTGAATGTAAATGTATTGCATATAGAAACAAAGAATGTAGGCTATATTTACAGGATTGGGGATTTTATACTGTGAAGCAGTGTGTCTGAAAAAAAGATTTGGGGGTTGCGGTGGACAATAAGTTGAAGATGAGCTCCCAGTGTTACACTGTGGCCAAAATAGCTAATGTGATCCTTGGAGACATACAGGAGAATCTTGATTAGAAGTAGAGAGGTTATTTTACCTCTATATTTGGTTCTGGTATGACTGCTGTTGGAATACTGTGTCAGTTCTGGTGTTCACAGTTCAAGAAGGATGTGATAAATTGGAGAGAGTTCAGAGAAGAGCTACAAGAATGTTTAAAGGATTAGAATCACTGCCTTACAGTGATAGACTCAATGAGCTCAATCTGTTTAGCTTGAGGAGTGACTTGATTGCAATCTCGAAGTACCTATATGGGAAACAAATATTTAATAATGGGCTCTTCAGTCTAGCAGAGAAAGGTATAACATGATCTAATGGCTGGAAGTTGAAGCTAGACAAATTCAGAATTGGAAATAATGTGCAAAAATTAACAGTGAGGGTAATTAACTATTGGAACAATTTCCTCAGGGTTATGGTGGATTCTCCATCCCTGACCATTTTTAAATCAAGATTGGATGTTTTTTATGAAAACTATGCTCTAGGATAGTTAGGGGGCAGTTCTATGGCTTGTGTTATACAGGAGGTCAGACTAGAAGACCACAGTGGTCCCTTTGGCCTTCGAATCTATGAATTCCTGCCCGACTGATATGGAGAGCATCCTGTCCCACCACTCCACCGGCACAAGGAGTATCCTACTGTGCACCCCAACCTCAACCCTTGGGTCGGATTGGCAGAGACCCTGGGGGGTTTTCACTTCCCCCTGCAGCACGGGTCACCTGCAGGTTTAAACTAGTGTAAATGGTGGATTCTCTGTAACTTGAAGTCTTTAAATCATGGTTTGAGAACATCAGTAACTCATTTAGAGGTTAGGGGTCTATTACAGGAGTGGGCGGATGAGGTCCTATGGCCTTTAATGCGCAGGAGGTCAGACTAGATGGTTATGATCGTTTCTTCTGACCTTCAAGTCTATGAGTCTATCCCTATGTAGCCGCTCCACTGACACTGGGAGTGTCCTGATCTGCACTCATCCCTGGCCAGCCACTAACATGGGGGTTACATTCCTCCAAAATTATCCATGACTTCACAGGGAGTAACCTATTCTGTCCGTTTCCCCCAGCCTCTTTTCCCTGCTTACTGTAAATCCCTTCCCTGATCTGCGTCAAACTCTTCCTCGTACAGAGGCACGGTGATATCACTCAGATCCTTCACATTTGCTGATGAATGACACCTTCTTTGATCCTGTCTCCTTTCCCTGCACTCCCATCTCGTCCTCTCTATTATCCTGGACTTATTTCTCCACCCACCTCTTCACCTTCTCTGCCTGTGCAAGTGTTACCTTTTCCTCCGTCTGCACAAAAGTTATCTCTCCAGCCTCCCCCCGCCCTTGCCAAAACAAACAAATCAACAAGCCAGAGCTGTTTCTCCTCTCCCAGAAACTGCCCCTTCCTCCACCTGGGAAAGGAGGGTGGGATAATCAGGATTTTATCAAAATATTCAGTGCTTGGATGGTGATAATGTCAGGTGCAGCATGAGTGTGTTAGGCCTTTATTTTCAGTTACACGTGTTCATATTTTTCTGGAATCTGTCACACAGAACATGGGTTCCAGATTTTTTTCTTTATGAAATTACACAAATCTCAAATAGTGACCAGCTGTCACTTGTTCCTGAAAGATTTGTTGACCTTAGCATTGCCAGATAGAGGGCGCCTTCAGGAAACCGGTTTTGTGAATTTATTTAGTTCTGTGTGACCTTATGCACAATTTCTATAGTTTTAAACCAGCGAAGCATAATAACTCTGTAAACTTGGTCATGCATTACAGATTCAATATTGTTAAAAGTAGTCAATATTTGGATCACCTTTTTTTATTTCTGACGAAGTTTTTGACATATTAGCTTGTTTGGAAATAAATTGAGTCTGAGGGGGGAAAACCAAAATTTTAAATGTAAAAAGTAAACAAAGCTGTTACACCATTTCCCTTACACTTTGGAAAACTTGAACTCAGACAATAGCAAAATGAATCTATCCAAGAATGTTCATGAAAACTAAGCAACCGTGGCACTAGATATTAAGAAAAGGAGGACTATACAAAGGCTGCTTGTCTCCCGATGTTAAATCAGTCTTGTTGTTGACATGGAAAAAACCAGGAAGTGAAACCTGCCAATTTCTTCAAATCTGTGCAAAGAGCTTTTTGCTTCTGTATCTGGCCTGTTAAGGTGGTATTGCTCCATCTGATGTTATGGATGGTAACCTCAGTCTCTAGTGGAAACTTGCAATTTCAACATATGATTAGTTCAATCTAGAATGTGTTTAATGAACCAAAACTTGTCAGGGTTTGCATGAGCGTAACTATAACTTAGGGAACAGCTCTAGTGAACGCAAGAAAGAATAAAATCCAGCTCACTCCCTCTGTTGATTCTACATGGTAACCAGAGTAAAAAAGTAAATTCTTACTCTTAAGTCCATGAACATGATTCTGAATACATACAGGGATCAGATATACGAATAAGAACGTTCCAATTTTCCATACATGGTTTTTAGAGAACCATATTTTAAGGCATACATGTAACAGCATAACTAGTACGTATTTTTGGCTACATCTGTCACAATAAACACAAATTTATAAATTAGAAAAATTAAAATTCTGCCCTTATACAGTGTGTGCAAGTTAATTATTGACTTTGGCCCCGCTCCTAAAAGCACTTATGCATATGAATACTCCGATCCAATAAAGCTACTATCGTTAGAAAATCTACATATGTAAAAGTCTGCAGCAGTAGGTCCTTGGAGTGGCTGCTACAGCAGTTACCCTAGATGACACACTGAACTCAAGTCATATGTCTTTCAGGCTGGACTGTAATAATTTTGTGTTCTGCTTATTGACAGATGCTGATGAACTGGCAACTATAGTACGAGAACTGAATTACAGAATTTGTGTTCAGTCAGCAAAGCTGCTTCGTCATCTGAAGCAGAAAGATAGGCTTTTACATAAAGTGCAGAAGAACTGTGATATTGTCACAGCATGTTTGCAGGCTGTTTCCCAGAAACGCCGTAAGTACTGTTTTGTGTATGTGTTTATTAGTTGTGAGTAGTTTATTTAATTAATATGGCAGTATTTCAATTAAACCCTTGAATTTCATAGTATGAGACTTCTGAACAAGTTCTAAAATCAAAAGGCTAGTTTATGCTATTAGATGCATATAACTAGCTCCCATTGAAGTCAATGGGACTTGCATGTGAATCAGTTAAAAAGAATTGGTCCAAACAATTGATAAGATATGCTATAATAGTCCAAGATGGATGCATTGAAGAAGTTGTCTCTCTCACAGAGTACGCTCTGTAATGCTTTTTCAACTTAGCATAGGGGAAACATGTTGATTCTGCTTGCTGTGTTTAATTGTAAACTTTTGTATGGCTGGGGGGAGATAGTGAGTGCCATTATTTTCTCTTCATTAGTAACTGTGTGTTGTATGTATGTTTTTCATTCCAGAATAGTATTTCTAGTGTGCCATTTCTTTACTAAGTGGATTCAGAACTATAGATATTGTTAGGAAGCTTGAATATCAACATCTGTCATTTATGCAAGGGTTTCAAAATAGGAGTTGTGGGGAAGAAGAGAAATGTTGCGTTCTGAGTGCTAGTTTTCTTCTTTAACTAAACAGAATATTTTTGTATTTGATTTTTCATCATTGTCAAAAGGCACTAAAATACTTTCAGTAGGTTCGTGTACAGTGAAACTGTAAAATGTCATATCTAAAACCTTATCATAGCTTTAGAAACAATATATGAAAATTACCTAACATTCCGTCTTATTTTTTTATTAACACGCAGCGTGACAGGTACAGTAAATGTTCAGGTAAAGTAACTATAAGCATGACCACTTAAAAAAATGCCTGCAGCAACTTTGAGGTGCATGTAAAAGATTTATTTTAAAAACTTACTGTAGTGACATATATGCTAATGTGGTGTAGTTAAGGGTTTGTTTGGTCCTCTTGTAAAATTAAATCTTTAAGAGTTTATGAATGTTGATGTGCTCTACGTGAAATTTAGCAAACGAGTTCTCAGTCAACATATAGTACTTAACATACATGTTCTTCCTCTAATCTCTCCTTTTCCCCCAGAAAAATCTTTAAGGCCTCAATTCTGTAAATGCTTAAGCACAAACATAACTTTAACCTTGTGAGTAGTCCCAAGATTGGGTCCTAAATTCTGACAGTGAAATCCTGGCCACAGTGAAATCAATGGCAAAACTCCCATTGACTTTACTAGATTCAGGATTTTCCCCCATGAGTATAAAAGAACTGTGAATCTGAGTTTTAGATGTTTTTGTTTTTATTCATACTATTTGGAAAGTGGCACCGTTTTTTGAAAGAAAACCAACTAGCTATCCCTGAGAAAGCAATTTCAGTTTTGAAATGTGCAGTTATTGTTTAGCAGCTGTGTGTGTGTGTGTGTGTGTGTGTGTGTGTGTGTGTGTGTGTGTGTGTATGTATGTATGTATGTATGTTTGAAGTCTGGTTACTGGTATGCAGTATGTCTCGGGCCCTACCAAATTCACGGTGCATTTTGATCAATTTCCACTGTCATAGGATTTTAAAAATCGTAAATTTCATGATTTCAGCTATTTAAATCTGAAATTTCATGGTATTGTAATTGTAGGGGTCCTGACCCAAAAAGCAGTTGGGGGTGGGGTGGGGTTGCAAGATTATTGTAGGTGGGGGTTGTGGTACTGCTACCTTTACTTCTGCGGCTGCTGCGTTGTTTTCAGAGCTGGAGAGCTGCGGCTGCTGGCCAGGAGCCCAGCTTTGAACGCAGAGCTGCTGCCAGCAGCAGTGCAGAAGTAAGGATGGCAAGGTATAGTATTGCTATCCTTCTGCACTGCTGCCTGCAGAGCTGGGCCCTCAGCCACTGCCACTCTGGCCGCCCAGCCCTGAAGGCAGCAGCGCAGAAATAACGGTGGCATGGTCTAGTATTGCCACCCTTAATTCTGCATTGCTGCTGGCCGGGTGCTGCTTTCAGAGCTGGGCACCTGGCCAACAGCTGCTGCTCTCTAGCCTCCAGCTCTGAAGGCAGCGCAGAAGTAAGGGTGGCAATATCATGATTCCCCTAAAATAACTTTGCAACACCCTGCAACTCCCTTTTGGGTCAGGACCCTCAATTTGAGAAACCCTGGTCTCTCCTGTGAAATCTGTATAGTACAGAATAAAAGCACACAAAAGACCAGGTTTCATTGGGGGGGGGGACCAGATTTCATGGTCCGTGACGTGTTTTTCATGGCCGTGAATTTGGTAGGGCCCTAGGTATATCTCTTTAAATTAGGCTTTTATATTTAGTAAAAGTTGTTTAACATCTAGATACACAAAAATCAGGAAGTTCAAAAGTGTGTATCCCAAAGCAACTGTAATTTAGTCATCATGTACATTTAGGATGTAATCCAGTGCTCACTGAAGTCAGTGGAAAGATTCTTGTTGGCTTAAATGGGCTCTTGATCAGGTCCACACAGTGTTCATTTTTATGCCTTAATGTAAAAATACTAACACCATGTATGTACAGAATTATATTTGGTGTGGGAATATAACTTTAAATGTTCTGACATTTGTACATCTAAAATCTCAGAAATATTATGACATTAGCATAGATTTTTCCGCTTGTCTTCAATTTTTAAAAAGACTTTTTAGAACGCACAATTATTGTGATGCCATTGAAATAAATGCATAATATGAAATAACCAAAATGAAACTGAATTTATTTTAGTGTATAGCACTCCAGCTATACACACGCTCATTAATGCATATTTTGTCTATATGCCTCAGTACCTATTAAAAATATTAGTAGAAATCACTGGACATAGTACATTATTGTACTAGAAGCATAACTTATTTTTGAAACTCATCAAAAGTACTTGTAATTGAAAGCCAACTGCACAGCAAGTTCAAATGTTGTTTCTAATGGACACTGAATTTCTTTTTCAACTTAAGATTTTAAATATCCAGTTTCGGATAGAGGAGCCAATAATTGTTTTAAAAGTATTTGAAGAAAAATGTTGGCAAGCATCACAAAAGATTTATAATAAAAATGTATTCTTGCAATGTTTTTGTTATAGGCAGTAAAGCTTTCTAATGTGCTGCTCCATATTAGTATTGCAGTGTCTTGTATTACTAATGTTTGTGTCAAGAACTCATTAAGGAAAATTGGGCAAACCACATCGCGCTCTAAAAAACGTCTAAAAGATTTTCTTAGTGACAGGCTAAAAAAATGCTTGGAAACATAAGTTAAGTCATTTAAAATATTGCCTAAACCTATATATTTATATAATGGCACCGTGTCTGGTGTACGAAGTTCCGCACTATGTTTGTGCTATATTTAAAAAAAAAAAATGCACGCAACAGCCCTGAAATTTGCATCTAAAGCTAAGAATCCAGTCTTAATTTGCCTGTGATGTTCAGTGGCCCCCTCCCACATATAATACTAGATCAAATTCAAACAAGTACTGTGGTGAAATAGTTAATGGTAGTGATTCTGCTCAACTCCGAGCTTTGTTTATGTGATATAATTCAGACCCTTAACGCAACATGGTAATCAAATTAATCCCTTATGCAACGCCACTTAATCAGTGGAGTTACATGACAGGGGTAAATTTGGCCCATTATTTTGTGGCTAACCATACCATACACTAATCTATTCCTCTGCAGTGAATAAACTGTCAAAACCCTTTACAATGATCATTTAAATTCTAAGTGATAACATAAGAATTTAAAATTTAAAACTTTTATTATACCATGCAGATAACTAATCATGGATCAAATACTGAGGGGGATTCACTCTCAGGCCTCTGCTGCAATTCATTAACTACTTAAAGTATGGTCTTCTGGCAGCTTTAGAGGCCTATGACTGACTTTATTATTCCAGGGCCATCAAGAATCCAGTACATTGCACATAATAGTAACTTCTTTGGTAGTAAAAAGAACTAATAGAACAAGTGTGGAGAAATGAACTGTCAACATGCATGTTGCAACATTAGATTCTAACAGAGTGCACTTCATACTCTTAGACATTTTGTGTGTTGATATAAATATTTGTCATTGGTAGATGAAATGCATTTGTAGAATGAAATGCATTGTGGTCACAAGTAGACACTGCTTTAGAATATAAAATGCATTGCAGAATGAAATGCATTTTGATTAGAAGTATACATTGCCAGGGTTCTGTTAGACAATGGATAAATGCTAAGAACAGTACACCATGTTGGAGTTTTAATTTGAAATAATTAGTGGTTGACTACCTTTATTTCAATGGAACCTGTTTGAAAAAACTAAAAATAAAAAAATGTTAAGGGGTAAGTCAGTTGGATAGAATGTCATAGTGGTCTCCTGATGCCAGATATTTTTTCCAAGCAGACACTTACCTGTAATTTAGTAACTTTATCGTATTTATTTGATATAGTAAGAATGATGCTGAGGCATAATAGATGTCCATTAAGATCCACATGCCTGAAAAGTAAATTGCCTAATATTATGTTGGCAGTTCTCATTCAGAGAATGTGTAAGGGTGACGCCCTTTTTCTCTAATGAGATTACACAAACTTTTTGGTTGATTTCTTGGCAGTAAGCGTGTGTCACCTATTACATTTCCTTTGAGTGGCCAAAATGTAAACCAGAGTTTCTTGAAACGACAAATTTTAACCCCATATTCTTTTTATTTTAAAAACATGTTTGGCTTAATTTTATTTCCATTTAACTTTTGTTTGTAAATAAAGGGTTAGCCATCCATCAGTTAGATTTCCACACATTTAATTTGGTTTCCTAATAGAGATGGTTAAAACTAAAATTGCATAAACTGGATTGAAATTGATGTCAAAGGAGTGAGTAGTAACATTTTTTTGTATTTTTTCCCCTTGAAGCAATACACTTTCTTAGCAGAACCAGATGAATTAAATTTCCTTTCTGTGAACATTTTTTATGAGATTTAATAGGGAATAAAATTATTCATGAAGTTACAAACTTTTCTTTTGATATGTTTTAAAAAAATATTAAATATTTTCTGTTGTAATGCCTTTTTAGAAAGTTAAAAATAAACTATTTTATCAGTGTTGCAAACATTGTTTTCCTGCAGAGTTCCATTAAAGACGCAATAAATGTGTTAGTTTTTCAGGTTTCCCCCTGCTCCTTCTCCTGGTTTCCTATCCAGCTTCCTCTGTCAAGTGACAGTATCGAACTGCTGAGCCAGCAGGGGAAGCTAGAATATTTTATTTCATGAAGAAGTGGAGACTTAAAGGTGGTGGTCTTTTTTTGTTGTTGTTTTTTCCCCCCAATTACAATGATGGCTATATTGTCCCTCGTTTTTGTTTTTAAAGGATGTAGAAATAACTTGCAATATGATATTTCTTAGATTGGTCTGAAATATGTGATCAGACAAGAACCTCATTGATAAGTATTAGGCATAGATTGACATTTTAAAATTGTATTCATGGAGAGAGTATTTGGCTCCAGAAATAAAGTATAAAACAGGTATAAAAATAATAGAAAAATGTCTTTAAATTTATAGCTGACACTGGTGAATTCACACTCATATAACCTTCCACCCCACACTTGATCTCAGTACCAGTCTCCCCGCCCCAGCTCCTTATCCAGTGTCTGTTTTTCCCTCAGCGGCTCCCTGTCTCCTTCTCCCCACCACACCCTAGCTTCCAATCCTAGTCAGTCCCAGTCTTCACCTTCTAGCTGCCAGTCACAGTTTCTTTATCCCTCTCTCCAGTCATCTCTTACCAAGCTGCATGTCCTAATCTACTGCTTTCCCATTCTCGTCATTCTGGCTCATGTCTTCTCTCCATTAGAGTCCAACAGATTTTTCCTCCATATTGCCCAGGTATCAGTAGGGAGGTCATTGAGAGCACTGGAGAGATGGGCTCCCTGCTCTCAGTTCTGGTGTCTGGCATCACCCTGCCCTGGGAAAGTCTGGTTTCACCCTACAGTCCTGGTTTGGAGCATGCTGAGTTGCTCTTTGGAGATGGCTGAGTTAGAAACCTTTGGGGATGGAAAAAAATCTGTTTGCACATGCTTAGTACAGACTTCTTTGGGTTTAGCAGCTAAAAATCTCCAAAGAGTCCATCCCCACTGAGCATGCTCCATCCTCCACTGTTTCTAGTGCTGACTGGATTGTGCATGTTCAGCACGGCTGCTGACGTATTCAGAAGTTCTTGATTTCAGTGACTGAACAACTCAAACTATATGGTTACATAGTGGCTTGTTCATCTGCTGACTTGTAGTATTGGTAATCTCTTTGCATTTGATTTAAACTGATATAAAGCCACCATATGCTGGAATCATCTTCGTGTATAGGAGTTTATTATGTGTTATTGCAGGAAACATTCGATACCATGAGTAGAGGAAAGGATTGTGCCTATGCTGCCTGTTTTCCACTAGTAAATTCTAAGAAAATTGTGAAAGTTCCACTTGAGGTTGTAATTGCATAGGTGCCTGGCTGGGTGGTTTTTAAAAGTACATCATCATCTTAGAAAGGACAATTCTATATGCATTTTTTTAAACCTACATTTACTATAAATGACAAAGCATGGACACTTTTTTTTTTCTTTCCCAATTTTTTTTATCTTTCACACCTAGCACCAGATGAGAGAGAAACACTTGGGGGAAAAAAAAGACAAACATGATTTGTCAAATTAATAGATTTACAGAGACATTCAAAGGCAACTGTATTTTTTTTTTAATAGCTAGATTTAAATTGGAGTCTCTTGATGTTTTATCTGTTTTTAAATGTCAATCTTTGATATTTATATATTTGCATACACAAAATGATCCTAAAAAAACATTATTAAGGTTGAAAGTCAAGCACTCACAATTATGACATGCCAGAATTAAAGTTTCCTGTACAACCTTAATTCAGCTCCTTTGTGTGTGTGTGTGCATTATGATACAGTCCTTTATTACATGATCACATACTGTTTCTTTCCACAGGCTCATACCTCATTCAGTGCACAGGACTGACATTTAATGAGCAGCTATTCAATATTTTGTTTTCTTCTCGTTGTTCAATGAGGCCACAGGCCTTGTTGACTGCACAATATTCAAACCTTCTCCGCATATAAACATATTAAGTTTTTGGGGAGTTTCCTATGGCACTCATCCTATCTGAGTGTTTCATAAATATGAATGAATTTATTTTGACAACACCCTTGTGAAGTGAGGAAGTGGTACATTCCCCATTTTACAGATGGGAGCTGAAGCAGAGAGTGATTAAGGTCAAGAGTATCCACTAATTTTATGTGCCCAATTTAAGACACTTAGTACTTGATTTTTTTCAGAGCACTTAGCATTATATAGTACAAAGCACAATTCCCATTTCCTTCCTTTCTCTGTGAGGAGGAACCTGTACTCAATGATTGTTGCTTCCTATGCAGGTTGGGCCTACAAGAAACCTTGGTCTCCATTCTGGTAGGCTAGTGGCTGATTTTAAACCTTCATTTTATATCACACTCGTTTAAATATGTTTCTGCCTCTTCACTGAACAGAGAGAAGTTTCTGTTAAAGGCCTGGTCTACACTACAGCATTAGGTTGACGTAAAACAGCTTACATCGACCTAATTATGCCAGTGTACACACTGCAGCCTTGCTCCTACTGATATAAGTGCCCAACTACACCAACATAATAGTTCCACCTCCACAGGAGGTAGGGGGCTTATGTCATTGTAGTTAGGGCGACACAGTGTCCGTATAGACACTGCATTACTTACATCTATGGGCTGTCATTCTTAGTCACCACTGGAGCTGTGAAATTGACAAGAAAGCTGGCTCCCGGCTCCCTAGTTGGGCTGCCACTCAGGCTTGGGATGTCACTCAGGCTTGATCTGCGCTGCCCAGGCTCCTCTCTCCCCACAGAGAGCCCTGCTGGCACCCCCCTCCCCCCCCAGGTCCTGGGTCTCCTGCTTGCACCTGGGCTACAGTCTGGGCTCTCAGCTCCCTGCTCCCCACTGGGAGTATGGTAGCTGACTGGACTCTGGGCGCGGTTCTCCCCACCAGGAGCCTGGCTGTCCCCCCGGGCTCTCGGCTCCCCAATCCCTACTTGGAGCACAGCTGCACCCAGTGGGGAGCTCCGTGCCCAGAATCTGGTTGGCTGCTGGGAGCTGGGGAGGGGGGGAGGGGCGGGCCCTGTCCCATTTCCAGCAGGGAGGGGGAAACCAGGTTTCTGGCAGGGAGCTGCATGCAGAGCTGGATGCCCTGGTTCTCAGCCTCCCATACTGTCCCTCTTAAGTTGGTGGAAACACTCCTGGTGAGGACAGACACTACCGACAGAAAGGCAATGTGGATGTGAATCACCGCAGTAATTTCTGCGGTGGCTGTCGGTCAACGTAAGTTTATAGAGTAGACAAGCCCTTAGAAAACTAAGATTACTCCTGGGGGAGTTCTTTGCCACTGCATGTGTGCAGAATTCATGTCCCCTGCAGATTTCTTTGCTTCCGTGCAGAAAAATGACTTTCTGACAGGGAAGCAAAGGGAAGCTGCAAGAGCAGTCATGCACCACTCCCTAGCTGCGCAGGTACATCGTTTCAGGCATCTGGAGCAGCCAGTGGAGAGGTAAATCACCACAGTGCTGGGGATACCCCAGCCAGTGGCTCCTACCCTGAACTGATAGTCAGGATTAGCTAATAGTCTCAGCTGGGCTGGAGGTAGAAGGGGACGGGGCTTCCTCTTCACCTGCAGGGAGTGGCTGGGGCTGTGTCAGACCCGCTCCCTCAGCTGCAGGAAGCTCAGCATCCTCCCCTGCTTCCTGCCCCCATCACTCCTCAGCTGCAGGGGGAGGGGTCACTGTATGGGGAGCTGCTCCCCCATCCACCCAACCCCTGTGTATCCGTACAGATACTCCCACCAAGCCTCACACCATACACCCAGAAACCCCCTAGCCCTCTATACCCGAATCCCACCCCATTGAACCTCAACCCCTGCATTTGGAGCCCCCTGCACTGGAGCCCCCTGCATCCAAACCCCCTGCCTCCAGACTCCCCATCCCTGCACCCAGACCACCCCCCACTGAGCACTGTGCACTCAAACCCCCTTCCTGACGAGCCCCACCCCTGTGCACCACCCTGAGTCCACACATCCCGATCCCCACACCACTGACCCCCAATTAGCTGTACCCAGACCCCCACCCCAACAAGTCCCACTTCTCCAGCACCCAGACCCCTCCACTGAGCCCCAAGCACTTTCATCTGGAAGCCCCTGCAGAGTTCCATTGCCCCTGCACCTGGAACCCCCCCAGTGAGCCTCTGTGCAACCAGATCCTCCTACACCTAGACCCTCCACTGAGTTGCCTGCACCCAGATTGTCCCACTCAGAATCCTCTCACCCCACACCTGGATTCCCCCACACTGAGCCCCTCCACGCTTGGATCCTGCCTGGTTAAGCCTGCCTGCCCCGCACCTGGCGCAGAGGGGCAGGGCCCCAGGGTGTTTCTGGGGCAGGCCCAGGCCTTGTGCTGTATCAGGGTCGAGTGCAGCCTCTTTACTGAGTCCGTATTCCAGGGGAGGGGAGGCTGCAGGGTGATCTCCCACTTTCGTGCAGCCAGTGGCTTGTGTTCCCCACTGCCATGCTGGAGCCTCTGCATTTATTAATTGATAACTAAAACTTGCATAATTTTTATTTTTTTGTCAGAGTGCCCTCAGGAGTATAAGATCATGATGTCTTTCTCTTGCTGTTTCCTCCAGAAACGTGAATTAAAGATTAATAGATGCATCTAACTCTTCTTTAGATGTCCACGTGAGTGAGAAGCAGATTACTCACTTTGAAAAACACCCCTTATTGTCTCGGGGTTTGATTAATGAATTTCAAAATGAACACATGCAGTTCTGATGTGTGAAATAAAGCAAATTCTCTATAGTAACTTTTTTACAGAAACAAATTAATTGAACTATTCAAAAATATATTCTCTTCTGATGCAATTATAGTAGACTGTTTGTTACAGAAACTGATCTCTGATGAGGCATCTTCAAATGATTCAATTGGTTAAATGTGTCTGACCTTTCAATCTCTATCCATTTGTATCTGTCTATTCAGTTAAATTACAATCACCTGCGCGTCAAAGGCATTATGAATTTCATATCTGAGATACTGTGTCCTTTAAAAATACAGACATAACTAATGTTGAGAGTGCTTGGTTCTCTTCCATTGCAATGGCTGGTTATTATTCAAATTCTTTTTGATCTTCTGTCCTGTATGTGAAGAATGGGGAATAGAAAGAATCATGCACCTCACATACAGAACAAATCATATTTAGTTGCTTTATTTGACTGGTATTGGTGATGGGCTATCATGATGGCTGTCTGCTCTTACTCTTTTTCCCCCTCTCTCTTGGGTGTCCGGATCGGTTGCCCGTTTGTAATAAAAAATGAAAATGGAATGTTGTTACACTCCTGTGCTTTGAATTACTCTCTCTCTCTCAATAGCAAACACTCAGTTTCTCTCCAAGGCGTGAAGGTAACTCTGGCACAGAGGGATGGTCAAAGCACTCAGCACCACTTTAAGAGTTGCATTGGGGCTACTTGAGGGAGAGCTGGGGGAGTGGGGGACTTTAAGTAGGGCATCTGTGGCCACTACTGGGCTTCTGCATTCCCTGAATGCCATGGAGAGAGTTTCTGTAGCCCCACCTGGGTTGACAAGGAGTGGAGTGCTGGGGCAGCCACAGAAAGGGGACCATAGAAATCTATATTTAAGCAGATCTAGTGGTCCCAAACATACTGCAATTGGCAACTGTAAGTACTGGCCTATAGGCTGTAGTTCTGCTGTCTGTACCTGTGTTGGGGATGGTAGATTTCATCTTTGGATCCAACCCCTGTATTGGGTCCAGTTACTCAAACTGTATGTGGTTAAAGTGAATATAACTGTGTGTGCAAAATATGTAATGAAGCTAATGTAACACCCAATGTTATCTAGCATAGAAACAAGTACTAAATTGTGCAGTAGTTAAAAATAGTAAGGAAAAAACATTTGAAAAGAGACAACTACTATAACACACACAGTACTGTAAAATAAAATGCCATTGGAGTATTATATTTCCTTACGCCGTGGCTATAGCTATCCCAGACTTCAGGGAATTTGAAAGCATGTTTTGTTAACCAGTTCTATTGCGGTTAGAGCCTAGGTTCCTGGGATAAGAAGTGAGCTTTGTATATTATATTCCTTTGACACCAGGCAGAAGGTAATTGCAACACAAAATAGGTGTTATGGTGACTCTGTGGCCTAGGGGACTGTCAACAGCACTCTTACACCATTACTCCTTGCATAGCTGTTAATGGGGAAGTGTTGCAGTGAACAGATGCTTGTTATATTTATAACACTTGACAATGTAAATTATGCTGGGAATGCTAAATATCTCTGTTAGTGGGAGAGGAAAGAGAAAGAAGAGTGAATACTATAAAATAACATAAGTCTAGAAGGAGGTATAGAATATTGAGCAACAAGATGGCCACTTGTGGGAACTATAAAATATAAAACTCTGCGTGACCAACAATTTTTGTTCATAAACCTCACTTTGCCTACAAATGCTGAAATCTGAGTACATTATAATAGTACTTTAGGTGGTGCTAGAGCATTTTACAATTTCTGTGCACGCTACACCCCTGAAATACAGCCACCTCTGTACTCAGGGGTGGTGGCCAGCTAGTATGCAGAACAGCATAGGGGAACGTTTAGGCAGCAGAGATGCCAGGGTTATTTCCTATTCTTATCAAAAATATCCTGAGATCTTTAGTGTGTACACAGTACAGGTAGGACTCTGAGAACTGAGGTGTATCCGTTTCCTAGGGGGGAGTTATTTAACAGTCTCAAGTACAACTCCCTGACCAGCAAACGTAGTGGTGAATCGTCGTCCTATCTCCTGGGGGATTTCCCTGTAAGGATTTTCTGCTTTTTTTTTCAGGACATAACATTCCCATCAATGGTGCTATAATGTGTGCACATTGCCTGGGGCATATGCCCTGGGTATGTATTTTGTGTGCTGTTCAGGTTGGTAATGAATCTTGTAGGTTTATTTTGTTCTGACTTTCAGTCCTCTAGCAAAGAGCAGTATTACTAATTCAGGTGAGGGAAGTATCATATCTGATTCCCTTGTGCTATTTCTCTGGGCTTACCTGTTGCTAGCCTTTTGTGCCAGCTGATGTCATTGTATAAGACACCCTGGCTGGCTAATTCAGAATATCCACTGGCTATCTATTCTTCTGCTATCTAATATTTTCCTTTTAAAGGAAGCAACATCAATAGAAATTTAATTTGACAATCTGTCCAACCTCTCTCATTTTGTTACATACTAATAAAATTCTGTTGTTGGGCAATGGTAGATCTGGAATTCTTCTGACATCACTTTAGGTTCTGGATCTAATTTTCATTCCTTAGCTATCAAGAAGAAGAAAAGGTTCTTTGTGCTTTTGGAGCTAAATACTTTACTCTTTCCCTCTGTCTAGCCAAAAAGGAAAAGGCACCAATGTGTGCTATGCCTGGGTCATTCATATGAAACCTAAAACATTTCCTGTAGTCTCAGTACTTGCCAAGGTGGTCCTAACGCAAAAGGTGTCAGAAACCAGTGACTAGAGCTGCGTGGGAAACAGCGTTCTTATTTTTGGGGGTGGGGAGAAGTTTTGCAATTTCAAAATTTCTTCCATTCTAGAACAAAGCAAGATCATTTTTAGAAATTTCCTGCAAACCAGAATTCTGAAAAAAATCTGGTTTGGGTCAAGTGAAACATTTTTGTTTTGATAAAATATGAAAGATTTTGTTCTGACTATGGCTTTTTAAGTTTATATTTTATAATATCAAAGTTTTTTTAAAAAATAGAGTAATTTCAAAATGGAAAATCAGAAAGTTTTGAAAAGGTAAAAGTGGAATGTTTTGACTTTATAAAACCACTTTTTAAAATTTTTGTTTAGAAATTAATTGTTGTCAAAGGTGACCTGTTTCTGCAAAATGTTGCACTTTTGACAAATCAGCATTTTACAATGAAAAAGTGTTCCGTTGGAAAATTTAGGGCCAGGTCTACCAGTGGCCTTCCTGTGAGTAAAGAACCAGTTCCCTCTGCAGTTCATTTCCAGGAGTCTCTTAGGGTACGTCCACTCTGCAAAAAAAATAAAAATAAAAATAAAAAAAACCTCTAACCAACCAAACAAGAAAAGGTGGCAGCAAGTCTCATAGCTCTTAGGATTGCCAACTTTTGTAATGTTTGAAAACTGGCTACTCCAACAGGAGTGCCGGAACCTCCTCTTCTTCCCCCAAGGTCCCACTCCCCCCGTCACTCACTGCTTTTTCCCCGTCCCCTGGGTCAGGAGAGACTTGTCTGCGGAGGTGGGACTGGGAGCTGTAGTTGCCTGACACAAGTAGGAAGCGGCCCCGGCTGAGTAGCGGCTGGCACATGTGATGACCCAGCACCGCCCTGCCTGCCGTAACCAGACGTTGGGTGTCTAGTCGATAGCTCTGACTGGACACTTTCAGGTCCCCTTTTTGACTGGACTTTCTTGTTGAAAACTGGGCACCTGGCCGTCCTACTCATAGCCTGGATGTACAGACTCAGACTTGTGGGCTCATGCTATGATGCTAAAAATAGCAGTGTAAATATTACCGCTCAAGCTGGAACTCGGGCTCTCAGACCCACACCTCTTGCTGGGTTTTAGAGCCTGAGCATCTGCCCACACAGAAATGTCTACACTTCTATTTTTAGTGCCATAGCACAAGCCCGAGTCTGTAGATCCTGGCTCTGAGGCTGTCTACATTACCGTGGTAAGTTGACCTAGGCTACGCAACTCCAGCTATGTGAATAATGTAGCTGGAGTCGACGTACCTTAGGTTGAGTTACCATGGGGTCTACACCGCGGGGGGTCAATGGCAGAAACTCTCCCGTTGACTTACCTTGCTCTTCTCATTGGGGGTAGAGTACAGCGGTTGACTGGAGAGCGATCTGCTGTTGATTTGGCGGGTCTTCACTAGACCCACTAAATTGACCGCCGGTGGATCGATCTCAGAGCATCGATCCTGGCTGTAGTGCAGACATAGCCAGTGACTTGTTGCTGTGGTGTTGTTTTTTTCCCCCCAGTGTAGGCATACCCTAAATAATTCTGCACTGGGATTTCCTGGCTGGAGTAATTATCCCTGTGGTAACTTTTAAAAAATATATATTATATCTAGATTTTCGATTTCTACTGATGGCTCACATCCACACATTACCTCGATATGGTGCACATAAAAAAATTCATTCCGCACATGGATGAAAAAAATTAGAGGGAACGCTGTGCAGGACCCCACACATTCTGAGATTCTATGGCTGTACAATTCATCCTTTGCTGCAAAACTGTGTTCCAGAGTCTAATATTTCTTTTTAGTCCTTATCGTTATAAAGAAAACCTCAACTTACATTTGTTTAACTCTTCTATGACCAAGTTGTCTTTGAGTCTGCAGACTGCCCAAAACAATAGCTCTGGGAAGTGCAAATCACTCTATTCATGTCAATGGATTGTTAACTGTGGATCCTAGAGATGACTTAAATGTAACATTCCGGTGCTGATCACTTTACTAGAAACATCCAGGTTCTGTGCTTATTCCACAATCTCAAATTGCCTCCATCTCCTGAGGTGCTAAAGCATTAGCTATCCCCTACTCAGCTGTCACAATTTCCAGTTCTCCCTGAAAACATCTGCCGTGCTCTTATGCATTATACAAAAGTTGGCTGACTATCAAAAGCTGAATGCAGAAACACAGTAAAATAAATGGTATTTAATAACAAAATAAATAAGAGCCTATAGTGCTTGCTGTGTATTTGAATATTTAATTCAATAAAATTCTCCAGAATCTGGTATGTTTTTGCCGCAGAGTTTAGGCCCAACGTGTTGTGGAGTACCCCAGTCATTAAGCATATGTAAGTTTAGAATTCCTGGATCTCTGCCAAATTTATATCCTTGACCTTTTGGGACTGGCTGTCATGAACATTATTTTCTTTGACAGTCTGTTAGCTACCATGGTAACACTGAAATGGTAAATTCCGTTCTATTTTATCTATTCACTTTCTATCTTAGATATCCATTTGTGGAATTACCACTCATGGTTTGACTGCTTAACTTCTGTTCCAGATTCCTCCATCTGAACACGTTATTGGACACTGGTACATGCTGGTGGCTGACTTCATTTTTTTTTATGATTATTCATCTGATGCATGTGAATTTTGATATATTTGCAGTGAGTGTGTCTTAATAAACTGATATATAGTACTTGTTATATGATACATTTGTATTAATATTTAAGGGAGCAGACCCAGCATTTGGTTCAAATACTATTTCTACCTATTGGTTAGTTAGCCAGATGCAGTGAGGCCTAACACTCAATTCGATGGCCTGTTTCAGCTCCTCAGTTCATCTTTTGAAAGTGTTGTGCAGGTTTTGAGAATGAGGACTGAGAGGTCAGACATAGAGTGATCACTTTGTGAAGTGTTCACCCACAGGTGAGGTGTTGTGTACCATTTTCCTGCGTGAGTTCATTCGAGAGCATACTGATTGTCTGGTTTCACCCACATAGTTGCACTAAATGCCACAATAGCACTGGATGAGGTACACCACATGTTGACAGTCATGTGTAGGACCCATGGATCTTGAAAGATGTGTTGTGGGGAGTATTGATCATTGTAGCAGTGGAGGTACATCTACAGGTTTTGCATCTGTTGTTTTGATGGGGTCTGGTGCTGCTTTGAGTTAGTGTGCCCTGATCTGTGGGGACTTGCTTCTGACGATGAGCTTGGAGAGGTTGGGGAGTTGTTTGAAGGCCAGAAGTGGGGATTCAGGAAATATTTCTTTCACGATGGGGTCCACATCGAGTATATGTCTTTGGTGTTTGATGATTCCCCATATGGTTTCCATTGTTGGGTGGTAGGTGACAACTAGGGGTGTGCGGTCAGAGGGGTTTTTATTTCTGTATTGAAGCAGGTTCTCTTGGGGTATTTGCGTGGCCCATTCCATGATGTGATCTGCTTCTCTTGTGGAGCATCCTTGTTTGGTGAAGGCGATTTTGAGTGTGTTTTAAGGTGTATATCCCCCACAACGCATCTTTCAAGATCCATGTGTCCTACACGTGTGCTATCACACCATGTGATGTACCTCACCCAGTGCATTAAATGCCCCCATAGCAACTATGAGGGTGAAACCAGACAATCACTATGCTCTCGAATGAACTCACACAGGAAAATAAGACAAAAACACCATATCGCCTGTGGGTGAACACTTTTCACAAAGCAATCACTCTGTATCTGATCTCTTGTCCTCAAAGGAAACCTGCACAACACTTTCAAAAGATGAACCTAGGAGCTTAAATTCATAACTTTGCTAGACACGAAAAATCATGGACTGAATAGAGACACTGGACTTATGGCTTATTATTTACAACCATCTGTAACCCACTAACAACCCCTGCAGCTGCTCTCCACCGACCTTCCTTTCCTCCTAATCACTGGAAGGGTGTTATCAGGCCACTTCACTTTGAATGGCCCCTTAAAATGTGTTAGCTACTTATACTAAACAATCTTGTATTTAGCAGTGATGTTCTGAGGGCATGTCTGCACTACAAAATTAAGTTGACTTAAGTTACGTCAATGTACAGTGACTGCAGTAATTAAATCAGTTTTGTGTGTCCACACTAGCTCCTTCTGTCGGCTGTGTTTGCACCAACTGTCATTGTGGGGCTCTGACTGCTGGAACCCCACCGCCTGGCTCTGGCTGTCAGCAGGAACAGTCAATGTAGTATCTACTCTGACACTGCATCGACCTAACTACACCAGCCTCAGCGCTATGTCTTTTGCAGAGATGGAGTTACTAAATCGATGTAATGGGTGACTGTAGCGGGGTAGTCACCCCGCTCCTGCCTGGAGGGGTTAAAAGCAGCCCTGGAGAGGGCTGTGGCTGGGGAAAGGCTGATTGGGAAAGCAGCCACAGCTGAGGCCACGCCCCAATCAGGCCACCGCTGGCCCTATAAAAGGGCTGTGAGCCAGGAACACAGAGACACACTCTCTCTCTAGCCTCTTGAAAGAGAAGGACCTGGCTGCCTGGGAAGCTGAGGGAGGGTAACTAGGGTGGAGCAGTGCTGGGGAAGGGCAGAGGGAGCTGCAGACCTCCAGCCTAGAAAAGCCCCAGGCTGCAGGCTGAGTTAAGGGCCCACAAAAGGTTACTAGGGCTGCAGAGTGGCAGCTCAGGAATAGGCAGAGGCAGCTGGTCCAAGTGAGCGGGGGCTAAATGGAGACTGGCAGTAGCCACTGAGGCAAGGTGGGAATAGGGGGATGGGGGAGACCCAGATTGTGGGTTGCTGTGGTGGGCGGAACCCTTGGGCAAAGGGCACCGGGATCCAGGAGGGACACAGGGACCAGTGGCAGGTGAGGCATCAGCTGGCAGAGGGCGCTCCAAAGCTGGAAAAGAGCTAATTCCCTGGACAACCAGCAGGAGGCACCGTGCCGGTGAGTCATCACCCTGCCACAGTGACTACATTGATTGTAATGTAGACTCTTACAGTGTTAGGTTGACGTAAGCTGCCTTACGTTGACCTAACTCTGTACTGTAGACCAGGCCCGAGTTAGTTTCCAAGACCTGAAGAAGAGCTCTGCATAAACTTGAAAGCTTGTCTCTCTCACCAACAGAAGTGGGTCCAGTAAAAGATATGACCTCACTTACCTTGTCCTCAAGGAATGTTCAAGGCATCAATGGGCACAACCCTATTGATTTATGTGAAAACAGAAACACCTGATTTCCAGTAAAGTCACCATTTTGTCACTCAGTATCATACAGGGGTGAGGCACAGATCTGAGGGCTAGAGTTTAGGATTAATGTGAGGGTTAGAGTTATGTATACAAAGTAGAATAGCTCCAACAAGTGAGATTGAGACCCAATCCAGAATAGCCAGTAGCCCAGAGATTAGGTTCAAGTCCGTGCTCTAAATCAGGCAGTGCTGTATCCAGTAGACTGTTGGCTATTCTCTCTCTCGTTTTGACCAAGCATTCCTTCCTGAACCTAAGAAACCTTGCCAATGAAAAAATGTTTTATCAAAACCTCCTGACTAGCTCTATTTTTTTCCGTAGGTGAAATTTGAAGAGACTGTTGATGGAATAAAACTAAAAATGTCCAACAAACTATGTTGGGATATTAGGGCTTTAAATGATACTGAAGAATTTAATCTCAGAAAACTGCATATTCTTCTTTGAGTGCTTGCACATGTCCATTCCAGTGTAGGGGAGTGCACACCCTGACTGCACAATTGCTGGCATTTTTCCCCCTAGTAGTATATGTTGGGTCAGCTCCAGCACCCTCTGGTGCCACACACTCATAGCGCCAGTATAAAGGGCCCTGCTAACCCTGCACCCCTTCAGTTCTTTCTTACCACATGTGATGTGATGGACGGTTGCTGGAACTTCTCTCATTGCTTCAGGCAAACTTCACAGTGGTTTTCTGCTATTTCTCTTTTTTTTCAGTGTATGCAGTTGTTATAGTAGTGATAGTCAGTTTTTTTTAGTTATATATTTGTTGGACTACTTCACGGTTAGTTAGCAAGGTTGGTCCACTCCCTGGTGCCAGGGTATGCCTCGGTCACCGGGCTTCAAGCCATGCGCTTCTTGCGGCAAGTTGATGCCATTGAGTGACCCGGACTTGCATTGTCTCAAATTCTTGCGGGAGTCTCATAGAAAGGGACCACTGCCAGATCTGCAAGGATTTCAGACCTCCCACCAGAGAGGACCAGAAGGCGAGATTGAAAATCGTGCTCATGGAGACAGCCCTGAGACTCGCTTCAGAGCCGTGCTCAGACTTGGCACCAAGCACCTCAGCTTTGGTGCAGAGCACTTCCCTCACCAGTCATGAGTCTCAGTGCTGGTCCCCATCTTCAGTGCCTAAGAAGAAACATAGGAAGCAGCCAGAGAAGAGTCTATCCCTGGTGCTGAAGTCAAGCAGGTGTGGGGACCGGTTTAAAGTGAGACCTGCGTCAGGCACTGCAACAATCAGGACCGGTAGGCCCCAATGACTCCAGCGCTAGAGACGCCACCCTCAGGCAGACAACACACCAATCAGTTCACAGTGCTGTTGACTCCAGAGACATTTGCAGTAGTCGGGGACCTTCTTGGTATACCGCCCTTGATTTAAAGGAGGCATACTTCCACATATCGATTTTTCCAAAGCCACAGAAAGTTCCTAAGATTCACCGTGAACCAGGTACATTACCAGTCTGTGGGGCTTCTGTTTGGCCTGTTGGCTGCTCTGTGGGTTTTCACCAAATGTATAACAGTGGTGGTGGCTTTTCTCAGGAAACGGGGACTGCATGTCTTCCTGTACCTTGATGACTGGCTAGTCAAAGGCTGGCCCAAAACTCAGGTGAAATCCAATATCCATCTCATCCAATTGACCTTCCAGGCCCTAGGCCTACTGATAAACACACAGAAATCCATTCTTGTCCTGAGGCAGAGTATAGTTAATTGGTGCAGTCCTCAACTCCATTCAGGCAAGAGCCTTGCTCCTGGAAAACCGGTTTTAGGCAATCATGGTCTTGGTAAGGTCCCTCCAGATCCACCCAGTCACAACAGCTCGAAAATGTCTGAGTCTTCTGGGCCACATGGCGTCATGAACTTATGTAGTGTGACACGGGAGGCTGTGTCTTAGACCTCTCCAAGTTTTGCTGGCCACAGTGTATTCACTTACCTGGCATCATCTGGATTCAGTGCTCACCGTACCTGCTCAAGTTTCACTGACTCGGAGGCTAAACCACCACGTGGTCTGTGGTGAGGGAGTGTCCTTTTCGGAGCCCCAACCATCATTGTCTCTGGTCTCGGATGCATCAGCGCTGGGCTGGGGAACCCACTTGGGGTCCCTCAAGACTCAAGGCCTATGGTCCCCAGAAGAGCTCTTCCTTCATATCAGTGTCAGGGAGCTCAGCGAGGTCCGTTTAGCCTGTAAAGCATTCCTGCCCCACATTATGAACAAAGTCATTTTGGTTCTCATGGACAACATAACTGCCATGTTCTACATCAAGAGGAAGAGCGGAACTGACTCCTCCCTCCCTATGCCAGGAAGCAATCCAGCGGTGCGAGTTCTGCATAATGCATTCAATCCATCTCCGGATGTCGTACCTTCTGAGACCGCAGAACTAGCTGGCGGATCACGTCAGCAGGTCTTTCTTCTCTCACCATGAATGGTCCCTTCAGCTGGACATTGCAAGGGGCATTTTCCAACAGTGTGGGACTCCCCTTATAGACCTATTTTTCAACCTGTGATAACAGGAAATGCCACCAGTTCTGTTCCCTGCAAGACCACAGCCCGGGGTCTCTTAAGGACATCTTCCTGCCATCATGGATAGATCACTGTATTATGCATTTCTCCCATCCTGATGATGCACTAGGTTCTGATGAAGATCAAGCAGGACCAGACATGGGTCATTCTCATAGCCCCAGCATGGCCCAGGCAGCATTGATTTGCCACCCTATTAGGCCTCTTGGTGGAGACCCCGCTCCTGCTACACCCAGACCTGATCTCCTGAGATGACAGTCAGCTGCTCTACCCAAACCTCAGCTCTATTCATCTGATGGCCTGGAAGCTCCATAGCTGAATCTTGAGGAGCAAGCTTGCTCGGAGCAAGTCTGTAGAGTCCTGCTTTGCAGTAGAAAACCCTCCACCAGGACCACTTACCTTGCAAAATGGAAGCAATTCTCCACCTGGTCCTCCCAACACAGCGTTCTGCCTATGCAATCCTCATTGCAACTCATATTGGAGTATCTGTTGCATCTGAAACAACAAGGTCTGGCTATTTCTTCAATCAAGGTCCACCTAGCAGCGATATCAGCCTTCCATCCCTGGGTCAACAACTAGTCTGTCTTTTCACATGAGATGGTTATCTGTTTTCTTAAAGGCCTGGAGAGGTTATACACCCAGGTAAGAGAGCCTATTCATCCCTGGGTCCTAAACCTCATCTTGTCAAAGCTTACGTGTCCCCTGTTCAAGCTGCTGGGGACATGCTCGTTGGTTCACCTATCCTGGAAAGTGGCCTTCTTAGTCGCCATTATCTCAGCTAGAAGGGTTTCGATAATCTGTGCCCTCACATTGGAGCCCCCTTATATGATCTTTAAGGATAAGGTGCAGCTGCGTCTGCACCCGGTGTTCCTCCTGAAAGTGGTTTCACAATTCAGTGCAGTCAAACAATCTTCCTACCACTGTTCTTCCCAAAGCCGCATGTGAATAGGGAGGAGCAATGACTACACTCCTTGAATTTTAAACATGCCTTGGTGTTCTATATACCAGTGTTTCTCAAACTGGGGTCTGCGGACCCCCAGGGTCCACAGGCCCCACTGATCAACTCCTCCCCCTCTCTCCCTCCCTCCCTCCCTCCTAGTGCCTCCTGCACGCTGGGGAACAGCTGGGAGGGAGCGGGTGGAGCGGGGACTGGGCACACTCGGGGGAGAGGGTGGGAAGAGAAGGGGCAGGGCTAGAGCGGGGGCAGAGCCTGGAGCTGAGCAGGGTGGCTTGGGGGTCCCCAAAACTTTTTAAATCAAAATGGGAGTCCGCAGGTTGCTAAAGTTTGAGAACCACTGCTATATACAAAGAACCAAGCTGTTTTGCAGATCAGCCCAGCTGTTCATAGTGATAGCAGAGAGGATACGAGCCTTCCTATCTCCACCCAGAAGATTTCGTTCTGGATTACATGATGCATTTGTGTGTGTTACGAGTTTGCTGACAAGCAGCTAATCTGACTGCTCATTCTACAAGATCACAAGTCTCCTTAGCTGCGTTCCTTGTGCAAGTCCCTATTCAGGACATCTGCAGGGCAGAAACCTGGTCTTTGGTGTGTTCTCAATGCACTATGCCCTCAGCCAGCAGGCCAGAAATCATGCCAACTTCAGCCACGCAATCTTGTAGTCAGCTTGTTCTTGAACTCCGAGCCCAGCTCCTGTGCAATTGCTTGGAAGTCACCTGTGTTGGAATGGACATGTGCAAGCACTCAAATAAAAAATAGTTAACATTTCTGTAACAGTGCTTCGAGATGTGTTGCACATGTCCATTCCAAAACCCGCCCTCCTTCCCCTCTTATTGGAGTCAGCTGGTAAGAAGAAACGGAAGGGGCGCAGGGTCAGCAAGGCCCTTTATACTGGCGCTATGAGCGTGTGGCACCAGAGCGTGCTGGAGCTGAACCAATGGATACCACTAGGGAAAAAAATTCCAGCAACTGTGCTTAGGGCAAACACCCCCCTCCCCCCACATTGGAATGGACATATGCAACACATCTCAAAGAACAACAGTTACAGAAAGGTTAGTAACCGTTTTTTCTATAAATTGCTTGCTTGAGTTATTCTGTGAGAGAAAGATTTCCTGTATCCTGAAGATCAAATGGAAGAAACAGCTGTTGGGGTAATTAGCACTAGGAATATACTGATTTATTGAGAGTCAGGAAGTGCTAGCAGCTACTGAATTGCAGCTTTGCAAGATAGATTTGTCTTTAAAAACAAGGTGATGGAAAACTGAATATCAAATTTAGTCCACTCAGATCTGTTTCTTTTTATAACTTTTACTAAAGAAGCTCTGGAGATGATGAAAAATGTGACCATTAGATTTTAAAATATTATGATTACTGTAGTTGCATTATGACTCTGAGATTGGTCATTTTAACTGAGTCTGCTATGGACTTGCAGAGTAGAGTGTGTATGCCTGAACACTGTTTGCCATGGGTTGCATTCACAACTTGGTAGGAATGTGAAGGCCGCATTTAGTTTGAAGATACATTTTATAGAATACTTATTTACAAACAAAAAATCCATACAAGCACATTATTTTATTTATTTGTATCTTCTTTGTTGTGAGGCTGGAAACTGCATGTTGTGTTTGCCAGCGACCAAAACCTGTAGCTGATGAGCTTTGTTCCCTCTTTATGATGATTAAAGTAGGATTCTGTGAGCACTCTGATCTATTGGATTCCACAGGCAGATGTAAATGGTATATCTTGTTGAGGCTAAAGCTTTTTCACTGTCCTTTTAAAGAAATCTGGCATCAGCTTTCAGCAAAGTATAGTAGCTTTTAGTAAAAGTGCAGTATTGACTTTGTGTCTTTTTGACTGTCAAATATCTCCATCTCTCCCATTTCTGGAAGCAAGAAGAATTGAATTATCTGCATGTCCTCCATTTTGCTGTAGCAGTAGTTCTAGGTATGGTGTTGAGGGACATCCTTTCTTATAGAGAAACCTGATAAGAGTGTATAACAGTACTTTGAACATGTACAGTAGTACATAAAGTGCTAAGTTCTGTACAGACAACCCCAGTGGGTTGAATATAGTAAAACCTGTAGTTGATTAGCTTTTGAGCAACCATAAATTTAACAATTATTTAATTTTCAACATTTGGATTTCAGAATAGTCACATCAGTAAACTTGCCTTATAAAAGGAGAACATAAGTCTTGTTTCATCTGCCCAGGAATTAGTCAGAATAAAAAGAGTAATCATAATAACCTATTATCCTATGCTATTCTTATACATAGACCAAGAATCTGTCTATTGGTCCAACTTGCTTTTGTTTCCAGCTATTTAATATATTTATTGTTCTGATAGTTTCCACTAGCCGTTAGGTACATATTTGTTCTTTGCCATGGTGTAAGAATCTAATCATCCTCATATTAGAAATGTACTTGGTTTATCTTGCTAAAGAAGATCTATTTTAGATTATGTTGACATTTAGATGTATAGCAGTCTATTCCTGTTAATTCAGGTCCTCTAAATTGCATATTTAAGACCACACAAAATCCTGTATCCGATCAATGCTGAATAATTGCTGGCTGTATTTTACAGAAGAGAATAGTTGTCAATATGTTCTACCAATCCAATCTAATCCTGCAGAATTTGACTGCTGAACTGTAAGATTAATAAACTGGAGAAAGACGTTTGAATATTTGAAGAGGCAGTTTCCCTTTTTAAAAAGGATCAGGGAAACCTTCACATATTTTCATTTCTGATTATGTGTAGTATATAATCCATTAGATTACTATCCTGCAAAGTCAGATAAAGGGTGAATCAATGTATCCTCTGGTATCATGACCTTTTTAAGATAAAAATGAGTGAACAAATTATTTTACTGTATAGTAATCTAGAGGCAAGCTGCCAAATTTTTATTCTGGCATCCCATTAAATTGTGGAATCTGACCCCAAAGTGAGAGAGATGCATTATATACAGTCGGAAGCGATTGTGAGAAACAGAGATGAATAGCAGGGATGGAGAGGTGAAGAGATTGCATTGGAATTTCTTTCAGTTACCAATCCAAAAGACTAAGAAAGCCACCCACCAAGAACCACCACCACTCTAACATGTATAAATGCATTTGTCCTGTAATGTTGTAAAACTCATTTGTAATCTAATGTTCCATGAGCACATTCCATCTGTGACTATTGTAAATATTTCAGTGGAAGTTCTCAGTGCAGCTCTGGGGTCATTACTTTGATATTTTCAAGAGAGTCACCCTAAAGCAAACCAGAGTGATTTTGAGTCAGACTGTAGGTTTATGTTGTCTTTATTTCTCCCCCTGGCTTCTGCCCCCCTCCCCCAACAGCCAATAATGTGTCTGTTTCCTTTGCAGCTGGGGCTTTCAGCAGAACCCAAAGTTAAAACAGTTTATTGTAACCCAACTGGGCCTATCCAACATGGATTGGACTAACCTGTTTTTGGCCCCATCCACACTGACTAGTGAAATTGTTGGGGGATGGTTAGGTTGTGCTCCCTAGAACCAACCATGGATCTCCCCCCTTGCAAAGGCTGGGGGGTGGGGACTCAGCTTTTTCCATAGCAGTCACTTGCTGTTCCAAATAGTATAGAACAGGGGTAGGCAACCTATGGCACGCGTGCCAAAGGCGGCACGCGAGCTGATTTTCAGTGGCACTCACACTGCCCGGGTCCTGGCCACCGGTCCGGGGGGCTCTGCATTTTAATTTATTTTTTAAATGAAGTTCCTTAAACATTGTAAAAACCTTATTTACTTTACATACAACAATAGTTTAGTTATATATTATAGACTTATAGAACGAGACCTTCTAAAAACGATAAAATGTATTACTGGCACATGAAACCTTAAATTAGAGTGAATAAATGAAGACTCGGCACATCACTTCTGATAGGTTGCTGACCCCTACTATAGAATGTGCTTTGTAGGTCTGTGGCCCATATGGGGATGGGGGCAGTGACTAGGTAGGCTGATAGGACTTGGATTTCTCCTTTCAGGGGATCCTAGTGGCAGCCCTAGACAGAGAAGTTCCCCTGGGACCAGGGTGCCTGGAGCTTTTGGCTAGCATAGAGGTACAGAGCCTCCATGCTGATCCCTCTCCACTTGTGCAAGATTTCTCTTGGGGATCCCTGGGGCTTGTAGGTGGGTCCTGCAACCTATTGCACTGGGATGCACCCCTCTCCTATCTGGAACATAACATAAGAACGGCCATACTGGGTCAGACCATAGGTCCATCTAGCCCAGTATCCTGTCTACCGACAGTGGCCAATGCCAGGTGCCCCAGAGGGAGTGAACCTAACAAGTAATGATCAAGTGATCTCTCTCCTGCCATCTTTCTCCACCCTCTGACAAACAGAGGCTAGGGATACCATTCCTTACCCATCCTGGCTAATAGCCATTAATGGACTTGACCTCCATGAATTTATCCAGTTCCCTTTAAACGCTGTTTATAGTCCTAACCTTCATTATCTCCTCAGGCAAGGAGTTCCATAAGTTGACTGTGCATTGTGTGAAGAAGAACTTCCTTTTATTTGTTTTAAACCTGCTGCCCATTAATTTCATTTGGTGGCCCCTAGTTCTTGTATTATGGGAATAAGTAAATAACTTTTCCTTATCTACTTTCTCCACATCACTCATGATTTTATATACTTCTATCATATCCCCCCTTAGTCTCCTCTTTTCCGAGCTGAAAAGTCCTAGCCTCTTTAATCTCTCCTCATATGGGACCCGTTCCAAACCCCTGATCATTTTAGTTGCCCTTCTTTGAACCTTTTCTAGTGCTAGGAGTGATAGATAAGTAAAAAACTGCACCAAAGGACTCTGGCAGAATTTTCCTTACTGCTCCCTCCCTTCCACTGGTTTACTGTGGAAAGGGATGATCTGGCCCCACGTTAGAAACTGGGTTCTCTTGGGCAGGAATCGTCTCTTCATTGTGTATCTGTATGGTGCCTCGCTTAATTTCATGCTGATCTTTGATTGGTGCCCCTGGAGCTACTGCAATACAAATAGTAAATAACATATGAAAACTTGCATGTTAAACAAGTTCCTTAACTTGTTTCCCAGCCCAGTGCAAAGGTGTCCTAACATTTCTATAGCTATGGCTGTTACTTTTTAATCACAAGTCTAAAATGTACTGCTGGCTGCCTTTTGAAGTTGTGCTCTCTGTGCAGAGATCTTGTAAGACGCTTTGGGGGACATGATTTGGTTTTGCTTTCATTTGTTATGTTTGGGGATTAAAGCCTCACTGTTTCTGCGATAGTAGTCCAGACTAATTAAATTAGCTGTAAAATTCAATTTCTACACCAGCTGCCAAGCAAATAATCAAATTAAAGGAATAGAAGAAGAGCTCTGTTTTAGAGCTGAGGAGTCTATAATGCATCATGTGACTATCATCTCAGTGCAAATATCTCTTTAAATTTATTTACAAATTGAAACTGTCAAAATGGTGGTTCTTTGTGGGGTTTTTTGCACATGTGGTGCTCCTTGTTCTGTTAATGTGGTGATAAAGACTGTATGACATTAGCTAAAGTAGTGTTCTGTGACCTGAACATTGGTCAAGACATCTTATTTGTCAAGGCAAAGGGATGTTTCTTAATATTCAGGCTCATGATTTTGAGCAAAAATTTGATTGCATACAGGGCTTCTTTCAGGATTTCTTCTCTTTAATGATCCCCCAGCAAAAAATATTTGCATTTTGCAGCCCAGCATCTCCCACCGTTCTTGACATCTAGGCTGCTCTGCTCTGTTTGCAGCTCATAGAGGCAGATGAGTTTTGGAGCCACATGCTCTGGCCATGTACCCTCAGCATGTTTTCAGTTTCTCTGCATTTATGGCAATGTGTGGATGGTGGTTTTTACAGCTCCCACCTTCACATCTGCTGATGGTCAACATTTTTTGTCAAAATTTAGGGCAGTGGTGAGCAGTGATTTCCCTCAGCTCCTTTTCCCCCGGCACAGTTTTTTAGTCAGGTGTTGTAACCCCCAGACCCTCAGTTGCAATGCCTTCCTGTTGGCTTCCAGGTTTGACAGCATAGCCTAAAAAGCACCAAATGAAATCCAAATGGTGCTCCATCATGACTGTCTTACCAGGCTCAGCACACACAGTGAGTTGTGCCCAGCCTGCACCCAGCATTCTGTCCCTAATTCTCTTAGGTCCAAGGGTTATGAGTTTGACAGGCATATCGGATCCTCTATCCAGCAGAGCAGCGTGACTTTGACATGGTAAATGTGGACCAGGAGTCTCTGGGCAGAGCAGGGAGAGTCACCAAACATGAGGAGGTTCCCACTCAGCTGACTCAGGGGGTAAGCCCCAATGGGCTTTTGGAGCTGACTTGCAGGGTCACAACTCCGTCCCCCACAAGTCCTAATATGTGTCCTGAGCACCCTGGGAAGAGAAGCAGGGCTCATAAGCATCCTCCGCACCTTCCAAATTTGTCCAGGAGGACTGTGGAAGGATTTCCCCTCCCTGAAGAAATGGGACCCAGCAGGTGAGGACTCAGAAGATCTTGCAAGAGGACTCCAAGCCCTCAGGAAGGCTAGCCACAAAAGGCCTCACCAAAGCCATAATGGAGCTCATCCACTCTTTAAGTGAGCTTAAAAAAATCAAAGAAAGTGAAAAGGGAGAAGAAAAAGCATAAAAGATCTAGGAGGTATAAGTCCTGACTCCACTTCCTCTTCCACAGAGGGTGGTGAATTGTTGGGCTCTGACTCTGATCAGGACTGGAGAAAGACTCAAAGTTTGTTTGTTGTTTTTTTTCCCCCACCCTCTGAGAAATTCAAGGCCATGTGCAGTAAAGTTTAATCTACTATTTTGATTCAACCTGAACAAAATCCAATGAGTAAATTTCTGAGCAAATTGAAAATCCTCTCCTGGAAGCCACAATTCCCCTATAGTCCTCCTTCAGGGATGAGTGGGATAAGCCAGACAAGGGCAAGCACATTAGCAGAAATGATCTTAGGTTCTGTAGGATTCAGGAACTAAAAGTCCCTAATACTGAGATACCGAAGGCTGACGTTGATGTACTGTCCTTGGTTAAAGATATAATTATCCGCTCAGAAGGGGAGTTCTATCCTAAGAACCCCACAGAGAAAAATTGAGGCCACTCTCAAAGAACACTCTGAGGCTTCCTCAGCCTCCCTTGGGGTGTCCCTAGCAGCTACTTGCTTTGTGAGGTCATCATTCTCCTTGCTGGAAGATCTCAGAGCCCTCAAGGATAGAGATCATGCTAACTTTGGCTCTATTTTAAAGAGAATTCCCCTAGCAACAGCGTTCATTGGTGACGCTTCAATGGACATGATGAGATTCTCAGCTAAAGGCATGGGCTCTGGCTCAGTGACTAGGCTCCACCTATGGCTTCGTCCCTGGAAGGTGGACTGGCACTCAAAGCAGGTGCTATGCTCTGCTAAATTCACAGAAACCCTGCTTTTTGGAGAGAAACTAGATAAGATAGTAGAGGACAATGCTGCAATATCTAAATTGTCCCTCCCAACACCACATCAGCCCTTTAAGAGAGCATACAGGCTGGACTTCAGACAAAGGCATTTCTTTCGGCCTTCATCCTTGCAAAAATACCAGCAAAGAGACGGCAGGATCTCCTATGGAAAGCCATGGTACCATGGCTCAGGAGAAGAGTCCCAAGGCAACCCTGTTACTCCCAAAGCTGTTTTATAACAAAGACTGCACAGGTTTTTACTCAGAGTGGAAGTTTGGGATCAGGATTTCTCATTTTCTGGAGGAATGGGTTGCTTGCTTCGACTTTGGATCAGTGGCTCAGGGAGGTGTGACTTAGGGATACTCCCTAGTGTTAGCAACAAAGAGTCCTGTGGCACCTTATAGACTAACAGATGTATAGGAGCATAAGCTTTCATGGGTGAATACCCACTTTGTCGGATGCAACTCTTTGCTGCTTGTACAGATCCAGAGTAACATGGCTACCCCTTTGATACTTGACTCCCTAGTGTTACAGGCTCCACCCCATCTGTTTTTCTTTGAGTCCCCCATCCCAAATGACCGCATAAAGCATAATCTAATCCAGAATGACATTTCTCACCTGCAGGATATCGGCGTAATAGAGTGTTCAGAAGAAAGATTCTCACGGTTCTACTCCATTTTATTTATTGTTCAGAAACATTCAGGGGGAAATCTGAGCCATTCTAGATCTTAAAAAGCTCAACAAGCAGATGAAGAAAATGAAGTTCTGGATGGAGACCCTAATCTCTACGGTGTCATTCTTGCCCCAGGGGTATTTTCTGACTTCAGTGGATCTGGTGGATACATACCTCCACATCCTGATCAGACCCTGCCATCTCAGATTCCTAAGGTTTGCCTATAGTAAGAAGCATTATCAATATCAGATGTTCCCATTTGGCTTGTCCTTCAAAACCCCCCTCCTATCCCTGTCCCTTCAGGTCTTTACAAAGATGTTGGTGGTAATCATACTCAGACTCAGGCCACAGAAGATCTTCCTTTACCCCTTCCACGATGAAATCTAAATCAGAGCTCCATCCCCAGCAAGGGCACGCAGAGCTACGTCACTGACCTTGAATCTCCTGCAGGTGGATAGCTTTATTATCAACCTCAAAAAAAAGCTCCTTGATTCCATCCACCCAAATAACTCACTTGGAAGTGAACACAGGCATCTTGATAGCAAGGATATATCCAGCTCTAGAGAGGTTCCAGAAGATTCAAAACCTCCTTGTATTGATTTGAAACTGCTGGCACTGAGACTTCAACCTCCTAGTACTGTGCATAGGGATCACTCCATGGGCTCATTCACACATCAGGCACCTTCAAGACTTCATTTTAAAGGTATGGGACTACTTCCAGGAATGTGTGAGAGATCAAGTGAGAGTTCCGGCACACGTGGTTAGCCTAGTGCAGTGTCCACAAGGGCATGCCCATATGCCTTCCAGATCCCCGATCATCACAACTTATGCCAGCCTAGAGGGCTGAGGAGCACACTTGGGGAGACCCAAACAGTTCAAGGCATCTGGAATTTAGAGGAAAGGACCTACAGCATAACCGTCCTTATAACTAAGAGCAATCAAGCTGGTGCTACGAAAGGTCCAGCCCAGGCTGAAGGGGAACCACGTCCTGAGTCAGTCAAACAACACGACCATGGGGGAAGAAGAAGCCCACAGCTACATGCTGAAGCAATGGAAATCATGCAGTGATTCTCCCTCAGGGCATTTGTCTAGGGCAGGTGGGCTCCAAGGACACAGAGTAACTTGGTGGCAGAACCAAGATTAACTAAGGCCTAATCTGCTAGCCCACAATGACCTTCTTCAACCAAACCCCTAAACCTGTCTTTCAGTTTACTTGTTGTAATGCCTGGTGGCTGAGGCAGCTAGGGGGCAGTCCAGAGCATTAGTCAAGTGTGTGCGGATGGTCAGGTAGCCAGCAGGTAAATCTGTATCGGGGCAGTCTGGGGCAATGGTCAGAGTTCTCGCAGGGATCCATAGCTAGAAGATCCACTCCAAGGGACTGGGTCGGATGAGGCAGCACATAACAAGGCAGAGTTAGGCAAAGCAGCTTGGCAAGGCAGTCTGGGGAGTAAGCACTGGTCTGTTACTCAGACAGCTTCTGCTTCCTGTTGGGGCCTTGATACAGTCCAGGTCCCCAGTGAGAGTGCTGACTGTCCATCCAATCGGGTTTGGGGTGTGGCTCCTGTGGGCCTGTAGGCCTTTAGCACTAAGGCTATTGATTGGGGTGGGGGTTCAGCTCATTACCAAGGCACATTGGCTGTGTCTCTAGTCTCACCTGCTGACATGGGTTCAATACAAGAGTCCTGACATTTGTACAATGGAGATATCTATCTCATAGCGGAAGTAAGAAGATTAATTAGTATTGATACCATGTCTTAAAACTATAAAGTATTATCCGGTTCCCCTACAGCTTGTATGAGGAAGAAATACTACCTACACAGGGGAGAGCAAACATTGTTCCTTCTAGCCTCGCTTCCTGTCTTCCACGGAGCATGGACAGGTGAGAGGGAGGGAGGCTTTTAGGGTTGAGAAGAAGACAAAGTTCTGGGAAAGAGACATATTTGGCAGAAGTATCTATAGATCTCTGTAGGGTAAACATTTTATGATCCAATCAAGAGGATGGTTTAAATATCATGTCTGAAATAGTTTGTCTCCTGGCAGCCTCAGATTGGCCTAGCCCTTCTTTCTTCTGGAAGAAAGATGTTGAGTTCCATTCAATCTGTTATGTAGAGTTCTCATACAAAACCACAAAAATTAGGTTGAAATCTTGGCCCTGTTGAAATCTGTGTGAGTTTTGCCAATGACTTCAAAGGGCCTACGATTTCACCTTGAAATTCTGTCCATTCTCTGTGCACACCAAAGAGCCTATGGTGTATTTTGTACAAGCAGAGTTTGCTCCAGTGTTGTACAGAATTTCCCCTCCCTCCACTGTTGCACACCATCCTGTGTGTCCATTGTCTGTTCTTCTCCCGAAGGCAAGTGCAGTTCAGTGATGTGGTATGTATAGAATTTGTAAAATGCTTTGGGATGAAAGGTGCTATAGAAATGTAAAATATTATTACAGTATGCACCGCTTGTGACAGCTGCTTTATAATGGCATCTCCCAGGAAACAAATAGTGACTGTTACTTAATTAAGAGGGAATCGGCATAAATCTCATTTGCTGCTTTTAGCCAGTGCCCAGCAATTAAATGTTCATAGATTTTTAAGGTGTGAAAGGACTTACCATTATTCTCTAGTTTGACCTCCGGCATAACGTGGGCCATGGAATTTCATCCAGTAATTTTTCAGTGTTTTCTCTCCTACATTCTATTTGTCTTGACTATTTAGATGTAATCCCCTCAGAGCAGATGCTGTCTCTCACTATGTGTTTGTACAGTGCCTAGCACAATGAGGCCCTGATCTTGGTTGGGGCTTTTAGATGCTACTATAATATAAAGAATAGGAAATTTATTCTTCCCTACCGTGTAAGTGAATGCTATCAAGCCCAATACTTACTTGGACAGCTTTCTAAAAGATGTACAAATCTCTATGTAAAATTATATGAATTTACCAATTTCCTTGGTTCCAATGGTTAATTGCCGCCATATTAAAAAGTTCCATCTTATTTCCAATTTGAATTTTTCTAACTTCAACTTCCAGACACTGGATCTTGCTATGCCTTTGGCCATTAGATTTAAGAACTCCTAATATCAGATATTTTCTCTCTGTGTGGTATTTATAGGTGTTTTCATCAGATGTTTAAATGTGGGAGAGATTCTAAGTCAGGGGTAGGCAACCTATGGCACGCATGCCTATTTTCAGTGGCACTCACGCTGCCTGGGTCCTGGTCACTGGTCCGGAGGGCTCTGCATTTTAATTTAATTTTTAAAATGTTTAAGAAGCTTCATTTAAAACCTTATTTACTTTACATACAACAATAGTTTAGTTATATATTATAGACCTTATAGAAAGAGACCTTCTAAAAACGTTAAAATGTATTACTGGCACGCAAAACTTTAAATTAGAGTGAATAAATGAAGACTCGGCACACCACTTCTGAAAGGTTGCCGACCACTGTTCTAAGTGCTGGTCTTCTAACCCAGAAATTGCCAAATAAAGATTAAGGGGTATATTTTTCTGAGTAGTTTCACCACCAGTGGGATCCAAAAGCATTGATAGGCGAGTCTCCCTCTCCTCCAAAGTTTTGTTACTTATCCCCTCACTGGGATGCTGCAGTGTGTGTGCAAAGCAGCAAAGTCTCAGAAACACAGGAAATCTGTATGCCTTGGTGTGGAGCAGGCCAGCAGATTATATGCTCTATTGCAGAAGTGTACCAGGTTCAAAGTGTCTGCAACCACAAGGATCCTGATTAAGGCTAAGATTTAGTCACAGGTATTTTTGGTAACAGTCATGGACAGGTCACGGGCAATAAATAAAATAAAAATTTCCAGTCCCTGACCTGTCCATGATTGTTACCAAAAATACCCCTGACTAAATCTCTGCTTCTGCCGCCCTGCTGCTCCAGGGGTCCCTGGCTTGGGGGGGGGGGCTCTGCTCCATTGCTGGGGGTTGACTGCCCCAGCCATTGCTCCTGGGGACTGCTCTCTGGATGGCCTCTAGGCATCCCTGGGGCCACTGCTCTATTGCCCCAGGACCACTGCGGCTCAGGTGGACCCTAGGGCGCCCCCAGGACCACTGCTTGGGCACTCTCCGGATCTAGCTGCACTGGCTGCTGCTCAAGCGGTTCCCGGAACCAGCAGCCAGTGCAACTGGCCCTGGGGGACCACCCGAGACCACTGCTCGGGCACTCCCCGGGTCCGCCCCCAGGACTGCTGCTTGGGCACTGCGCAGGACCAGCGGCAGCAGCCACTGTTCGGGTGGTCCCAGGGGCCTCCCGAGCAGCAGCTGGAGTGGCTGGTACACTCCAGCAGTGGCTGGTATGGCTGGCCACGGGGCGCCCGAGCAGCTGACGCCAGGGTCAGCTGCTCAGGTGGCCTTGGAGTCAGCCACACCAGCTGCTGCGGAAGTTACGGAGGTTGCGGAAAGTCACAGAATCTGTGATTTCTCCGACCTCCATGAGAGAATCGCAGCCTTAATCCTGATCAGGGAACAGTAAAGAGCAGGCCTAGCCACTGGGAAGTAAGAAGCTTTGCCTGGTGTGTGGGAAAGGGACCAGTGCCATCTACTCCTGTAGAATCTAAGCTTCATTTAAAATACATTTTATGCTTGGCGAGAGGCTTAACTGAATCACTATAATGCATTTTGTTTACTGGTCCACCGAGTCATCAAACCCATTAAGTATGACTATTCTTCATCTTAGCTGTCTGCTGCCTAGGGCTAAAGGCTGCTGTTGTATTTCTCTGGGGAGCAGGGAAGAGAAGTGGGCTGGCAGACATTAGTGGAATGGCTTCCTCATCCTTAGAAGTGGCCAAGTCCTGAGCCACAGAATACATGCCCTGTTTTGGTCCCAGTCTTCATGGAGGCCAACTTCCCATGGTTGTTAGTGACAGACCCAGAGAATAAATATGAGTTAAAATGACACTGTCTGAGTTAGTTGGCAAAATGATTGACTAGCCTAGAAAAATTAAATATTGATACTTTTAGGGGATGCAGTTTGTAATTGTTTGAAAAATGAACGTTACGTATATATATTTTCAGTTTTATAGGGCGACTAATTCCCCCTACAGATTAGCCAGGCTATCCGCCCAAGCCAGGTCCCATAAATTTTGGCCAAGGATGTCCTAGTAATACTAAATGGTCTTTAATTTACCTACTTTGGAAGGATGAAAGACTGACCCTGATATGATGTTCCAGGGATAGTAGGAGGAAAGGAAGCAAGTGAGAGATTTTTAGTTATTTCTATTTTTGAAAAAAGCAACAGAGAGTCCTGTGGCACCTTTAAGACTAACAGATGTATTGGAGCATAAGCTTTCGTGGGTGAACGCCCACTTGGCATTCACCCACGAAAGCTTATGCTCCAATACATCTATTAGTCTTAAAGATGCCACAGGACTCTCAGTCTGGATCTGTAAAAAGCAACAAACACGGCTACCCCTCTGATACTTCTATTTTTGAGACACTCCTAGCGGTACCATCTCTGTGGTATCTGAGTTGCTAGTTAGAGTGATAAATTTAAGACCTGATAGTTTGACCATTAAATCATCTCCTCCGGCTGGCACTGAAATAAAAAGCAACTCTGAGTCATCGATTATATCGGTAAGCAAGGGTCACCTTTTAAAAAGAACTGCCAATGTATACATTTAATTACCTGCTAAATGTATAAGCTTGTAGCACAGATGTAGCATTCTTTTAAATACAAAACCAAACAATTTAAAGGAACATGATGAAAAATCACTTCTCTGAAATTTTAATAGTAACACCTAGAATGACTAGACTGAAAATTTAGAAAAATATCCGTTGTTTTAGTTTGTTTGCTTTGACAGCATTTTATGTATAATTGGCTTCACTTTTTAACTACATTGTGGTATGCAGTGGTGTTGTAGCTGTGTCGGTCCTGGGATATTTACACCTGAGGGAATTCTGCATCACTGCGCATGTGCAGAATTCATGTCCCCCCTCAGATTTCTTTGCTTCCCTGCAGAAAAATGACTTCTGATGGGGAATCAAAGGGAAGCTGCAAGAGCAGTCATGCGCCTCTCCCTGACAGCACAGGTTGGTTTGGGCACCCAGAGCAGTCAGTAGAGACGTAAATCATCGCCCGAGGTGGGGGGATGGTGCAGTCTTGGATGTGGGTGAGAGAGAGAAACTCTGTCCCTCTCATTTGCTGGCTTGGCAGCATGCTTGGCATGGAGGAGCAGGGCTTCAGGGTGTTTCTGAGGAGGTAGGTGTGGGACAGGCACTGTCCCCTCAGGAAGAGCAGAATGTAGCAGCCTGCCTGCTTAGTGAATTGTTCCCTTTTTTTTTTTTTGTGTGTGAATTCCCTCAGGAGTATAAAACAGGTGTAAAAGTTTTAAGGCTCCTTTACATTGCCAGAGTGGTGTAAAGGACAGTATGGCCTTATAAATTCTTATGGTGCTTTAGTGATTAGAACTGGTCTAAATTTTTGGACTGAAATAATTTCCTATCAGAATGTGCTCCATGAACTGTTTGCTATTGACCTTTCTGGAGATGGTCAGTAGCCAATATAAATTATGAGTTTGATGGGGGGGGGTGGTAGGGCCGGCAGGCTCCCTACCTGGCTCCGCATCTCTCCCCTCCCCCCTCAGCAGCAGAGTTTGGTTGTGGGAAGGAGCAAGGGCTTGGGGCACGGGACGGGGTGAGGCGGCTCTAGGCGGCGCTTACTGGGAGGGCTCCCCAGAAACTGCGACATCCCCCTCACTCAGCTGCTAGGCAGAGGCGTGGCCAGGCAGCTCTGTGTGCTGTCTCCGCCCAGAGCGCTGGCTTTGTAGCTCCCATTGGCAAACTCGCAGCCTTACCTATAAGGTAACACGGAGCATATGGCTGCATATATTTGTTGACTAATAACTGGAAATAGATGGTCAAACCTCGTTATATTACTGTTAGGCAAGGGGGGTTGGGAATTTCCTTCAATGCTCCCCACTCCCATTCTCCATCCATTGTATTGCCATTTAACTAAATTACCGAAATAATTGAAACCAGAGGGATTTTGTGTTATTTTGACAAATAAAATAGGCAGAATTTTATAATATTGTAGAATATCTGCAGAATTTTTATGTTTTTGGCACAGAATTCGCCCAGGAGTAGATATTAGCGAAACAAAGTGGGTGAGGTAATATCTTTTATTGGACTAACTTCTGTTGGTGAGGGAGACTAGATTTTGAGCTTACACAGAGCTCTTCTTCAGGTCTGGGAAGAACTGAAGAAGACCTCTATGTATGCTCAAAAGCTTATCCTTTCTTACCAACAGAAGTTGGTCCACTGCAAGATATTATCTCACCCACCTTGTGTGTTTAACTGGTGTCAGTTTGCCTGTTGTTTGTATGTCTTTCACAAAGAAACAAGGGAGATAAAAATGTATTTTAAAAAATAGCAAACTTAAGTTTTTCAACAAGAAAAATTGGCAGGTGCAATCAGAAGCAGGTGTTAGTATCTGGAACGACTTGTAACTCAATTTTTGAGATTGACTCAATTAAACTGACATAAATCCGTTAACTTTTCACTGAATAATAGAACAGCAAGAATTGTAAAAACTACCCTTGTTTGAAGTGCTTTTTCCCTGTACATTATATCAAAATCTGGTTTGAAGTGAAATTCTGTAGTTACTCCTTATGTGTGTAACAAACCCTCTTAAAATGTTGTTGGAAATAGCTAAATTTTCAAATTTAAATTTTAACAACTCTTACAGGGTAGAGTACAGTTTTTGAATTTAGCATATGATGTATCACTGTAGTAGTAAACTTTGTTCCAATTCAGATACACGGAGGTTGCTATTATAAAGATGATCTTCTCCCTGAAACAAAATATCTGTGTTAAACATAGAAAGGCAAAGAAATGGAGCTGAGCCTTTTCAAGCTGACATTCTGGGCATGTTCCCTACCTCCGGGGTTGGACTGCAGTACTTGGTGTCAGACTGTCTTAGTGAAAGGAGTAATCTGTAGTATCCTTCTTCCTCTCATTGCTTCAGGGTATTGCAGCACATATGGGCCTCTTTCTCAGGAGGGTTGTCATCAGTGGGTGATGATACAGTACATACCATATGTGTTTCTATGCATTTAGGTTGGAATTTAATGCTGAGAGTGATTTTAAAACACATTCTAATCTGGGCTTGTAAGGGTGTAACTGCTATTAATCCTTTGCAGAAATATCAGTCTTGACCATTGTTGAAAAATAATAGGCATATAGGTTCTTCGACATGTCATTATGGCTTGTGCTGGCTTATCTGTTTACAAAGCAGAGACAGTAGCAGCTGCTTTCCTGCACTATTAAAGTGCTGTATGCATAGCACACAGAATGTACCCAAGTGTTTAGTGGCGCTGCTCCTCCCAACCCTTCCTGTGTTGCGGTGACAAGCTCTTTGATAGATGCTGAAATCCAGTTACTCTTGAGATTCATTTTATTTTTAAACCAAGCTCCTGCTTCCTTTAGATTGCTGCCTGCTTGTTCCCAGGTGGTGCTGGAGGAGGCGGAGGGAACTCTGCTGGGTTTTCAGTCAGTGATGCTGGGAGGGATTGTGGGCGGACTCCGCTTCCCCCCCCCCCTTCTCTTCGGCACCTCGATTTTGCTGTCTCTGCACTGCAGATGTCTTCCAGCAATGAGAGCTTCTGCAACATACTCCAACGTCTTGCACCCTGTCTCGGTATAGTGCCTCGCAGACCCGCCCGCCTGCTGCCCTAACGCCTTGTGTGGGAGAGATTTCGGCCTCAGAGGAAAGCCTTGCAAAGCTGTAAATAAAGCAGAACTCCAGCTGAATTTGCGTCACGGGGGGAGCTGGGCTGCACCTGCCGGGGAGAGGCCGCTGCTGGCACAGCGTGGATGGTTTGTCTCAGCCCCGTGGGCACCCATGAGACAGGACAAGCTGACGGGCTCCCTGAGACGTGGGGGAAGATGTTTAAAGAGGCAAAACACAGGTGGCGGCGTGGGCACCATCCTGAGCAATGTGTTGAAGAAGAGGAGCTGTATTTCCAGGACGGCTCCTCGCCTGCTCTGCACCTTGGAGCCAGGTAGCGTGGGCGTGAGCAAGGGGCGGGCGAAGGACCTCGGAGGGCTTTGCTCCCCGGGCCCCTCCGCTGGCCCGGCCGGCCTGGGCTTGGGTTTAAAAGTGGCGCTGCTGTGCCGCGGCTGCTTCCCTAATGCTCTTAGCCGGGCTTACCCCGGCCGGGGAGCGGTGTGGGGCGGCGGAGAGGAGCGCGGGCGGCCGCTGCCCGTCACGGACACGCGCTTCTCCCGGGCGGGGAGCAGGACGGAGATGAAATCCCTGGGTAGGCGCCGCTCGCGGGGCTGGGGGGGGAATGGGACCGGAGGTGTCTCGGGCGTGTCCGCCAAGGACGTGCCCAAGGCAAATGGCCGCTCCCTGTCAGCCGCAGCCTCTCCAGCGCCGTGCTGCAGGGCTGTGCCGGGAGAGGCGGCGGCCCCTTGCCGGGATGCAGCGATTGCCCTCGGCATCTGCATGAAAATCCTCCTCGTGCCGCTTGCGTCGGGCTGCCGAGAGGGCACTGTCCCTTCCCCGCCCTCTCAGTGTAAAGCCCCAGGCGCGGGCTCTGGGCAGCGGACACGCAGCTCCTGCCCTGCTGCGGGCTCGCGCCGGGCGGCCTGTTACACGCCAGCGAATCGCCGTGTCCTGCCGAGGCTGCTCGGCGGGGCGGGGGTGAGGCCAGGCCGGGTCCTGCCCGCACTGTCAGCGCTTTGCCGCTGAATGAGAGTCCTCATCTCTGTGCGGAATGGCTGAGGGCACTTCGCCATCCCTGCGTGACAGGCCCTGGCGGGCAACCCAGTAGGACAGGGAGAAACACTACGTATGAACGTGGCTCTCGGAGGTGCCTTTGGAGCCCTGGGGCCATGGCAGCTGGGGTGGTACCTGAGGACTGGCCTCACCGCCTAGGAGCAGTGGCAGGACCCACTGGCCAATGAGCCCTCCCAGAACGGAAGATCGCCACTCCTCTCTCGGGAGTGGATGGGTGGAAGCAGCCCCACCAGCAATGATGTGCAGTCTATCGGGAGGCCTGCCCCAGTGGGACAGGCCACCCGCAGTTCTGCTTGCTCATTTCCCGACCGTCTCTGGGAATGGTTCTTGGCCCAGCTGGCCTGCCCTTGCTCTTCTCCAATCTGGCTTGTGCCTGCTCTCCCTCCCCCTAGCCTTTTCTTTCTTCTTTGCGTTGCACTGCTTTGCTACCCCCTTTCCCTCTTTGTGAAAGCAGTTCAGCCACACTGTAGCTGGGTGGGTCTTTTTGCATCACTCACCCTCATTTGTATGGCAGAGCTCCCTGCAGTTGAGCAATCTCTTCTTCTCCCTCCCTTCCACTTTCTGTACCACTCAGCCATGCTCTCAGAGCCCTACTCTTCACATTTCCCCACCATTACTGGGAGCACTTGACCTGGGGAAATTCCCTTGGCCTATCCGCTCTTTGAAGAAGTATATTGTCTAAATATACAAAGAAGATGGGTTTTCTTAAAGGGGCAGTCATCAATTTTGCATTTTTTTTTCTTAGAAACTACTTCAGTTTCAAATAGAGTGAAACCTTTATTATGTGGCTGCTCAGGGGACCAGCAAAATGAGGTCTCTTAAGAAGGTGGCCTTTAACAAAGGTGGATCTGCAGCTTACTAGAAAGCCAAGTGGACTCAGTTATTTGATTCCAAAATTTATAAAACACTGAAAATATAAATATTTACATCATTTTATTTTTATAAAATACTAGAAATACATATATTTAATAATAGATGTTTAATGTATAAACAACCATTTGTAGCTGAGACATTAATTTGTCTGCAGGTTATCATGAGCATAAAGGAAGTAAAACTGTAACATAATTCTTTTTAAATAATGTCTCATGAATGAGTATTAAAATTTAAAGCAATACACAGCACTATGCAAAGTGCAGTTTCCCATTGTGTGTATACAATGTGCCTTATGAGCACTCAAGTGCAAAGTGAGTAAGCTGATAATTTAAGCAAGATTTCTTCTGTATTTGAGAGCAATTCTGGGTGGTCTCTGGTTATGTTGGAGAAGTGGTTGTTTAATATATTTACATAATAAAGTTCTTGTGGATAGCCTGTTTCTTAGGGCTGCTGGTTACCAAAAATAGGGTTCTTTAACACAGACTTCATTGCATTCTTTTTAATATTTCCCAGGGTCCCAACTGCTCTGTGGGTCCTTCCCCCAGCTGACACCAGCTCATGCAGTAGCCTCCTAATATTGGAGACACTGCCATTATTCTGTCAAGCTTTATAGATAAATTGCACAGAGATTCCTGCCTGCAGCTGTGACACCCATCCTTCATCCTCAGGAAAAGGGTAGAGGAGCTGATACCAGAAGCACATCACCGTCTCACATCCAGCAGTGGATTAAGTGGTGGTGTGGGGTTTCTGTAGTCCCAAAGTGAGCTGCTAGCAGGAAGCACAGTGATGCCATAGCTGGGGTTACCTGCTACCACATCATCATCCTGGAGATCAGGGAGGATTTGAACATTTTGTGCCTCATTGTTGAATAAACTTAAGGGGTCTCATTCTGGCTTTGTTTGTATCTGCTGATATCCATATGTGTTGGGAAGCCTCTGGGGGCCAGTTTCATTGCATACTTCATTATGTCCTGGTGTGCCTGGTGGTTGCTAGGGTAGTGGATTGCACGGAGGATTGCTCTGGACACTGCTTTCACTATCCCTTACATGGGTGAATATAAGTTATAAAACAAGTTGTGGGACAAAACTGCATGGCTTTTTTTGTTTTTGAACCAACAATTAGACTGAAGTTTGCATCCCTAAATTTTGAGAGCCCAGTTGCTGTAGGGCTTTCCCTCCTTTGTTTAGGACACCACATCAGTTTCTGGTTAGGTACAGCCTAGGCATTGATACCAGCATTGCTCACTTTCAGTCACTGTCAATGGAAGAGGTTTCAGCAGCTGCTCTGAAGGTACAGTCAGAGCCTGTGGTGATTGGATTGGAAATGTTTGGGTGGGTTAGAGCTAGTTGACTAATCCATGCCGCCAAGAACATGAGGGTCATAGCATACAACCTTCCTGTGCATCCTTCCTTTGGAGCTACTGAAGAGTTCCCAAACTTTTGGTGCAATATGCCTGTCCCCGTGAAGTAGTTCATTGCTGAAATTGAGGAATGGGGTTTTGATTATTCCACCAAGACTTCTTACTTGGCTACCATATCTTTCTGTACTCAAGTAGCTAATGACCCTGATGATGCTCATGAGACAGAAAATGGAGGGCTGTACTAGGTTTTGGGACTCCTGAAAGGATGGATATCATTCCAGTAATATTCCACTGTTAGGACATGTGGCAGCAGCTTTCCTCTGGTTGACTAACTTGGATGGGGGGGAAGGGGAGAAGGGGAGATTCTCCTATGTCAAATGGCTTCTCTACAGCAATTTTTGGTGTGCTGTGGATTAGTAAGCGGATTGCTAGGGTTCCTGGTAGGCCTCATTCTGGCACTCACCTTGGAGATGATGCCTCTTCTATGCCTCCATATTTTGATCTGTGGCTCTTTTATATAAGGCAAAACAATATGGTAAGGAGTTATTAATTAATCTTAGAGAGATGCCCCGATTGGTCTAACTCAGGGTGGCCATGTCAGCGTATTTCCCTGGGCAATCTGCAGACAGCTCTCTCTCTTTTCTGCCTAGTGACATCACACCTTTATTAATTCAATGCCATCATCTGGAAGATATTTATGAGTTGAAATCTGGGAGTCCTTAGATCTCATTTATTCGGAACAAGTCTCCACTGTATCTGCTTCCATGTCTGGGGTCTTTGATCTTGAGGTTCAGACACCAGGTGGATAACATTCTGCCTGTTTTCAAGATTATATTTGTCCAGACACACCCTTCACTATTCCCGGCTGGCTTTGCTAGTGGTGTTTTCCTTATGTAAATTGCAGGAATACAGAGGCCTTGGTATTAGGTGGGTCTTTAAGCTCTGGAAAGCTGGAATGCTCTCTGTATTTGAGTACTAAGTTGAGGGGAAGTGCCTGACTATTCTGGAGGGCTATTGCTTCCATCTACCTTTTGCTGATACCAGAACATGTTACCTTAAGGTGTCATCTGGAGTTACACTTCAACAAAAGTGCAGCTAGCTGTTTGCCTGAATTTACATAAATTGCTGTATTGTTTCCTTATTGTTTCCTGTATTCAGTAATGGACAGTTTAGGGATGAGACATGGTTTTGTTGTACTGACACATGTTTGCAGCAAATGTGATCTGGGCTCCTTTTGCGTGCCGGGGGTGGGAGGTGGATCCTAATAAGTAATTATTGCCAGGTATAAGCGCCAAAATGTTCAAAAAACATCTCCTTTTTTTTAAGATATTGAAAATATGAATGTAGACAAATGCTTTAATATCCCCAAACCCAGTAAGGCTGCTGTTAGCTGAACAGTGCAGATAAAAGCATCCAAATGATAAATTCCCTGATACAATTTTAAAATGGCCAAATCTAGGGTAGAGATTTGTTTGCTATTTTTTTTAAACTTTGCTTTCAGTCTAAACCTTTGTATACCACCTTCTTCCCCCAAGTCATGTTCTAAACACCTCATAATCAGTTTCATATGGAAATACTGTCAAAGCTTAACTACCAAGCATTAGCAAATGGCACTACATTTTTTTCCAAACACACAAGGCCTAATCCAGTAAAATGTGGCATGTTTCTGATGAATTACCTTACATTTAAGGCATTTGGCAGCTTGCAGCACTGAACTCTTTACGTTGATATAAAAAATTATATACAAAGTGTTGATCCATGAATCTGTATTTTAGGAAAGACCACCTTCATATGGAAACATTTTAAATACAAAGCACACATGGTGCCATTAATCAAATGTTACTGGAAAAATGTCTATAAGAGGGGCTTTATTCTTTTGTATGCATTCCTTTGATAACCGTGCAAGAGAATGTGAAGAATGAAATATTGGACTGTTCAGCACCTTGGTTTTGGACAGCGACATTCTGAATGATTGAGGACTAATTTAATCTAACATGCATGACATAAATCAGATTATATGTATTTTTATATATATTATGGTGTGTCCAGATGCCATAATCAGAATCTATTACAGGCCAAACCTGAGATCCTAGTCTCACACCTGAGTTTGCATTTGAAAAATGTGTCATCTATATTAAAAAGATTAATTAACATTAATAGCCAGAAGAAATTCTTAAGTTTAAATGGGAGGACTAGCCAAAGTTAAACAGAATATGGATAAATGATACGATATTAAATATTACATACTGAGCAATATACTGATTTTATTAATGTAACAAAATAAAAATGAGCATCCAGTGTTTTAATATCCATAAATTGAAGCACATGGAAAGAAAAGGTATTTTATATTTTTATAAATAGATATCATGCTTTAAAAATGGAATGATCCCCTGTTCAGTATATTACTGTGGTTTAGCATAAGATACTTTAAGGGTCATGCAGCTCACTGCATACCGAGGAATCCTTACATGGACATTGTACACTGTGCACACATTATGAAAAAGTCAGAGCTCTTTACCTTCCCTGTCTTCTCTGGTGGACTTTTCCATTGCAACAAGTTTTATTTTATTTATATAACATTCCATTACAACAGGTTATTTATTATAAAACCTATGGTAATGGAAAAGTCCACTGGAGAGGAGAGGGAAGGTAAAGAGCTCTAACTTTCTCATAATATGCACACAGTGTTCAGTGCCCATGTAGGGGATTCCTCAGTATGCAGTGATCTTAGCAAAATATGTTATGCTGAACCACAGTAATATACTGAACAGGGGATTATTCCATTTTAAAGTGTTATATGTATACTTTTTAACATACACCTTCAGTTTACTTTGAAAACAGGAATTGATGGAAAAAAGGAATAGAATGCAGTCATTCAGAACTACATACAGTAGTTCAATTTAGAGTTCTGTATTTTCTTTTGACTTAATTTAATTTTTTGCCTTTTCTAAATCGTGATCATGATTGTGGTTTGTCTTTTTTCCCCTTTGTTTTACTATTGTCTCTAGGGGTTGATACAAAGCTGAAGTTTACTCTTGAACCATCTTTAGGTCAAAATGGTTTTCAGCAGGTAATTTCATTTATTTTCACTTGTTTTTAAAAGACTGAAATTTCCTTTTCACTGTACTTGTGTTACTTACAAAACAAAGCAATGCACGTTTCATCTTAATGTGGGTATATTAGTTGCCACTACATAAAGATTTGTTCCAACTAACATTTTGGAAATTGTAATGCAATTTCTTTGTTTTCCCTGACATCTCAGAATTCTCATAATGTCAGTCTTATATTTTTTGTTATATACATAAATTATTAGTCTTATAAGATTATATTTTGCTTTTAATTAGGGTTTATTTATTAACTCTAGGCACTGGTCCATTTTATAGCTAAGCATGTAATTTCTTAAACATGGGAAATAAAATGAATGTTTCTTACCTGCAATATTGCACATATTCACATATTTCTGAATTAAACTGATTCCATATGTTTTCTGTGCTGGATGTTTTTGCTTTTAGTGGTATGATGCTCTCAAAGCAGTGGCCAGACTGCCAACAGGAATACCAAAGGAGTGGAGGAGGAAGGTAGGTAGATCTGTACACTTCACAAGATAATTGCAGTCACATGTGGTTTAGAGACGGTATGAATTTGAGAGTCTTAAGCTTTGTATGCACTGGGGATTTTTGCTGGTTCAAAAATATCAAGGACCAGTCGCTTGCATATCAAGGAACTGCACTGTTGCATAGACAGGCAAAGCTGCTGTTTACACTAGTGGTGTTGCTCATTCTTGAAACTCAGGTAAGCTGTACTAGCGCAGATTTTGGCTTTTACCACTTTACTCCGTCTACACCAAGAGTTTGCGCTGATGAATCTTTCCCAATAGCTGAACATTAATGCCTGAAATCAGGGCAACCCTCCAGGGAAGACAAGCCTTTACGTTTATGAAGTTGAAGTTGATAACTGCTGTCACCAAGGCATAGTGCTGACAAGAATTCCCACATAAACATTTGGTCAGGGAAAGGCAGAGTGCTGGAATAATAGGGGAGCTGAGGGTAAGGAATGATGTGCATTAGAGACTGCTATTAATGTGAAACAGCACTGGGTTAGTGCTGTAGAAATGTACCCACTGGGAATTACATTGAGATCACTAAATCCACCTTAATGCTTCCTTAAATAAGATTTGAAGCCATATCCCCAACATTTAAAACCTTGTGCAATAGACTTTTGTACGGACTAAATGTGGGACATATTCTGGCCTCAGTTTCCTCCAAGCAACCCTACAGAAGGATTAAAACATACGTAATATATATACATGGTTTAATATAACGTTGTGTGTTGGGATCTTTCTCCTTTTCCTTTCTTACTCCCTGTTGGAATTATTATTATTTATGCAGGGTATTACTATGACACTAATTTAACCATAAATTCCTTTATTAAATCCAAAGGCCAAACAATTACTCTAAACATGCCTACAAAGCCTAAATAATAGCAATTTACTCCAGCCAAACAGTAACAAAATATTTATAGGCATATGATCAAGATTCCTTACAAATGGGCTAAGGATGCTTAGACCCATATTGGTCGACTCCCAACATGGTCAGGCAGGTATTAGCAATGAACCCTTAAGAGTTCACTTGTTTGTTAAAGGGTATAAAAAAGTAATGTCACTGCAAATTATCGCACCTTAGCTAAGGCCGTATGAAGTAGTTTCTCATACAACCAATTATTTACTGCACATGTTATTTACTGTTGTTTACAATTATTTACTGCACATGCCCAGTTAACTGTGTTTTATTTCTATTATTTCAACCCAAACCTTAAGTAAGATAAGACGGGTATTTCACAGGGTCACTAGAGGTTTAACACAACAACTCTTCTTTCTCATGATCTCATTCTTTTTGGTCACAGGCTTTGGGCCTATTGCTCCTGCTAATATCCTAACTCGGTTTAAAACCATAGTTCACCTAGGTCTCACTTGAGCCTATAGTCCCGCACTCCCTGTCCCCAACCCAAACCATTTCCTCTTTCAGATTGAGAGAATAAAATAAACAATCATAGGGGTATCATTCCCCCCTAATTCTTTTAATAAGTAATCCATTTGCATCACATTGGAGTCTTTCAGCTGCCATTTTCTTCCCTATTATGAAGTCTTTCTCCCTGCTCCCCTCTAATAACCTGTCTGCTATTGCTCCGTCACTTGTTCTGTGAAGCTTTGCAAAGAGTGACACAATGTACAGACTCTTTTTCCTCCCCCTCATCAAGACCATATCTGTGCTGTTGCTCATGCACTCATTGTTTAGCTAGCCAGAGGAGCAAGTGGAATGAAACTGGCATTGCCTCCCCCACACTCTTTCACATTTCTGCTGAACTAGGAAGAAGCATTCTATATGGCTGCAGCCCAGGGAGAGATCCTCCTCAGCTGGTAGGGGTGGGTAGGGGCAGGGCAAAGGTTTAACTTTCTCCAGCACAGGTGGAGGACAGTATCCGTGCTGCTCCTTTTGTACAGGACACTTTTCCTCTTGACCCAGCAGAAATGGAGTATGAAAACAGCAAGCATTACTGGAGTTTCATTTTACTGCTCTCCCTACCAGCAAATGCTGTGTGGCGGTGCAGCAGCAGCACAAGTCGTTCCTCTGCACAAGAGACCTGTACTGTGTGGGAAAGGGGAAATGCAGGAAATCTATGATTCTGCAAGTTGTAGGTGACTATTTAACTGTTTATTACTGTGGGAAGTGTGCGAATGGCTTTTCTCATTTAGAATATGTAGATCAACTCCCCTTCCCTTTCACCATTTCTTCCACCCTCCTGCAAAGCAATCCTTTGTCATTATTAACCATTGTTATGTTGTGGCCTACCACCCTGCCTTGAATTAGGTAAAATTATATACCAATGCTCTTTACTAAATTGTTATCTGTTAGCCTATTAATAATCGACAAAAAGTCTATTTGGAGTGGGAGTTCAAAACTTACTTAGCAAATAGGTTCTGAATCTGCATTGTACCTGTGTGCTCTTCTGATATGTGCCACCATTTTAAGCACTGATTTTATTTTCCTAGTGTGGATGTAGAAATCTCCCCTTTAAAGATGGGCTCATCCAGTTATCATTTAGAGATAATGACATTTGCCATGATATCCCTATCTCTAAGGTTCCTTGTATCTTTGTTTAAAGTCCAGCATTTCTTTACGGAATCCAATATTTTCCGCCTAACTTCATAGTTAGCCTAGTTAGCCTGAATACTAGCCTAGAGTCACAGATGCGCCTCAGAGCATAAGAACATAACATAAGAACATAAGAAAGGCCGTACCGGGTCAGACCAAAGGTCCATCTAGCCCAGTATCCTGTCTACCGACAGTGGCCAATGCCAGGTGCCCCAGAGGGAGTGAACCTAACAGGCAATGATCAAGTGATCTCTCTCCTGCCATCCATCTCCATCCTCTGACAGACAGAGGCTAGGGACACCATTCTTTACCCGTCCTGGCTAATAGCCATTTATGGACTTAACCACCATGAATTTATCCAGTTCTCTTTTAAACTCTGTTATAGTCCTAGCCTTCACAGCCTACATAGCATGCTATGTATGTAGTCCCTGTGCTTGAAACCAGGCTAATGTTTCAAAAATACACTTGAATGCCAGCAGTTCATGAAGCCACAGTCACAGTAGCTTAGTATAAACCAAATAATTCTTTGGATTCAACCCTGAAGTCCCTCCTCCGGGCCAAATCACCTGCTCCTTTGTATTGAAAAACAAACAAAACAAAAACAGAACCCTCCCTCCTCCGATGAGAGCTAGCAGAGAGAGAACTTGTACAAGGTTTCTCTTGCAGGTTTTCCAGCAGATCATTCCATCACAAAGTTTGTGGAATGTGCAGCTTGGGGCTGTGTTATCTTTTCAACAGATTCCCTGTTGATTACTGAGTGGTGGAAGGGATGATGTGAGCAGAACATCGGGCCCTACCTTTACCAGTCTTGCAGATCAGACTCTCCCTTACATTTGGATTCCTGACCCCTATGTCTGTGGGGAATAGTGCTATGAAGATAGCTAGCACCCCCAGTTCTTCTCATGCACAGAAGACAGTCACATGGAGGATCTGCAGGAAATGAGTGGGGCCTTGGTTTTTATTCACACAAAGTTTCCCTGGAAGTCGGTAGGAGTTCTACCTGAGTAACACCTTCAAGATTGAGCCCTCTATTTGCATTTTAGAAAACAGGTATATTGCTTTTATTGTATAAAAATTGTTTAGATACAGAAAAGATTTACATCCTTCTTTTCCTCCTTCTGCATTTGTTGTATCTAAATGAAAATCAGAACTGGTGAGATTCATAGAATTACATACCAGTATGTATAAACTGCTCTTATTTTAAAGTAGGAATGGAATAATGCATCTTATTGTCATGTTGTATGTATCTTTAGGTTTGGCTGACCCTAGCAGATCACTATCTACATAGTATAGCAATTGACTGGGATAAAACTATGCGCTTCACTTTCAATGACAGAAGTAATCCTGATGATGACTCCATGGGCATTCAGATTGTAAAGGTAATTGGCATTTCAGCTGATATGTTTGTGTGCATAAAATATAATTTTTTAAAGATTTCTCCATGGAAAATAATTTTTTTTGGGAGGTGTTGAATTTGTTTAATTTTCTGCTACTGCATTCCTAAAATGTACTTCTTCTTGTTACTGTTCCTCTGGGCATTCTTGCCTATTCTTGCATATTAATTGTTGAAATTCAAGAAAATAATTTGTTTCAGTGCTGTTGGTAGAAAATTCTTTTTGCCTGATTTCCACCTCCAGCGTTCCCGTTATTCAGAGAGAAGTAATGGAGAGAGAGGTTAATGAAAGGCACATTTTACTCTTGCTTTGCCAGTGATGCCATCTGCTCAGTTTGTCCCCTCCCAACTCTCAGAGTTGGGCCGGGGGAGGAAATCTCCGTGGGGATCTCTTTGTGGAGGTCCTCAGACATAGTCCTATTTGGAGAGGCTCATTTGCTTCTTTCGACATCTTGTAGAAATGGTCACATCACCTGTCCCTAAACCTTGCAGATCTCGAGGCACGTACATGCAGAAATCCTGGACCTTTACAACTCAGTCCCTTAAAGGTCTCCTGCCTCTGGTCCTGTGCTACCCTGGCAGAAGTTGGGAGGGCTACATGGAAAAGACAGTATATCCTGGGGCTGGATAATATTTTTACCGAAAGTCTGTGGAGCTGGTTGGGAGACAGCCCCTCTGCCCCACCCAGTCTCCAGTCCTTCCCCAGTTCATATCTCTGGCTCTGTGAAGAAGCCTGAGGGGAGTGGTGCCAAGGAGGAAGTTGAGTCCTCTCTTCCACTTGGGAGAGTGGGGAGATCTGCGTATGGGGGGGACCCTCTATGCACAGATGTAGAGGGCACAATATGAGCCTGTATTGGAGAGAGATTTTTTGCAAAATACTTGTTTGTTAGCATCTACTAGCAGAGAGACAACCAGTTGTTATAGGGTAGTTCATCTTTTCCTTCAGTATATTGTATTTGTCTACATTCTCTCAATTGTCCACTGTACTGTCGGTCATGCAAAGTTTGTAGCCCAGAGTTGTTTTAGTTGTGTTTGTAAAGAAACTTTCTAGACCTCCTAGAGATGTAATGTTCTGATATGTAAAGTGATGTTTGTTTGCTCGTTTGAGGATCATATTTGCTGAATTAATAATGGTCTAGCAAATTTCTGATTAAGGTTTTGGTGGACCTTGTATAATGTAAAGAAAATATTTGCTGGTATCCACCCGTGCTGTGATGTAATAAGTTGACCGTATTGTCACATAGACTACAGTAGTGAAATATCCTGCACTCTGTATGTGTTTCAGTTGTTGTCATTTCTTTTTAAAATAAGAGCCAGTTTTGGGAAGAGAACATCATAGTTCAAATTATGTTTTACATAGCTCTAGTGTCTTGCAGCTTAGTCTGTTTTACATTGATCATTTCATGAAAATAACATCTTCTAAATTCCATCTTTGCTTTAGCACCAGTATACCTAAGTGATGATGCTTACATTTCTGAATATTTTTTTGAAAAACACTACCCAGACTTGGTAACTCTAAATTCTAGATATTGCCTGTACAGTGCCTTATTAAAAATTAAAAGTGCTGTACAAGTTTGTGCCTTTCACTCACAAATGAGTTACAACCTCCAGAACAATGTGTTTTTTGCTGGCATAAAAAATAAGGAGTCTGGCAATATTTTTGCAATTTGATGTAAATGATTCCTATTTTCTCTTTGCATGTCAAAAAGGATGTTGGCTTTATTCATTTGCTAACACAAAGTGCAATTACAAAGAATGCACTGTTAACGTCTAAAGGACTAATGGTTTGCTCAAGCACAGTGTTAAAAAGTCTTTAGAAAATAGTATGTATAACAGCATAAAATTTATATTCAGCTCTAGAACTGAACTTGAAATTGCAGCTGCTAATTTTAATGTTAGTCGCCTACAACCACCCACTCTAGTACCTTGTTCCATACTTTATAGTGGCAACAAATCACGATATTCCATTCAGTAAGATTAACATTGTAATTCTTTCTCTATGCAGAGAAGTGTTTGAAAAAAGGAGATATGTAATATTTTCTTTTTTAGGCTTCTGGTTAAGATATGGGTACAACTTTCTTTTAATGCTTTTTTCTGGATTTGATAATTTTTCAGAAGTAAACAGCACTTTACAAATGAGAATGTTTTAAAAATAATTTTGCCGCTATTTATGTTTTATCTCTTTAAAGATAGCTTGTAACCTTATTGATATTTCAGGGACAGTCAGATACCGGCATACTTTTGGTAATTTATTTATCTAGGACAGTTCAGATGCACCATCTGGTTTAGAGTGGTCTTCTTTACACCCAATTTTCCTGCTCTGTTGATCGGGAACAAGGAGGTCAAGTGAGCTGGTGGCTCAGTTCCTGCTAGAACTCAGGGCTTTCCGGGATTCCAGCCCTTTGCTCAAACTACATCATTCCTTCAATAAGCTAAACATTTTAAAATAAAAATTAATCTCTTCAAACAGTGGGAACATAATTGCGTGTGTGTGTGTGTGTGTGTGTGTTTGGCAGGATGGGGGAGACAAGAAGTAAGGGAGTGGAATAGAAGAACATCTCAAATATCTTTTCAATTTTAGGATCTTCACCGAACTGGTTGCAGTTCTTACTGTGGCCAGGAGGCAGAGCAGGACCGAGTCGTGTTGAAACGAGTTCTGCTGGCTTATGCTAGATGGAACAAATCAGTTGGATATTGCCAAGGCTTTAATATACTAGCTGCACTCATCTTAGAAGTAATGGAAGGCAATGAAGGGGATGCCCTGAAAGTGAGTAAAACCACGTGCTGTGTATCTAACTCTTGTGATAGTGAGGATTACCTTTAAAAGGTGAACTTCGTGTAAACAATGCATAAGTTTGCAGACAGCCTAAATCAGCAGCTCACAGAGAACTGATCCATCTCAATGGGTCTTTTTAAATGTCACCCCTGTTAACATCCACTGATGACCATTTTTGCAAAAATACCCAGATAATGGGTAAAATCCTGGCCCCAGTGAAGTCAATGGCAAAATTTCCATTGGCTTCAGTGGAGCCAGAATTTCAGCCAATCCCAAACTGCCCCCAAAGCACCAACTAGCCCTTTTCCTAGCAACCCAAGCTTCCGACTTTCCTTAACAACTACCGTGATGAATTTGTGTGTTGTCAGTCCAAAAATCTGCAGCACTTTGAAACAAAGTGTGAGATCAGCATGAAGTAAGTAGAATTGAATATCAAAATAATTATCCTGGGTGCTGTTGTACTGAGTGTATTACTCATTTTCATGTTTAATTGTTTAGAACCCTCCCATTTTAATTTAAAGCTGCTGCTGCTATATTTCCAGAGTGCCACAGAATCCAGAGTCTAAGCCACAGAACTGAGGCCTGCCTTGCTACAGGGCAGCAGGACCAAGATTTGCCATTGTTATGCATGATCTTCCTAAAGTACAGTCATGTAAATGAGGAGTTTACCAAGGGGGTTGAATTGTTAAAGATCATGACTCTCTCAGATACTGAGAGATATTTACCTTGCTCTAGATATTATTATATATATATTTAAGTCTTAGAAACTATGGGCAAAATAACAGCTCTCAGAGTCAAAGTCCAGCACATATAAATTTCTAGACAGATATCTGATATGTTGCTTTATTATAGAGAGAGAGTTGTAACATTAGGAAAATATTATAATAGTTCCACTATATATCATGGAGTAAAATTTGCCTTGTATAATTTTCTCCCCACGTAATTGCCTTGTGTGATTGCCTAAATAATTTACAATTATAATCTCTTTTATTTTTTGACAACCACATGTTCTCCAGTTTATTAAAGGAGCAGTTCCTAAGACACTTCACTAGTTAAAGTAAGCACGTTAATGTTAAATCTCCAGTTCAATACAGATAGAAACTACTTATAAATTCAGTAAATGAAATTAACCTAACTGAAGTAGAAGTGGATATGGTAGATAAGAGTGCCATAGTTTGTGTGGGAAAAAAAAAAAAAAACAATCACACATGTGATTCATCTAGTTTAAAAAAAATACTAAAGAGATTTTATAAAAACAGATTAAACAACAGATTGGCATGGGGAAGAAATTACAGAATTGAATACCAGTGAGAAATATCCCAATTGCTGGAAAATGTACCACAGGATGCTAATAAAGTACATCACTATTTTAAAAAAATCCCACCCCTAGACACTTTTGATGGCAATGAAGTAGGCAGAAGTGAATATTTAAGTCTTATAAAAAGCTTTGTTTTCTTTCTAGCTCTCTATTTCATGTCTGGAGTATTTAAAGCAAAATCCATTATGGAAATAGAACCCATTGCGCATGTGGCTTTGTTAAATATAGTGCTTTACAACTGAAGTAATAAGAAATTAGCAGAACTGCAAGGATATATATTACAGTTCTAATTAAGATTAGATTACTTGTTCCAAAGGCTTGGGAACAGGATAAAGAAATAAGGCACAATTTTTTTTTTCACAAGGGAGAAAAAATCCTAATGCAAACAGAAGACTGATAAATGTATTTTGAGAAATAAAGGACTCTTAATTATATTGCAAAGAAAGAGTAGAGGTTGTTCTGAGAATCATACAGACAAAAATAATGCATTGCTGCAAAATAAATGTCATGCTTATTTGCATATAACACTTTTTTCTGCTAATTCTGTGAAATCCGTAGAAGTGTAAAAATTTCTAATAAATGCTTAAAAAGTCATAGGCAGGAAAGACAGATATTCAGTGCAAAAACATCTTGTATGTAAATTGCAGGGGCAGGTGGTATATCAGTGCTCTAAATACTGGCATATAACAATTTCCATCGAGATGGTAGCAATCATATTTGTCTCATTTTATGATCCTTAAATATTTCACCATAATCAGTTGGTGAATTATTGTCAATATAGTGGCCTTCTTTGTATAATTAAACATATTTGTTGAGCTGTGCATTGTTATATTGCTCAGTTTATTACCTTGTATAAGGACAAGATGAAGTGCAATGTACAATAACACATCACACCAGCTAAAATGCAGGAAGAGCATTCTAAAGAGCAGCATCACATACATTGCCAGTAATTTAGATGCTGACTTGGATAGCATTTGTGACATTCCATTTGTGACATTTAAACAGCACAGACTTAATGGATTTAAGAATTTCCTAAATAATTCAGAGCATCTCACTAGCACATACAACAACAGAAGTATCAAAAATTGGCTTTGATTAACAGAATATTACTTCAATTATTGTGTGGTGTGGCTTCTATTAGTCTTTTACATCCTGTTATTTTTTTTTTGAAGTTATCCAGACTCATCCATTAGCAGTGCAAGCTGCTGTTGAAGAGTTGACACTTAGGACCCAATCTTACAGGTGCTCTGCACCTGGAATGTCTACGGATGCTTAAAGCAGGGCCAGCTCTAGGCACCAGCGTTCCAAGCATGTGCTTGAGATGGCACTTCTAAAGGGGCGGCATTCCGGCTCTTTGGGGCGGCACTTTTTTTTTTTTGCTTGGAGCGGCAAAAAACCTGGAGCCAGCCATCAGACACCTAAGGCACATTTTGCCAGGGTGTCTAAGCTATAGCTCAGTGGAATAGAACATTTTAGTGCATTTTATATTTTATAATTGGAGTTTTTGCTATTCTTGGAAGATCATTTGTTCTCTCCTTATCAGTCCTAAATGATTGACTGATCTTTTTCTCATTTTCTTACAGATCATGATTTACCTAATCGACAAAGTACTGCCTGATAGCTATTTTGTCAATAATCTTCGTGCATTGTCTGTGGATATGGCTGTTTTCCGAGATCTTTTAAGAATGAAACTTCCTGAACTGTCCCAGTATTTGGATACGCTTCAGAGAGCTGCAAACAGGGAAAGTAGAGGTGGGTTCAACAAAAATGGTGTTGAATTATTTTCACATTTGCCTCATTGAGCATAATTTTTAAAAACACAGCGGTTTAAAGATGTATATACGCCTCTACCTTGATATAACGCTGTCCCCGGGAGCCAAAAAATCTTACCGCATTATAAGTGAAACCGCGTTATATCGAACTTGCTTTGATCCACTGGAGTGCGCAGCCCCGCCCGCCCGGAGCACTGCTTTACCGTGTTATATCCGAATTCGTATTATATCAGGTCGTGTTATATTGGGATAGAGGTGTATTAAAACTTTGAGAGCAACTACATTTTTTAAAATTGTGTAAGGATACAGTTGACCTTTTACTAATTGACTAACATAGTTAACATGACAGGAGATTGTTCTTATACTGGTAACTGTATCTTGAACCAACAGCTCTTTCAGGTGAAGCAAATGAGGAGATACTTTAGCCCCATAAGTAGCTGTGGACAGAATTGGGTTGACAGTGCCATAAATTATGTATCTGACAATACTACATCACATAGCATAGTACAGTGGATGTCCTGGAAAGTTCTCTGCCTAATTGCATGGCCTTTGATATCCTCTTCAGTTTCTTGGTGGAATCTGTATTTGAATTGTTATTCTGTGGGAAGACTGATTCATGGCAGTAGATCACGTCTGGTTGCATAGGCGTGCGCACGGGGTGTGCCCAGGCACACCCTAATGCAGGGGTAGGCAAATAGCCCCCCTCTCCTGGCGCGGCAAGCTGCGGGGTCTGCGCTCCTGGGCCGGAGCACCCGGCCGAGCGCAGCAAGCCGCTGGCCCCTCCCCTGCCTTCCCCCCTCCCCTGGAGCCATGCTGCCGTGCGCACAGCGCTCCAGGGGCCGGGGCTGCGTACTCCCGCGGGGCAGTGTTTAGCTCCACGGGGAGGCTAGGAACCTCATCTCATCATGGTAAGGAGTCCGGGGCCAGGGGGGTTGGATAAGGGGTGGGATCCCAGGGGGGTGGTTAGGGGTGCGGGGTCTCTGGAGGGGGCAGTCAGGGAGCAGGGGGGGTTGGATGGGGCATGGGAGTCCCGGGGTCTGTCGGGGGGCGGGGGCAGGCAGGGAGCAGGAGAGGATGTATGGGTTGGGAGTTCTGGGGGTCCTGTCAGGGGGCGGGGAGCGGTTGGATAGGCATGGGAGTCCCGGGGGTCTGTCTGGGGGCGGGGGTGTGGATAAGGGTTGGGGCAGTTAGGGGACAGGTAGGGGGTAAGGTCCTAGGGGGGCAGTCAGAGGGCAAGGAGCAGAGGGGGTTGGGAGTTCTGAGGGGGGAAGTCAGGGGGCGGGAAGTAGGAGGGAGTGGATGGAGGCAGGGTGGGGGCGGGGCTAAGGCGGGGCTCCCTGGGTGCACACCCTAATGAAATGGGCTGCGCACGCCTATGTCTGGTTGTTATTTTTCTGGTTAGATGCCTAGTGACACAGGTGTAAAATGTCCTTGAATCTGAGAGCTGATCTTTGTTGTCTGAAAATGGCTGTGCACCCTGAGCTCTGAAGACATAACACTCCTCAGAACGTTCTTTCCTTAACAAGATATAGTTTTTTGTTTATTCTACAATTTAATGTCCCTGAACATTACGAAGACCCCTGTAAAGAATGAGTCTTCTAGGAGATAGTCTTGTGAATAGCTGCCTGAATAGTATAAAAACAGATAAACAAAAAGCCTTTAATTCATGTTTGCTGGCTTGGTGATCAAGTAATTTTGGAGGGTGATGGGGAGCATTGCTGACCTTCTATGAATCAATCCACACTACCAAAATTCATGAAACATGCTCCAAGCACCAGAAAGTGAAACTTCAGAATTCTAAACTGAAGGATTAAATCTTTTATGAAAGTGCTAACAAACCAAAAAAGGAAAACCAAATACATTACAGCTGTGTCTGCTGAGTCAGGACACTAGGATTTTAATACAATAGACAGGACTTAAAAGAACGATTCCCCATAGGGCAAGTAGGAGAATTTTTTTTTGACAATTGTCATTAACTTCTGCAGAATTTGAGTTTTATTTTAAAAAAAATTTAACTGTTGTACCCTACAATCACAATAAAAACCCTCCTTCCAAATATGAAATGGGTATTAACTAAGTGATGCTACCTTCTGGGACCTACAGACATCACCAGCACCTCTGCTGCTGCTCAGGTCATGTCTACACTACCACATACGTCAGCAAAACTTATGTTGCTCAGGGGTGTGGAAAAACATAGCTACCACTGCTTGTTGGAGGTGGTTTAATTATGTCAATGGGAGAGCTCTCTCCTGTCAGCATAGAGTGGCCACATGGGAGATCTTACAGCGACACAACTGCATCGGTACAGCTGTGCCTTTGTAAGGTCTCTAGTGTAGGCATAGTCTCAGTTTTCCTACACTGCAGCAGCGTGATTCGACATGTTACTTTTCACTGCTGTTATTCAGAACCCTGTAGACAGCTGTAGACTGGGAAAGCTTTGAGCAGCAGCAGAGGCCCTGGAACTGTTGGCAGTCTTCAGAATGCAGCACTGCACCAGTTCGCACAACATTTATAAAGTAACTTCGGGGAATAATGAGTTGTGAATGACTTGCTATCTTAATTTTTCCATTTTAGGAGGCTATGAACCCCCACTTACCAATGTCTTCACAATGCAGTGGTTCCTGACCCTCTTTGCTACATGCCTTCCTAATCATACAGTTTTAAAGATCTGGGATTCAGTATTCTTTGAAGGTTCTGAAGTTATACTGAGAGTAGCACTGGCTATCTGGGCAAAGTTAGGCGAGTAAGTGACTTTTCTTTCTTTTTGTGCAATGCATGCAACATATATGGTTTTAATACGTGTTATTTTTCTGAAGTGAAATTCCAGGTAAAACAAGACATGGCCTTGCAGGAAACTATTACTTTTAAAATAGATGTACAAGGTTGCAATATAGCATTCTCTAAAATGTACTCTAGGGAACCGTCTGGCAATGGCAGAAAGAAGGGTGGGATGACTTATTGGTCTTCACTATCAAATTTCTATATTTAATTACCTAGCATATATAATATATGTTTAAATGTTGGGTCTGATTCTGTAAGCCCACTGCACACACAATTCTAGGTGAAATCAATGGGAGTTCTGTGCATAGAGGCTCCTTGTCTGTACTAGATGAAAGGCACATTAGATTCACAGGCCGTAGGACTTCTCTGAATTAATTCTTGTTTATTTAGAGCATATCTTTTAGAAAAAAACATTCAATCTTTATTTTTAAAGTTGCCAGTGATGGAGAATTCACCACAATTCTTGGTAAATTGTAAATTGTTCCAGTGGTTAATTACCCTCGCTGTTAAAATTTGTGCTTCTTTTCAGGAAGAAACATATGTTGCTAAAGTGTGGTTACAGTAGTGCTCAGCTCATTACAAGTCTCAATCTGTTCCTCTATACAGTGCATTGCCTGGTGAATGGGTGTTAACCAACAAGTTTTCTAGAAACTACTTGTGGAAGCAATTCCTTTAAAGAACATTTTTAACCAAGATTTTATTAAGGGTAATGTATAGGTGCTAAGAAATCTGCAACATGCAAGCTGTCTCATTTTGTAAGGGAACTATCATGAATACAAATCTAGGTGTTTTTTTTAAAAAAAGGATACTTGTAATGGAATAATTTTTCTGAACTACTACTTTCGTCACTGCAAATATTTACATTCCAAACAGAGGGCCAAATCCCTTTGGAGTTAATGAGAATTTTGTCACTGACTTCATTGGGAAATGTGAGCAGGAGCAGGCCAAGTATCTACTAGTGTCAGCTGGAAAAGTCTGTTGGATTCAGCAGCTGCATCCAATCTTTTTCTTTGATACTCAGCAACGCCTACCTTCCTGGCAACAAACCTTTTCCTTTCATTTAAAATTAAAATATTAAAGATATGCAGCAATATCCCAAGAGGTCTTCTAAATTTGCAAAATAAATTACCACTTAAAACTTCAGCACCACAGGGAAGTGCTTTTACATTATATTTGGTTTTGTATCTTGCATGTTTAATCTGAAAAATAATTACTTTTTTTTTTTTTTGGTAACTGGCAAATGGTGAATAATTAGCTAAGAACTGTTCTTACTCAGGCTTTATTCATGAATTGAGCGGTTCACATTCAGAATAAACTAGACATAGCATTATTATTATTTTGTATTATGTTATCTACAGACAATGGGCCCAGTCCCACAGGACCTCTGTGCACAGACTTCCCACTTCACCTGGAATTCTAGAGGCCTCAGTCAGGATCAGAGCCCAATCTTGCTAGGTATTATACAAACATAGAATAAATGAAGTTCTCTGATGTGAAGAGTTTACCATACAATCTAAATAAGACAAGACTTACAAAGTGGAAATAACAAACAATTGGAAGGAATGGCAGCAGGCGGTTGAGGGAAACATTAACAAGAACATGTTTTACAAAGGCCAAATAAATAAGATAAACACCAGAAATCATACAGAGCATCTTTACAGTCATTGTTAGCTGGCATCCTGGTGGAAGTAGGTTGTGATGAGGGACTTGGAGAAGAGGGTAGGACTTATGGGCTAGTTTGGGCAGGGTGTTCCAAACGTAAGGGGCAGCATGGAACAAAGCTCAACAGTACTTGCGGGAGAAACAGTCAAATAGGCAAGAGATGCTGGCTAAATAGGAGTAGAAAGGATTGGGAGGATAAGATACTAATAGACTCATAGACTCTAAGGTCAGAAGGGACCATTATGATCATCTAGTCTGACCTCCCGCATGATGCAGGCCACAAAAGCTGACCCACCCACTCCTGGAAGAATTTTCTCCCTTGACTCAGCTGTTGAAGTCCCCAAATCATGATTTAAAGACTTCAAATTGCTGAGAATCCTCCAGCAAGTGAGGAGCTATGTTGTGAAAGGCCTTAAAGGTAAGGACCAGAAGCTCGTATTTGATGTACTGGAGGAGGAGTCAGTGAAAGACTCAAAGACAGAAGTGACATAGTCAGAATGCTGGACAAAGAAAATGATATTAACAGCAACATTTTGAATGGACATAAGGAAAATGAAGTGGGTGTCATGAAGGCCCAAAGAGGGGAGTATGCAGTAGTTGAGACAGGAGATGATGAGGACTTGGATGAGTTCTCTTTGGGTAGACAAAGAGATGGAGGAACAAACAGTAAGATTTTGGCCTGGCCTAGACATTAAGTTACAGTTGCCAGCCAGGAAGAGATGTCAGAGTGGTAGGCTGCAATGCAGGACTGAAAGTCAGGTAGTTGAAAGGCAGATTTGAGAGTCATCAGCACAGATGTGGTAGTTGAAGCTGTTTGAGAAAATGAGGTCACCTAGAGAAGAGGCATGAGGGAGAAGAGGAGTGGGCTAAGGACGGAATTCTGTGGGACTGCCAGAGAAATAGATACCGAAGTGACCAGAGATGTAAAAGGAGAAGCAGGAAAGGACAGAGTCACAGAAGCCAAATGACCAGATTTCAAGAAGGAGATTCTGAGCATCCATGTCAAATTCAGCCAAGAGGTGAAAGAGGGTGAGGTTCTGAGATTTGGCGGAGGAGGGATTGTTCGTGATTTTTATTTCAGTAGCATGTAGAGAGAGAGGAAATTAGATTGTAATAGATCAGGGTTGGAGCTGGGGGAAGAGGAACTTGAGGCAACGATTGTAGATGTGTCACATTCGGTGAATCTAGAGGTGAAGGGGAGAAAAGAGCTGGGGTGTTAGTTGGAGAAGGAGGTGTTTTTACTTAGGATGGGGGAGACCATAACACATTTGTGTTCAGAGGGAAAGGAACCTAATGAGAGTGAGAGGTTAAGGAGAAAGGGGTGGTATGGAGAGTGGGCAAAAGAAATATCATGAGGCAGGAGGAGATGGGTTGACTGGAGCAGGTGAAGGGTTAGAGGAGGAAGGGAGGCAAGAAACTTCAGTGTCACTGATAAGGGAGGAGGATAAAACACATGCAGTTTTCCTTGGAAGAAGAGAACATATTTTTTTCCCTTCACATGAGGTAGGTGTTATCTGGAAGGCAATTTTTAATAGATTACCACTCTCAGTAACGGTATACTATAGTCACAATTCTATTTATGGTCTTATCTTTGACAGTTTTAGCCCACCTCTGCAATCTAGTTTCAAATGATCTTTCACAAATGAATTTCTTTTGAAATAATGCAGAGACTCATGATGTTCTGCTTTTGTCTAAAATGAATTAATTTGTAAATGCGTAGGACTGCTGCCCTAAGCTCTGTCATGGATTGCAGACATTGGTGCTTCTCATGAGAAGTATAATTATATATTTAACTCATAGTTGTACTTATTATAGTAAGAATTGGTCAATTCTCACAACAACCCTGTAAGGTAGGCAGGTGATGTCTTATCCCCACTTTATAGATTGGGAAACTGAAATAAGTGAAATGACTTTTTCCCAAGAGCACAGGCAGATTTCCAATCTTGTATTTAATCCCTTAGCCTATAACTGTCTCTCTCCTTTCTCTTTGAGAATTTTTCAATCTCTAGTAGTAACAACAAAAGAAATGTCTGGGAATAAAAGTAGAGTAATGTCAGCCTTTTGCACTCAAGTCTTCAGTAGCTCATGGAGGTGCTGTTTTGGAGGAAATGGAGTACTGCTTTTCTGGCCTCTGATCTTGTACATACATAGACCGACGTCAGATATAAACTGTCAGAATCAAGTATCTGGAAACCGAAGTAGCTGTTAAGCCTTGCTGTAATATCACATGCATGTAATGAACGTGTACTTTTGAACACTGTATGAAAAACTTACTGTCTTTATTCTTTTGCACTGATCGGCCTTCATTTCAGCTAACATGTCCTGACATTTCAGTTAGAAGTAGCAGCTCCAGATTCCTAGGACAACTCCTAAACTTAGACACCCACAGTAGGTGACTCAGGTTTTCTTTCTATACTCATTCTCCTTTATAGGAGGCAGGCTATAATGTTTTCAGTGGCTGCTGGACGTCACAGATGATCTGGAAAGATTAATTTGTTGTAATTCCAGGAATTCCACTCCATAATTGATTTCTTCCTCCCTGCTCAACAATGTAGAGAGAAAAATTGTGAAGGTCAAGGCAGTAAAGATTCTCCTTCATATCAGAAGCAGCTCTACATAGAACTCCTATGTAAACAAAATATGAAAACACCTGGAGTTCTTTGCTGAGCCAGGAGGCAGAAAAAGTCTTATTGTTGTTAGAGATCAAAAGGAGTCATTCAAAGCGGGATCTATTGTCAGTGAACTGAATTCCTAGACAGACTGGCTCAGTAGGAAGTCTGTCACTGACCAAATGGAGCTGGATCAGCAGATGTTCAATATCATGTTATCCAGATGGGCACTTTCTCAAATTAGACCCCTTTGCCTCGAGACACAACATGCAACTTCTATTCTGCTTGAAAGTGTGGCTACGTTGCACCTCTTGTCAAAATCCCTGGTGCGTGTCAGGACCCTAGAGCTTACTCTCCCCTGGATCTCCTCGTTGTCCTTGGCCAATTCTCTTCCTCTCAAAGGAGTGACTGAAGAGCTCCTCCTTGCAGCCTCTTCCTGCTCTCACTTCCTGGCTTTATACTCTTCTCCCAGCTCTTCTCCCCTCCCCCCCCTCACTGGGCTTCATCTGCAATCAGTGCTTATCAAGCTCTGGTTTCCCTCCAGGTGCAGCATATAAGATTAATTGGCCCCTTCTGGCCCACATTAACCCACTCCAGACTTGTGTGGGGTGGACACCCCACCACACCTTTTCTGTCAAGAGTTGCCAGAAAGATACTACTTATTCCATGGTAGCCCAGGAGACCTTGATTCTACCGACCAATGGAAGTCACTTTCTGCAGGGTTGGAAGCCTTCCATTGACACAATTCTTCTCAAACAGTACCATCTCTGTGCCCCTCAATGTCAGTAGATTTAAATTGGTAGCATGGAGGCTAAGGCCAGGTCTACACAACGACCTGTATCGGTATAACTATGTTGCTCCGGGGTGTCAGAAATCCACACGTCTGAGTGACGTTATACCACCTAGTCCCCCAGTGTAGACAGTGCTATGTCGACGGGAGAGCTTCTACTGCCGACATAGCTACCACCTCTTGGGGAGGTGGATTCACTTTGCCGAGGGGAGAAGCTCTCCCGTTGGCTTAGGAGCATCTTCACTAAAGTGCTACAGTGGCGCAGCTGCACCGGCGTAGCTGCGCTGCGATAGCGCTGTTCATGAAGACGAGCCCTATAAGATTGCAATTTAGTGAGTGTGTCTATATTCTTTAGAAATCCAGGAAAGTCTCTCTATAGCCAACTTGTAAGGGGATTTGTAAAGTCCTCTTTGTTTGGTTTGGTTTGTTTGTTTGTTTAACTTTGACATGGTTAAAGGTAATATAAAATAAACTAGACTTGGTAGAAACAGTGCCTAAGTTTTTCAAAAATGACTAGTGATTTGGGGTGTCCAATTTGAGACACCTAACAAAGGGCCTGCATTCCAGAAAGCGTTGTGCACCTGCCCTTAGAAAATCAGGCCCTTTCAAGATGTGTCAAGTTGGGCACCCAAAATCATTGGTCACTTAAGAAAATATTCACCTGTAACTATTTCTCGGATGTCGTCTTGGTGACTTAAATCCACATATTCATTTTCTTTTCTCTTTATATCTTCATTAAGTGTATTTCTACCTTTCTTTCCACATAATTTCTTTCACACAGGAAGAATACATCTCCCATTTACACAACAGGTATATAATGTTTGGGAGAGCTTCTGTCTCTGCAGGGGACTTACCCTGCTTAAGGTGATTTGCTCCTGACTGCATATACTAAATGAGCCTGAAAATCTGCTCCCTGGCACCTTTAGTTTCTACTTCTGTAATTACAGCAACACTTGGGTCTAGTCACAGGCCTGACTCATCTTCAGCCATTAAAAAATAAAGCTTTCTATACCGTATGTGCTGCTGTGCTGACAAAGTGCAATTCTGTGGAACTTTTAAAATTAAAAATGTAATCCTTATAGCCTTCACAACTGTAATGTTCAACAACTTTCCATATAGCATGTGTAAGGCCCTACCAAATTCAGGGCCATGAAAAACACATCACGGACCATGAAATCTGGTTTCCCCCTGTGAAAACTCATCTCTTGTGTGCTTTTACCCTATACTATACAGATTTCACAGGGGAGACGTGTGTTTCTCAAATTGGGGGTCCTGACCCAAAAGGGAGTTGCAGTGGGGGGGTCATAAAGTTATTTTAGGGGGTCACGGTATTGCCACCCTCACTTCAGCGCTACCTTAAGAGCTCCGCGGCTGGAGAGTGGCAACTGTTGGCTGGGCGCCCAGCTCTGAAGGAAGCATCCCTCTAGCAGCAGGGCAGAAGTAAGGGTGGCAATACCATACCATGCCACCCTTACTTCTGCATTGCTGCCTTCAGAGCAGGGCGGCCAGAGAGTGGAGGCTGCTGACTGAGGGCCCAGCTCTGCAGGCAGCAGCACAGAATTAAGGGTGGCGATATCATACCATGACATCCTTATTTCTGTGCTGCTGCTGCTGGTGGCTCTGCCTTCAGAGATGGGCTCCCTCCCAGCCAGCCGCCGCCTCTTTCCAGCTGCCCAGCTCTGAAGGCAGCACTGCCGCCAGCAGCAGCACAGAAGTAAGGGTAGCAGTACCACAACCCCCTCTACAATAACCTTGCGACACCCCCCCTTCCCCAACTCCTTGTTGGGTCAGGACCCCTACAATTACACCACCATTAAATTTCAGATTTAAATAGCTGAAATCATGAAATTTATTATTTTTAAAATCCTATGACTGTGAAATTGATCAAAATGGACTATGAATTTGATAGGGCCCTAAGAGTGCGGAACACTAGTGACGGGCAGATTACGGCACTGCAGATTTTTCTTTTTCACTCCATACTATCCACAGTGTTCAGACTGAATTTACAAAAATAATCTGCCTACCAAAAATACCCTCTTTCTTTCCTCTGCTACTAGACTCTGGCAGCCATTCCTAGCATATCAAGGGTTTCATGTGTTAATCCGTATTTGAATTCCTGACATGCACTAACACAGAGTGAGAGTGGCCTACTCTCTCAGTACAGTGAACTGTGCATATTCATCCCCCTTATCGTATAAAACTTCTTGTGATCTGCTAGTTTTTATAATGGTGGCTTTCTTTGCAATAAACTGAAGGGTTTAAGTCAGTAATATAGGGGATATTTTGTATGATTACCCTAGAGAGAATAAGTTCACTTTGAAATGTATAATTAGTTTAGATCACAGAAAAATTTGTGTTGTGATACAGGCAGATTGAATGCTGTGAAACTGCAGATGAATTCTACAGTACTATGGGCAAACTAACCCAGGAGATGCTGGAAGACAATCTGATTGACAGCAATGAACTCATGCAGGTTAGTAAGCAGCGCTTAATGATGTAATTCTTGTTTGTGTATTTGTATATTGTCAACAGTCTTTAGCTTCCTGTGGCTAAAGGATGAGATTTTTGTTAAAATGTTGTTTCAAGAAGAAAAATTAAGATAACTCCCTACTGTCAAACGAACCTGTTAGTGGGGCAGATACGTAAACATTATCAGCGATCAAAGCTAAAATACCGCTCAATTATAAGTTAGATGTAGAAAACAGCTAGACCTCATTTGACGAGGTGCCAGTCAATTGCTTTCTGCAATGTCAACAATTAAATATTTGTGCGTTACACTCCATGGGTTTGTCTAAATTGTGAGCTATATAATGCTCTGTAGTTTATTTCTAATTTTTCTGTCTTACATTATATTCATTACAATGTAATCTTTGTATTCAGTAGACTTTGTGGGTGGTTGACTAGCTCAACTGAAAAATAAATCCCTCTGTTTAAAAAAAAATAAAAAATAAAATCCATTGAACTGTTAGTTGTGAATTACGCCTCTACCCCGATATAACGCGACCCGATATAACATGAATTCGGATATAATGTGGTAAAGCAGCGCTCGGGGAGGGGGGGGCGGCTGCACGCTCCGGTGGATCAAAGCAAGTTCGATATAACGCGGTTTCACCTATAACACGGTAAGATTTTTTGGCTCCTGAGGACAGCGTTATATCGGGGTAGAGGTGTATAAACAAAATGTAGATGATTGCTCTAATTACCTTCTTAAACCCCAAGTCATTGAATAATAAACAGAAACCTAAAGTGTGTTTTTTAAAAAAGGCCTTCAGTATTGCAGATGCAGTTTTACACTTGCAGTTCAAGTACTAAATTGCAGACACATTTTTTCTTACCCCTGCAGTTGCACTCATTTAGAAGCCTAAGTACCTGTGTGCACTCATAAACTTGGGAGCTCGGGCCTTGATCCTACACTCCTTTAACTCAGTGGCAAAGTTCCCATTGACTTTAATGATACTGGATCAGGGCCTCAGTGACTAAATAGGTGCAGTTATGGGACTGAATAATTCAACTGTAGTACTGGAGACTGTGTTGAGGCTTAACTTAAAAGTTCTGGTTCTAAATATCTTAAATTAGATTGTCTCAAAATAAAAAGCCTATGGTAAGTTTTTGGCACTCATTTGGAGAGTTCTTGTTGACTATACAGTAGAATCATCTTTCAAACTCCAATTTAGTGTTGAAGCAGAGAATCACTGTAACAATATGTAATCTTGGACAATTTACCTTCCTTTTTTCCTTGTGAAAGTGTTAGGGATGGAGGAGTTGAATAATTTGGCTTTAGTGTCCTTTTAAAAAAAATAGTGATAATTTACTATCTGAATTGCCCACATATATTTCTAAATAGATTTTACAGATCCTCTCAACATAAGTCAAATACTGAAGAGGAAATGATGAATGCCAGTTCAAGCTGTTGCCTTCTCTGTATTCATTATGTCTCAATTCTGGGCTTGATGCACAGTACAAATCGAGATGTGGCATGTGTCACAAAAATAACGTTGGTGGACCTAAAGTGGGTAAAGTGACTCAGAGTGACAGATTTTTCTTTTCCTTTCTGTTAGTTCATAATAGAAGACAAACCACAGGTAACTGTAGGCTTAAAGGAAAGGAAGGGATGGAATAGTCTTTTAACTGTTGTAATTATTAATGGTACTCTCCCTTTATATTTAACTTACTTAATAATTTCTTCTGATCTCAGCCAAAGTGGTAAACAGTGTAAAGTGTATACTTGTGTAGCTGATAACCATAGGAGAGGCTAATGCTGTAACCTTTCCCAGCAAGGCTCTGATACTTTTGAAGGGAAAAGTGTAAATAGCATGTTTAATTTTCCCATGACCTCTCTGTTAAAGAAAGCACACCTGGTCTTATGTCTTAATGCACTTCTTGAACTAATTTTTCTCTAAACAGAAGAAGAAATGAAAAACAATAGTAAAACAGTGCACTGGCACCTGTGTGGTGCATACCATTGGCATGGGTGCCAAATCATCAGCATTGAGCCCTCCCAATGGCAGCAGTGAGGAGGAGCAGTGCTGGCTGCCTCACCTCCTGCTCAGGTTTGGCCCCGTGGCCCCTCCATCATGACAGGGGGACCATGGGACCAAAGTTGAGTGAGTGGTGGTGTGATCTGGTACAGGGGGTTGCAGCACCACTCAGCTTTGGTCCCAGGGCCCCTCCATCAGGATGGGGTTGGGATTTACAGTGCCAGAACTGAGTGGCATTGCAACTTGCTCAGTGCTGCTCAGGTTTGGACAGAGGGCTGCAGGGACAAACCTGAGTGGGCAGTGAAGTGGCCAGCACTGTCCTTCCTTGCTGTTGCTATAAGGCCTGTTCCCACAACAGGGGCTCCCCCTCTCCCTCTGGGGCCTGCCCAGCTTCACTCCTCTTCCAGTAGCTAGTGTCCCCTCTGCTCTGCCCACAGAACTCGCTCTGTGATAGCTTCAGGAGGGGTGGTATATGCCCACAAGGGGGAGCCTGCCAGGAGAGAGGTGGTGGGAGTCCTGGGCCATTCTCTGTGGAAAATTTTTTGCAGGCGTTCCTGAACCAGTGTATGGAAAGGACCAAGATTGTTAACTAGAATCAGTGTTGCAGATTGTTTTCAGCATCTTCAGAGGAGTCAGCCAGAAATGTGTTTGGGAGTGATGCTCCTACATTCTTGAAAGGTGTTTTACCAAATTGGAAATATAGTGAACACTTGTCTAACAAATGTTGAGGGTTGTTTTTTTGATGGGGGGAGAAGGGAAAGGTTGGGCTATAGTACTGTAATCTGTTTGGTTTTCCCAATCATTTCAATAAGGACAGTTAGTCTCTGCACCTACTATTCCAGTGGCTCTCAACCTTTCCAGACTACTGTACCCCTATCAGGAGTCTAATTTATCTTGCGTGCCCCCAAGTTTCACCTTAAAAATGACTTGCTTACAAAATCAGACATAAAAATACAAAAGTGTCAGAGCACACTATTACTGAAAAATTTCTTTTACTTTCTCATTTTTACCATATAATTATAAAATAAATCAATGCTAATATAACTAGTGTACTTAGATTTCAGTGTATAGTATATAGAGCACTATAAACAAGTAATTGTATGAAATTTTAGTTTGTACTGGTTTCGCTAGTGCTTTTTATGTAGTCTGTTGTAAAACTAGGCAAATATCTAGATGAGTTGATGTACCCCCTGGAAGACCTCTGTGAACCCTGGTTGAGAATCACTGTACTCTTCCACCTATTTCCATATGCACATATTCTGTGTACACCCAGCCACTCCTTTTAAAAAAAACAACCCTATTTCTCTTGCATGGAGAGTATGCATACACATAGGGCTCAGCAAGTAAGCAAGTTTTTGGAAATTTGACTCTTCAGTGGTGAGGTTTTTGTCTGATGGTGGTAGGAGGAGCTAGACTGGAGGAGCAAACAAGTCCCAAAGTAAACTCCTTTTTCAGATTAAACAATTTAGGAAAGTGAGCATCAGTTCCACAAATTTTAAATAATAGACAAAATAGCATTTTTAGGACTAGAAGCTAAACAAATACAATATTATTGGTCTGTTAATAAACACCTTAGTTCTGAGGTTGGGCACAAGGCTGCATGCCAAGTATCTGCAACAATTTGTGTTAGCCTGCCAAGTTGTCTTAATACCTTTATAACAACGCTTGCTTCTTGAAAGTATGAAATTCATACAAAAGTCTGGGGTATTTTTTAAACATTTTATTCTGGAAGGAGACGAGATAATAGAAAAAAGGGAGAGGGAGTGGCGAGTGTGTATCATGGGGCATAAATTAAAACTTTGGAAACTAGGAGCAAATGGAAGAGTTGAGCAGAACTGTTTCACATAAAGGATAACAAGCATATGGAATATGTTGCCTGGAAAGGCTACTGACATAAAGAATAGAGATGAATTCCAGACAGATCTAGAATTCTTTCTTCATGGGGAGGGAATTGAGGGATATAGTGAAAAAGCAGGGAGGTGTGATTGTGATCAAACAAAAATGGGTAGATATGTTGGGCTGGAGATGATTTCCCCCCTCACCCCACAACCACAAAATTTCTAGGCTATGTCTACACTACTGCGGTAAGTCGACCTAAGTTACGCAACTCCAGCTACGTGAATAACGTAGCTGGAGTTAACGTAACTTAGATCGACTTATACAATGTCTATACCGTGCTGGGTCAACGGGAGACACTCTCCCGTTGACTTACCTTACTCTTCTTGTTCCCGGTGGAGTATCGGTGTCGACCAGAGAGCACTCTGCCATCAATTTAGCGGGTCTTCACTGGACATGCTAAATCGACCCCTGGTGCATCAATCGCCAGAGCATCGATCCAGTGGTAGTGCAGACATAGCCTGAGGGTACATCTACACTACAGCGGGGAGTCGATTTAAGATACGCAAATTCAGCTACGTGAATAGCGTAGCTGAATTCAACGTATTACAGCCGACTTACCCCGTTGTGAGGACGGCGGCAAAATCGACTTCTGCCGCTTTTTGTCGGCGGCGCTTACTACCACCTCCGCTGGTGGAGTTAGAGCGCCGATTCGGGGATCGATTGTCGCGTCCCAACGGGACGCGATAAATCGATCCCCGAGAGGTCGATTTCTACCCGCCGATTCAGGCGGGTAGTATAGACCAGGCCTTAGTCTAGTAGATTTGAGCAGTATCACTGTTTGGGGCCCAGAGAACATTTCTTTTTCACAGTTGCAGGAAGGTTCTATAGTTTCATCTAATGGGAAAGCTTCACTTCATGCTGTGGGATTTTGGGGGCATTCTTCTGACCTGAGGTATGTGCACATACCTCAAGGTATAAAAGTTTCTTAATGCCAAAATCTGGTCTACTGCACCACTTGTCTTCTTTTTCTAATCCAGCTATGAATGTTCCAACTCCTGCTTCTAATTGCTTGCATCAGCGCATCTGGACAAACATATTTTTCCTCCTCTGTCAGGAAGGACTTGGCATTGAATCAATTTTGTGACATTCTTTGTGCATTAAGCACAGAGTCATGAACAGATATTTAGAAACCATTCAGAATTTACTTTTATCTTAATTGAGACCATTTTGCCTTCAGATCAAAATGTCACTGACTATAGCACAGGAAAAACATACAAACCAAGAGTTCCTCCCAGAGCTAATGAGAAATTTCAAAATTCCTGGCTTTGAGAAGCCACTTATTTTCAAAATGGGTAAAAGTCATACTTTTTAAAATGCTCTGAAACAATGTTTCATTTACAGTCTTTTACTCTTAATATCAGTTTCTAATGGAGTGTGGAAGTTCTGAATAATTGTACACATGAAAGCAGCGAAACTTTAGCCGCTGCTGAATTAGGTAGTTACAAGCTGAGCAATATCATTGCAAAGGATGATGTACTGATGCTGTGACCAAATGCAACTCTGTATTCGCACTCTACACACTATTGTAATAATCTTTGTGCAAAATATGCCTTGTGAGGTATCATTTGAAAACTAATAACTCACTGGCCAATAATATCATGGTGGAATGTATGTAGTAACATTATATGTAAAGTTATGAATTCCCCTGTATGATGTTGGTAGCACATGTTCAGACCCAGGTAGCCCTGACTAGGCAGACATTGCTAAACAGGTCTATCCTAAACAAAGAAATGTATAAAGCAACAGAGGGTCCTGTGGCACCTTTAAGACTAACAGAAGTATTGGGAGCATAAGCTTTCGTGGGTAAGAACCTCACTTCTTCAGATGCCAGTACTTGGTTTGTATGTTTTTGTAAGTACTTGCATCTGAAGAAGTGAGGTTCTTACCCACGAAAGCTTATGCTCCCAATACTTCTGTTAGTCTTAAAGGTGCCACAGGAC